>NW_027206401.1:43241830-43841830 GCF_024711535.1 Dipodomys merriami
ATAATTAAACAAAAAACAAACTTTAAAATAATGTTTCAACATTGGCTTTGGTTTAGGATGATGTGGGAGGAAACACAATTTTGCAATACTAGGGCTCATGCCTATGTGAATATACAATCTCAGGGAATGGTGAGAGAATTTCCAGTATCTGTATCGACTTCTTTCCAAATCCTTAGAGGATTGTTTCCAGAAAACCCCACCTCAACAGAATAACAAAATTTACCAGTACTCATTCCCCAGTGTAACCTCAAACTTCCTCCTTCCTACTTTAAAGCATTTCTGGCTTACTTATTTTGCATAACAAAATGCAAAATCTGTGAACATATTTGTTATATGATACTGTTTACAGAATAATGTGGAGAAAATAAAGTTTGTGCTCAGTTGATAATGATGCATTTTTTTCCAAGGTATTCCTTCTTAATCTGCTTAGATTGTCAAATTGTACTTTTAAATATCCTGTTGGTGACTACTGTAAGGATTCAGGCAAAATGTGATCTTTGGTAGCAAGAATTCAAATGGTGTAATTCCTTAGAAATGCTAACTCACAGTTTAACAAAATGAATACAAGAAACTGGTACTAGAAAGTTGGGGTGTAGACAAAAGGAGGAAAATAGACAAATGAAGAAAGCAATAGCTGAATGAAGTCATAAAATTTAATGAATATCCTACAAAATTAAGGAAATTGAGGGGAGGATTTGGGAGGGTTAAGGAAAAAACCATGAAGTAAGATTCGTTGTTTAAATGAGCCAATGTGTTGACTGAGGAAAAACAATCTCTAAAGTATGTACTAAAAAGAAATAATACTATGAAAAATGTACCTCAATAAAGTTTTTAATAAAAAATGAATTAAACAAGAGAAACATTGCCTTGAAATGTAGATGTTATTTAACTCAAACACATTACTTTTAACTGTATTTTTTTTGTCTTTTCTTTTTTGGTACTGGGGATCGAACCCAGGACGTTGCACTTGCTAGGCAAGCGCTTTGCCACTGAGCTACATCCCAGCCCAAACACATTACTTTTAATACTTTCATTTTATTAAAATCATTAGCAGCATTTATTGCTGCATATGATATCCAAATATTCTATTCTAAAACCCTATGTATATTTTGGTTCAACTTTAGACTTAGGTTCTTGTGTTAAAAACCTCTAAGTTTCTAACGTGAATTCAGCAGTAAATATAGTCTCTCAGCTATTATCATAAAAATGTAGTTGTTAGGTTCCTTTACATAACATACAAGAGATTATATACTTTGAAATACTATTATTTCATTACTACTATTAGTAATGTAGTTCCTATATAATCTACTTATATTTCTTCCACTAGAAAGATGCATACAACCTTGTGAGAGGATTTTCCTGGCATTTGGAGAAACATTTGCATTAGGTAAGATAAAGAGAATTTCCTGATTGCATAAATATTATGTTGAAGACATACTCAATAAGAGAGTACTGACAGCAGTATTTTCAAAAATGCAAGAAGAATGAAAGGAGATGGAATAGATAAGTACATCTGTGGTATGGCATCTGTGGTTTGTATTTAACTAAGTGAAATAATATTATTTCCCTTGTCTTCATTATTATGTGTTTCCCTTCAGTTGCCTTCATCTTAATGACATGACTTGCTTAATCTATTAAATTTGTTATCTGTTCCATTGAGAAAATGAATATATTATATGCACATTGGAGATGGGAGAAAAGGAGGAATATTGGTTGTTTCTTGGTTGTATTACTACTCTAGTAGATAAAACCTAATTCACTTTACTCTTGGACAATACAAGTTATGAGCAGTAGAAAAAATAGAAAGTGGGACTGGGAAGGTGGCTTAGTGATAGAGTGCTTGACTTGCATGCATGAGGCCCTGGGTTCGATTCCTCAGCACTATATATGCAGAAAAATCCGGAAGTGGTGCTGTGGCTCAAGTGGTAGAGTACTAGCCTTGAGCTGAAGAGCTGAGGGACAGTGCTCAGGCCCAGAGTTAGGGTCCCATGACTGACAAAAAAATTATTTTGTTTTGAAGCTATGAATTGCATGTTAGTTACATACAATAATGAACTTATATTCTATGCTTAGAAAGATAACATCAAAATCTGGAAAATCTCATACAATCTCCTTATAATTCTTGTAATTATATATGTGTATGTTTATTAGTAAAATATATGATTTTTTTCTAATTCATTTTGAATATGCCGATATAAGACCTTCATGCCACAATCTAATTTGCTTTGGAGCTCTATTTTACATTACTTCTAAAGCAAACCAGTCTGATTTAGATTCCTGTTATAGGCAATACAACAAAGGTTGTAGGGAGAGTGAGATTGGACATTTATTGAATAGCTATGTGTGCCAGCTGCCAGAGTTTGACACACATGATAGCTCATACTTCAATCATTATGCTCTTTTTGGCTCTTCCTTTTAAATGCGTCTTGGTCTGTCCTTTTCTCTTCATAATACTATCTTCCACTGCAGTATCTTTTGGGGATATTTATATTAGATCTTTACTAGTCTTTCTGTCAATAAATTGTATTTAAAATTTTATTATTAATAATTTTCTTTTCAAATCTTATATTTAACCATTTTGTCTGTATTTATAAGAGAATATAAGAGAATATAAAATTTCTTGCCTTTATAAGTTAATGTGTATGATTGTTCATAGCCTATCTAGAAGCCTCCTTTTTACTTTATGAGTTATTTTCCTTTCCCCTGGCCACCTGAAATATATTTTATGATTAGTTATAATCCTGGTATGAATTTACCATTGAGTATAAAATTCCATTTTTTCCAGTTTTATTGTCCTTTATCAAAATCTGACTTTCTCTTCATAACTTTCCCATGCATGCAGAGTTACATCCTTTCCAATGATCTCCATAGCATTTACCACATTCTACTAGCCTCCAAAGATCATTGTATCAATTTAATCATTTTTTTTCTCAAATGAACAAGTGCCACATTTCTCCAATGCAAGCCAATGTTTGTTGTGATAAGTTAGATTGATTATCTTTTCATAATATTTAGCCAGGAGCAGAACTATTCTTCCTATTATCTGGTTCTGTGATCATGTTCAAAACTCTAGACTACTATGGGACAAAGTGGAATGCTATGTTAAAATATCCATCTCTGTTTAATTTTTATGTTGTCTTTTGTATATGACCTTCTCCCTATTTATACAAATAAAACCAATTAATCATGGATTATTAAGATTGGAGTATTTATCTTTCATTCATTGTAACTTCATCCATCTGAGAGAATTTTGAAGTCCTAGAATTTAGAATGACAAATATTTTTCTTTGTCAGAGTTGTAATTTGGAAATAGAGAATATGTTCTTGGGCCTAAAGTAAAAGCATGACAAATCCATTCTTCAGATTTAGAATGAAGCACACCTATACTCTCAGGGGCAATTCTAAAAGGCCTATCAGAAAAGAGAAGGAGCTAAGGTGGTGCATATGTATGGAGTCTAGAAATGAATGACAGGAATTTGGTAAGGTACTAAAAGGTTTGAAGCTTGATGGTCAGAGATTATGAAGCAAAAGCTAATTTACATATCTACTTGCTCCGAACAAAGCAAGAATTTGAAGGTTTCCTTCTTACTCTTAAATTAAAACCTATTTATTTTGTTTTTCAGGTCCGAGGGCTTGAACTCTGGGCCTGGACTCTGTCCCTGAACTCCTTTTGCTCAATGCTAGTGCTCTAAAACTAGAGCCTACTTCCAGAGTTTTCTGTGATTAATTGGAGATAAGAGGCTCAAGGCCTTTCCTGCCTGGCTGGTTTCAAACCCTGATCCTCAGATCTTGGCCTCCTGAGTAGCTAAGATTGCAGGCATGAGCCACCTCACTATTTTGTTTTTATTCTGCATTCTATCATTACAATGAAAATAAATGAATTTACTCTTGTGAGAAGATGCTGTGAACATGATAATTTAAGGCTAGTTTTAAATATAATCCATTGTTCTCAAAACATGTGTTTTGTTTCCTTAACTTCAAGGTAGGTACTGCTGTCCATACCGCAGTGTATATACTATAAAGTGAAAAACAGAAAGAGAGATAAACCAAGCTAGAAAGAAGATTCTCTCCTATATTATCTCAACAGTGTACTCTATAATAGAATGATTAAGGATTTCTCTCCATCATTACGGGTTCCGCTCTTTCTACTGAAAGGCCTCCCTAATTGACCTGCACTCTGGAGCAGTTTTTGTTGTTGCTGTTGTTTGTACTTTTGGAACATTGTAGAATCAAGTTAAAAGTGAGTATCTCTTTCTTGGTCATCAGTACCTTGTTGTTGCTTTCCATTGCAATTCTGTGTTCATGCAGAAATTTCAACAGATATCATAATAATATCAAAGAGGATAAAATATTTCTTTGGCTCAATTCAAATTTAAATATAAACTAACATGCGAATCTGACTGCTATCAGATAAAGAGCTCTATCCAGATAGCCAAACAATGTCAGAACAAAGACAATCATATTTTCTGGACTGAAAATAAAATGGATAGTTGCCATAGGCCCACTTCTTTTTCCACTTTGAATACAAAAACCTAATTCCCATTGACAACACAATGTATAATCATCTCTGTAGTGTGTGTATAGCTTGGAAATGCTTATGCACTCAAAAATATTGTTTCTAGACAAAAATAGAAATAAAATTCCTATGCAGATGTATATTACATCCTAATATATGACAAAGCCTGTTTCAGTTTTGAAATAATGCTTGTCAAGTTAGTACTTGTCATTTAAACTAGTAAGAAATCTTTCTTGCAGCTCTTTGCTTAATCTCTTGCTGGCTCCAGAACTGAAGTGACTGGAAAAACAAGAGATGGAATAGGGAGTAATCTTTTATACTATGCTGCTCTTTACATTTAGCTTTCTCGGTCTTTCTACTATACTTTTGTCTGTTGTCAGAGAATAGGTTCATCCCAGGTTGAGCATACATGGGTCAGGAAAGGAAAATAAGATTCAAAGAAAAAGTAGCAGGGTTTTCCTTATATCACATGACAGAATTTAAGAGAATATAGGGAGAATCTCATGAAATGAACATCTGTATGTTCTGCATTGTGCCCATGATCACTTACACTGAATGAACTACTAAAAACTTCAACCTTTGTTTTCATAGCTAATTGGATGAATATTTCCATCATGCAACTGTTAGTACACTTCTTTTTATAACTTCTGTTCTTTGATATTATAGTTCATTAATTTCACCTTTTGAAAAATAAAAACACTTTCATTAGAATTTGTCAATATTTTCTTTAAAAGCATGATTATTTCTTCAGGAAGAGTCCATCCAAGATATTTATGGGATAATAATCGTAACACTAAATTTTCCAGATAGATCCGTGGTTTTTCTCCTTTCTTCTGAAAGATTTTTCTATGTCCTATAAATCTGTAATTATTAAAAAGCCTTTCCAATTTTCAGATAAACTTTTCAACCTTCAACTTTTCTACTACCCTCTGGCTATGTTAGACCATATCCCCTCTTGCTTGGATCTATTTTTCTTTATTTTGACTTCAGCCAATTTTCATGTAAAATGATTGACTCTGCTGTTGACTAAGTGACAAACAAAAAGAAATTTTAAGTTGTTAAAAATTCCTACTCAAATCCTCATTAGCTGCATAAAAATATAGAATTTATCATAAAATGATCATTCTCAGAAAATTCACTTTTTATTGTTATTATAGAATTGACATGCAGAGGAATTACAGTTACATGAATCAGGTAATGCATACGATTCTTTCTGAATCATGTCCCCCCTTCCTTGGTTTTTCCTTCCTGTCTCTACCCACAAGATGTACAGTTCATTTTAACTTCCTATATTATGAGTCCTGAGTAATTTGTGCTGGAATGTTCTATATTGTATGGTTATTTCTATTTTTGTCAAAGGTTCTTATGTGTCTTTGTTGCTCTTCCTCTGTGTCTGTGTCTGGCGACCTGCTTGCCTGCCTGTCTGTCTGTCTGTCTCTGTTTTTCTTTTTCTTTTTCTTTTCTTTTTTTTTTTTTTTGGTTGGTCGTGGGGCTTGAACTCTGGGCCTGAGCACTGTTCCTCAGCTCTTCAGTTCAAGGCGAGCATTCTACCATTTGAGCCACAGTGCCACTTCCAGTTTTCTAGTGGTTTATTGTAGATAAGAGTCTCATAGACTTTCCTGCCTGAGCTGGCTTTGAACCACGATTCTCAGATCTCAGCCTCCTGAGTAGCTAGGATTACAAGCAAACCACAGGCGCCTGGCTCTCTCTGATTTTCTGCTTGAATTTAAGACCTGGGTGTTGTCCATGGTTTGAGACTATCACTCCACCACATGAGACACAGGTCCACCTCTAGTTTTTTAGTGATTAATTCAGTGGATACTAGTCTTATGGACTTTACTACCTGGATTGTCTTGGGACCACGATCCTCAGATCTCAGCCTCCCGAGTAGGTAGGATTATAGGCGTGAGCCTCTTGCCAGAGGCTCATCTATATTTTTCATATTAAAGAATATTAAATTGAAATTTCAAAATAAGTTTTTACTGGTACGGCTTTTGACAAACTCCAAGATTTACCTTCTCACTCAATAGCCTGTATATATGGTTAATGTTTCTTTTTAGTATGATAAATTTCATATCCATGATTGGATTTTCTAATATGACACAGCTGACCATGAGAAGGGAAAATCAAAATAAAATTTTGTAAATGAAGAAAAGCTGAGAGGGGAAATAAAAGATACCCAAAACATGAGGAGGCTCAAGATGAGAAAGAGTATGGCTTGTTGACTTGAACTTGAAGGGAATCATACTGCAAGGAATATGGGTGGACTCACTGAGACTCTCCCAGTGAAGCTCATAGAGGACAGCTGGGATAGAAATGGGCTCATCTTTTAATTGTTTTTCTTTCTGCTCTTTTTTATTTTTAATGTTCTTTGTAACAGTAATGTACTGAGGAGTTACAGTTATGTAAGTCATGTACTGAGTACATTTCTTTTTGAACAGGCTCAAGTCTTAAACTGTAAAGAACAACTTTATGCCAAACCATAGAAACTCTGGAAGGATATTTGGAATTTTACCATAGAACAGAGACAAACCGTTATTTCCCATGATACTTTGTGTTCATTTCACAACAGTTTTAAATGTTTATCTGTTGCTTTCCCCCATTTACTTCAAAAATCAAACTGTAAACCCCATTAATCATTTTCATATAAGACATATGTATGATATTTGTAATTAACTTGAGTTGGAAAAGACAATGAAGGGTACATTAGAGATGCTTTATATAAAGACTGACATGAAAATATTTTTATTCTCTGGGTTGTATTCTCAAAAAGTAGCAATGAACCTACTCCTAGGTATGTTTTCTCTAATATAATTATTTCAAATACCATTTGTTCTCTAATACCATTCTCCCAAAATAGGAAATCATAGCTACTAAAAGAAATATTTGATTCTAGAGACAGGACTAGGAAAACACAGCTAGCTAGCATTGGGGCTGAGTAGATACCAGGGGTACAGAAATATCTTACAGAACTAAAATTAAGGAACTGTTAAAAAACAAATTATGTCAAGTGAAATAAGCCAGAAATAGATAGAAAAACACTATGTGACTTCATTTACGTGTGGAATCTAAAATGATAATTTTATAAAGAAAGTATAAGACTTACTACCAACAGCTGAAGGAGAGGAAGAAATAAAGTGAGAGAAGATATTAAACAAAGGGTATACATCTTCAGGTAAAAAGAAGAAGTATATGTTTGTGATTTCTTGCATGGATGTGACTTTAGTTTAAAACTTCTCAAAAATCAAGTGAGCTTATTAGATAAATATTATTTTCCTCTACTTACAACAGAAAAATGGTAAGTTAGTGAGGTAATATATTACTTAGCAGCATTAAAACATTCTACAAAGTATATCCAGTTCAAAATTTTACAGCTGAACCCATAAACATAGTTTTTTTTAACATAGTTTATTTTTCAATTAAAATCTTTAAGCCAGGCGCTGGTGGCTCAAATCTATAATCTTACTACTCAGGAGGCTCAGATCTGCAGAAAAAATCTGGCAATCAAACCAGACAGCAGTCTGGCTATTCCCTTCATATCCTTAATGAGGCAGGCCCTGCCCCTCTGCTTGTATTGGCAGAACTCAGGTTCCCAATCAGGATGTCTTCAGTAACAGGAACAGGATGCAACTAAAATTCAAGGAGCTTGTAACAGAAATTCTTAATTATAGTGTAACAGGAATAGAATGAAACTGAAATGCAATCAAAAGGGCTAAGCCATCTGGCCAAAGCAGGAACTTTACAGAAAAGCAATTCTTACAAGATTAGCTCATTTTAATAGAAAATACAGCTTTTATAAAGCAATAAAGACCACTGCAAAAACACTATCTTTTTTTTTCTTTAGAATTGTCAAGGTCATCAATACCAAAATGTTAAGTTCTGACACATCCAATAAAATTCTAAGATCTGTATATTTGGATATCTCAATTTGATTTTGGAGGAGCATAAGATCAGTAAGTAAAATTGAAGCAACCTGGTGAAAAAAAGGCTTTGATCAACAACGACTATCAATTTTAGTTCATTGATGTGAACACATTTCTCACATTAAGAAAATCTGACTATAATAGGTGGATTTAGATGAAGAATATATGGTAATTCTTTGGATGACATGTTACACGTTTTTGTATAAAACCAAACTATTTAAAATTAAAAAGAATAATTTTTAAAATTTCTAAAACATCTACTTGCAACTATGTTACAAGTAGAAAGGTTGGACATTACTTTCCTTTTAATTATACAGGATAAGATTGTACATAACTAACAAGAAGTTGTCAGCTGACTACATTGTGGATCCTTACATGCTCACAAGCTGTGGTTTACAGATGACAATGTGGGTGAAACTTTGTGCCAGAAATTTGGAAGCAGGATTGCCAACATTTCATTGACATGTACTTAAATTTAACTCAGAAATATTTGGATCAGATATCTTTTATTTTTAGTGTTTATTTGAAAAACAGTATGAGAACCAGGCTATCTGCTTTCTTGAATTGCTAATAACACTCTAACAGGGTTAACACTTTAGGAATCTTAAAGCATCTGAGCCAAATCAAATGCAAGAAGTTTTCCATTTAAGTGAGCTTTTCCTTTAGTTTATCCTGGTATTGATGTACATGACTAGAATTATTAAATTTTCTCTCAAATTTACTCATAGATGAAAACTAAACTTATGTAAGCAACTGTACTAAGTTTAGAATAATATATCCACATATGTTAATGACAGATAGATAAGAAAATGGTTTGATATTGATTTAAAAATTGTCATTAACAATTATTTCTGAGATGCATCTAATAAGCTAACTCAACTCGTGTTTTGATTTGTAATCCTTCCAAAGCACAGTATAATTTGTCCCAATCTTGACCTTTCAGCAAATCCAATTTCTACCTGTCTTCCTGTTATCATTCTCTGAGGATCCGTTTCATCTACTATCTGTCTACTGTACATACTCTAATACTCTGTGTGTGATGATGGACTAAATTGATACCCAGCTGTGACAGAAGTCATATATTATGTGCTTGAAAAAATACATTAAATCATAAAACAAAACTCTGTTTCAGCCCTGAAAACAAGGATAAATTATCGTACAGTAACACTCATTGTCAATATTGGTAAATGTATACTCACAGTTTCATATCAAGGAGCAAAAACTATGTGACATTTTTCTTCTCTGTGTGCCAAGGTCATATACTTTTCTATAGAAATGATCAGAACTGGTGTTGCTATTAACTTCTTTCAATCTGACATAGTTAGGTTATTTTAAACTCCTTCCTTATCCCATCTCTTTTATCTTTGTTGTTCACCAAATACAGTTTATTCTATTTCTCTGATGTAAGAATTTAGGAAACTTGGACCATCACCCAATGATATTTTGACTGCATTATGCAGAGAAAAGGGAATATACTATTTTTTATGGCAGAATCATAACCCTGATCCATATGTTTGAGTGAGAGATAAACAAGGGATAATAGAAAATGGCATAAAAGGAAATTTCAATTGTTATCCTGGATATTGTGTGATAAATACCATCCTGATGAATTGAGCTAAATCACTATGGGGCTTAGTACAAAAGCTAAACTCTAGAAAGTAAATAGGGTAATCTATTCCTTCACCATTATTCTCCTACACTGCTGCCTCAGTTTCCACTCATAACCAGCTTAAATAGCTGGAAATCTATGTGCTGACCACTTACGTCTCCTGGCAGGAATCCCACAATACCTGGCCTGGTGAATCACTGTCTTGAGTACATCATAAATCCCGGGCCCCTTCTGTCTGTTTTCCTCATGCCTCCCTGATTGTGTACCAGCAGTCATATTTGATCATTCTCTGTTAAATGTCCTTAAAGAAGACTCCCTTCTCTACTATAACTCTTCCAATCTATCAAAATGCCCTACATAGACACAATGAATCGGTGTTACAGAAATGGTTTTCTTTCACTCTTAATTCTTCATCTCATAACTATCTGGCATCTGCTATCTGTGTTAGAATAAGAGTTTAAAAATCCAAATCAAAAAAAGTTAAGGTATTCTTTATATTGGGTACATTTTAGAATCCTCTGATCTCACCTAGGAGATTAGATTTTTAGTAGGAATTATTGGTTTCTCCTGGATCATACTCTAAAATTTTAATGTCGTACCTCTAACTGTAACTACTAAAATAATGTGTACATTGATAAGACTTCCATTCTATTCTATTCCACAGCAAACATTTCTTTCCTATTTTAGACATAGAATGTTGCTTATATGCTTGGCTATTCAGACTTCTTCTTTTTAATTTTTGTTGGTCTTGGGGCTTGAACTCTGGGCTTGGGCGCTGTCCCTGCGCTCTTCAGCTCAAGGTGAGCACTCTACCACTTGAGCCACAGTGCCACTTCTTGTTTTCTAGTGGTTTATTGGAGATCAGAGTCTCACAGAATTTTCTATCCAGGCTGACTTTGAACTGTGATCCTCAGATCTCAGCCTCCTGAGTAGCTAGGATTACAGGCGTGAGCCACCAGCACCTGGCTCTTCAGACTTCGTTAATTATTTTAAGGTAGTACCTTTAATTTGGGTAGATAAATATCTCAATGTAAGGTTGGAATGTTTACAGGGAAAGGAGCCCTCAGATACTGTTGCTAGGAATGTAAATTAGTCCAGCCACTATGGACATCAGTATGGTGTTTCAGGAAAATGTGGAAACAAACCTATTTATGACCTCACCATACCATTCACACAAATATAAAGCAACATATGAGAGACATCTGAACACCTATGTTTATTATAGCTCTCTTCCTATACATAAATTCTGCAATCACCCAAGTTATTTTTGTGAAAAAGATATGATACACAAATCTTTATATATCCATATATTTACATATACCTACATGTATATATATACATATATCTATAAGGATATATATATATATCAAACTCAAATTTATGTAATATAGTATATCTGCTCATAAGAAACAAAAAAATTAAAAAATAAAGATTAATATATATGACACTGTAAATTTCTGGTCTTTTGCATTTAATGATATAAATACTTATTTTCAAATGTTGCAAGGTGATTATGACAAATAGCCGGACTTGTGACTTGCTATATGACAGAAAGGAGCATAGGTGTCAGGAATGTGTTAATGTTTAGAGGAATGAACATACTTTCAGAGAGAGTGAAAAGTGTTTCAAGAGGGAAGAAAAAATGTACAAGGGGGTATCGGAGAGAGACCAAAAGACAGAGGTAAGAACATTGTTCTTTGGATTTTGCAATAGAACACATTCTACAATGTGAAATCACAATAAATAATTGCAATCTTGGAAAGGGCAGTTTTAGTATGAAAAGTTGAAGAATAAGTAAATAACTAATCTGTGTGCCTCTCAGTTACTGATAATCTTAAAACATAGAGAAAAGAGCTGTAGTGAACTTGGTATAAAACATTTAAATAGGCTGGGAAGGTGGCTCAGTAATAGAGTGCTTGCCTTGCATGCATGATTCCTCAGCATCACATAAACAGCAAAGGCCAAAAGTGGTGCTTTCATTCAAATGGTAGAGCACTAGCCTTGAGCTGAAGAGCTGAGGAACAACACCCAGGCTCAGAGTTCAAGCTCCATGACTAACTAACTAACTAACTAAATAATGTTAT
The DNA here is from genome assembly GCF_024711535.1 of Dipodomys merriami. Taxonomy (NCBI): domain Eukaryota; kingdom Metazoa; phylum Chordata; class Mammalia; order Rodentia; family Heteromyidae; genus Dipodomys; species Dipodomys merriami. The sequence goes on from NW_027206401.1 coordinate 43,253,963, forward strand.
TAATGCATTCACATCACAGGTCTTATCTGTGCTGGTAGGTCAAAAGCTAAAAGAATGAACCCTAAACTGACCTGTTGCCTGAGGAAAATACAGTATCCCCATCATTAAACTCAGAGAGTAAAAGATTGAATGCAGAGGGAAAGGAAACTATAGCAGATTCACCTAAATGGAAACATCAGTGTTAATCTGGGCTCAGTTTAAGACTCAGTGTAAGACACAATGCGTGATCTGGAGAAGAAAGAAAAGAATACAATCTAACATACCAAGAAACACATTGAGAAATTTTTTTGGAGAAATTTTTGTATTAGTCTTAGAGGAAGTGAAAATATATGTGTGTAGGATGGAATTGACTAATTTGAAAACAAAAAATAGGTCCTTGATCTTGGGATTTTTATTACAGTGAAAGTTACATAAAATAACAGTTTAGCCAGAAGCCCCTTGCTCATGCCTGCTGCTCAGGAGGTTGAGATCTGAGGATCACAGTTTGAAGCCATATCTGGGTAGGAAATTCCTGAGCCTCTTCTCTCAAACTAAATACCAAAAAACTAGAAGTGGAGCTGTGGCTAAAGTGGTAGAGTGCTAACCTTGAGCACAAAAACTTAGGGACATTGTTCAGGCCCTGAGTTCCAGGCCCAGCACTAGAAGAAAGAAAGAAAGAAAGAAAGAAAGAAAGAAAGAAAGAAAGAAAGAAAGAAAGAAAGAAAGAAAGAAAGAAAGAAAGAAAGAAAGAAAGAAAGAAAGAAAGAAAGAAAGAAAGAAAGAAAGGAAAGAAAGAAAGAGAAAGAAAGAAAGAAAGAAAGAAAGAAAGAAAGAAAGAAAGAAAGAAAGAAAGAAAGAAAGAAAGAAAGAAAGGAAGGAAGAAAGGAAGGAAGAAAGAAAGGAAGGAAGGAAGGAAGAAAGAAAGGAAGAAAGGAAGGAAGGAAGGAAGGGAAGGAAGGAAGGAAGGAAGGAAGGAAGGAAGGAAGGAAGGGAAAGAAGGAAGGAAGGAAGGAAGGAAGGGAAGGGAAGGAAGGAAGGAAGGAAGGAAGGAAGGAAGGAAGGAAGGAAGGAAGGAAGGAAAGGAAGGAAGGAAGGAAAGGAAGGAAGGAAGGAAGGAAGGAAGGAAAGGAAGGAAGGAAAGGAAGGAAGGAAGAAAAGAAAGATACACAGTTAGGTTGCATTTAATGAATTCTCAATTAATTACAAGAACTGTCTATATCAAATTCCAAAACATCTAATACTATAAGAAAATTTCATACAATGAAACAGTAATTCCACATACTAGTACATCACTCATTTCCTGTTAGCCAAAACTTGTTTTCTGTGTCTACAGAATTAGAAATTACAGATAGTTCATATAAATGGAATCACTATGATTCTATTGTGAGTAGTCTATTTTCTCCATCTCCTTATTAACACTTGTGATTCCATACTTTCTGAATTATATTTGCACAAATGACTAATTATATTAGTATAGATATTTTAACATATTTATTAAAATAAATTAGTTGTTCATAGGGATTTTGTTGTGATATATAGACATGCACACAATGTAGTTTGATTAGTCTTTTTACCCATAAACCCATATTGCTTTTTTCTACCCTTCCAGGCTCCTTTCTCTTGTATCCCTATTAAAAGTGTTCTGTGGGTTCCCTTATGCTATTCAAATACATTAATATCAAGTATTTCTATGATATTCAATCAAGTTTTCCCATTAAAATATTATGTGAAAAAGATTGATATTTTCTCATTGAATAGTCTTGTAATTTTTGTCAAAGATTGACTGACATTAGAAGTATGTGTTTTTGGACTCTTAATTATACTTTATTCACCTTGCATGCCCAACCTTTTGCTATTATAATTTGATCATACAATTTCCTTATATGCTCCACATTTGGAAATGAACTGAGCCCTTCTAGTTTGTTATTCTTTTCCAAGACAGATTCTGGATCATTTCAACTAGTGAGGACCTTTTAATTTATGAATCTTCTTTATGGAAATATAATACCTTAACTACCTTGTAGCTAAAGAACAAACAAATATCCTTAAATGAATGTCTGTCACAAATGTGAAGAACAAAAAAAAATCAAAGAGATAGGATTTAATCAACCATCAAATCATTCTTACTTATAAAATATCACATAGACATTTAGTACAAAATATCTAAGGCTAGAAGAAGATAAGACACATTTGGGTAGATTTTGTTAATTTATGAATGCAGGCTGCTTTGATAGAAAATTTATTAATATAATTTAAAAATACTTAACAAATACTTATCAATAGTTACAGAGCAAACCTTTAAAAGTGTAAAGTTGATTTGTCAAGCTCTGAACTAATCAGGATTGAAAGATAAATTACCTCATTTCATATTGAATAAAGCCTACAAATTATGGCAATGTTCACACAATTTAAAAATGTTAAAAACATTAGCTGTAAAATCAGGAATGAGGCAATGATGATTCAATTCCCTATGTTTTTATCAGAAATTATATTCATCCACAAAAGAATAGAAATTAAGTTATAATAAATGTTGTTACTTAAAGATGATGAAATTGTCTCTATAAAACATGAAGATTATTTAGCAAGGATTATAAGTAATAACAAAATTTATCCAGGCTGTCATGTTAGGCTGTGCACAATGGAATCCACAAATATTAGAACTTCAAAGTTAAAAGCATTATGTTATGACAACAACAAAAAAATACGTTTTAAACTAAATTTCAAATACAAAATCTCCCTTTAAGAATGACCTTAGTAAGCACAGCATACATTTATTTCTCCTTTCTATCTTTTCTTTTCCTTTCTTTTCTTCTCTTTTATCTTTCCTTTTCTTCCTTTCTTCCATCTTCCTTTCCTTTCTTTCTTCCTTTCAAGAAAAAAGAAATAGTAAGAGAGAATGGACAAGTATGCAAAATACAGGATAAATGACTGCATATCAAGGGAAAAGAGAAGTCATACAAGCAAAACTGACATGTTGAAATTACACAATTTCTATACAAATTTAGGCAAGAGTAAGTGATTAAATACTAGTATGTTCCCATTGCTAAGAAGCCAGTGATATGCATACCATCATTTTAGTGAAATCATGTTTTTAATCCACTGAATATTAAACTTGGGAAGACTGGTAATACATTTGTATTTGTATATATGTGGGGCTTCTCTTTGATTCTTAAAGAAAAACAATACAAGAAAGAGATTCAATTTATATAAGAGCTGTATTCTGAGAAAGTTGAGGATTTAATCTTAGAGGGAGTAAGGAACACAATTATCTCCAGGGTTCCTTTCATAAGTGAACAGTGTGTACATGAATGGAAGTAAAGTAGGAATGCAGAAAATTTAATAAAAAAATTTTCCATTGGGCACATTGTATAATACTGCGTAAGATATGACAATTTTTCAACAATGATATATAACAATTATTGGTTAAGGGCAGCAAATATTTGCTTTGATCATACATGGTAAGGTATTATGACATGCAAATTTGGACATACTATTATGAAGAAAGTTTTAATAGCCTCTAGGTCACTCAGAATAGAGGATCCGATTGCCACACAGGGCCCAAGGAGGAAACACTAAGGGAAGGTGCAAGGCAGAAAGACAGAATCACTAAGGGCAGAAGCCTTTCTTGTAGTTAGGTCAAGACACAAAAACATGGAGTTCCTGGTAAGAAATTCAGTTACTATTATGTTTGCTTGGTTTAACATAAACCTTACTCTTGTGAAAGGGATTATAATGCAGCTGGGAGGTAAACCAAGGTGTAATGAAAAGACAACCAATATACAGATCACAAAGTATGAAAGATAAAAAAGAAAATATGATTGTTAAAATTATAATGAATCTAATTTTCTATCACTCAGAATTGGAAATTTGGAGGCTAGCCACAGAAGCTAACACATTTGATTATAAGAAAATTGGAAGTATAGATTGGAAGAATTGTTGAAATCATTCCTGGCAAAATTTCAACCAATGAGCTGGGCATGATTGCATGTGGCTGTGGGTCCTGGTACTGAAAGTCAGAGGTAGAAGGTTTCTGGCACAAAAGTGTCTGGGCAGAAATGCACAACACTAATGCAAGAAAGACCAGGGTAGTAACAGGAAGAACACCTACCTAGCAAGCACAGTGTCCCAAAGTAATCTCTAGAACCTCAAAAGAATATGAAATGTATCCCTCATTTCCAATCAATAAGAAAATTAAGAAACAGTAATGTAGTTTCCCTGCTAAATTTTACTAATATTCATTTTTATCCTCTATTTTTATTTTTGCTTTTTCAGGTGCATCGACATTTTGACATTTTTCATTTTAAGTGTTTTTCCTTATTAAAGACTTCAAAATTTATTGTTATAGTTATTTTATTTATATTATGTACTATAATATATTGCACATTATATTGTGTATTGTGCTATATAATATGTATTATGTATTATATATTATAGTCTTATATATATATATGTTTGTGTGTGTATGAAGTCAGTATATTCCATTAAATATAAGCCACTCATGGGAAAATATCCCTATGCCATATTTAATGTGTGTACTACACAGAGGGAAATTTAATGAGCTGCTCTACATGGACATTATTGACTTTGGGGGGGAATCCCTTTCATCAGAATGTGTTGGCATGATTAAGTGTAAGCATTAGCAGATAAAATAATTACCAGAACAGAACATCTTGAATAATCTCATCAGGAAGGAACATTAAACCCCAGAGGCAATATATAACACAGTCAGTAAATAAGTTTGTATGTTTTAGTTTTATAGTCAAGATTTATTTTATTCCTATAAAATAAATGGAAACAAATGTTTTATAGATTACAATGTCAAGAAATGGCTAATAATCTGAACTTGCCCTGAAGACTTTGCTCATGACAGATATGTTGTTCAGCTGGGCGCTCCCCAAGCTTAACTTGCTCTTCCTGCTGAGCCTCCTTCTAGAATCTCTTAAAGTTGTTTTTGCTTTGATCTCTGTTTTACACCTCTCATATTTTCAACTTGCCCCACCCCAACTCTAAGCCTCTTATCTCATTGGTCACTGACTTCATGTTTTTCTATACACATAGCAAGGAAAATCTTGATCCTACACTTGTGAAGAGATTTTCTTTGAGTGTCTCTCTGTCAACAAGGTTTTACTAAATGTCATATTGAACATTTTTAAATCTCACCTGGCTCTTCCACTCAGTTCTAGTTCCTTCTCATCCTTAAGGCTCTTTGCTTAATATTCTTTAAAGATCCTCTATCTTTCTTACCAACCAGTACCTCCTGAGGAAGGAAAGGAAGTTAACTTGAAGAAGTAAATGTAAACTGCTCTAAGCCTGAATGAAATTGATTTGGGCTTTGGGTTTATAATAAACAGAAGGATGACTTAATTCACAATAAATTTGAGAAGGCTGGAATGAAGTACCTGTTATTCCTTTGGCTTTAATAAACACATAGCTTCTTATATAGTATATTATAATAAACACATAGTTAATAAACACATAGGTTTAAGTGAATAGTGTTTTACCATGTTCAACACATTCCCAGGAACTTGTTTATAATTAAATACCCAATGTCTTATTACATAATGTGGGGGAAAAATCCCTTCAGATGCTCTAATGATCATGACTAAACTCTTTCCCTTGAGTCTGTATAATTTTACCTTTGTGTAGTACTATAGGGATAAGAAAGGGCTGCATTGAGTGAAAGAGTTATGAATGTGTGTTGGGAATGGAACTTAGAGTGACAATGTGGAAAAGCAAGGCTGAGTAGCCTGATGGGTCAAACATGGTGGCTCTTAGAAATTCCAGAGAGAGACCAGCTGGTGGTATATACAATCTAGGTGAAGAGCACTAGTTAAAGGCTATTTATTCAGAAGGTAGGTATTAAAGGTCAATTATTTAGCAGATATTTAAGTGTTATAAGAGCCATTCCCTTTTCCTTCAATCACATTATTAGAGTTATTCTAGGAGTTAAAACAAACTGAGTAATAAATAGCCGATAGAGTAACTATTGTCTAATTTTCTTTCTCTTCGTCATTTTCAATCAGTTTGAATATCACTTGATGGGTACTCTCTCCAATTTTAAGGCATAAAAACTGTTTAGTTTCTACTCATACTTATTTCGCAGCTAAGATTATTATCTCCTAAAATCTAAATATTGTCCCTTTCTTTTCAAAGATTTTGTTACATACAATTTTTATTTATTCATTCCTTCTTTCATTGCTTCATTTAGTTTTGTGCTGGTCCTAAGGCTTAAACTAAGAGCACAATGCCTAAGCATTTTTGTTCAAGGTAGAGCTCTACCACATGAGGTGAACCACAGCTCCATTTATGGCTTATTTTTATTTTATTTTAGTAATTTACTGGAGATAAGAGTCTACCAAACTTTCCTGCTTGTGTGGGCTTGGAACTAGAGTCCTCTGATCTCTACCTCCTGATCTGTTAGGTTTACAGGCATGAGCCACCAATGTCAAGCTCACACTTGATAGTCTTTTAAATGTTACCTCCTGAAAGATTTTCCCTTTTTCCCACTTGAGTGCTTTCAATTTACTTTATAAATTCCTCTTTTCCTGCCTCATGTCATAATGTTTATTTTCTTAAATTTATAGTCTTAATCATCTTCCAATGCATGCTGTAAAGTTCCCAAATCAATCTTCCAGAAGTTTGACAAGCTATCAGTTATCATCAAATATGAAGACTTTTTTATTCTGTGGTGTCATCCCTTTTACAGAGGTCTGTTTTAAACAGATCTCATAAGCTCTCTAGGCATTTTCACCTGCAAATAATGTTCAAAATAAACAACACAGCCAAAACAACTCTGTAGTTATTACATTCTCTATAATTACTCTTTCTCTTACCTCATGTCATTTGAATCTACATTAACTCCACATATCAGGGCCATTGGAATATTAGGTTAAAAGAACCCCAGAATAAACTAATTTAATTTTAACAAAATGCTCTTCTACTGATATACATCCCCTAGTTTCAGATCATTATAAAAGCCTTACCATAAATTATATGTCATTTTCTAAATCAGACTCCACCTATATTTCCATATAAGAATACTCATTCTGCCAGGCACCATTGGCTCACACCTGTAATCCTAGCTACTCAGGAGGGTGAGATCTGAGGATCACGGTTCAAAGCCAGCCCGGGAAAGGAAAGTCGGTGAGACTCTTATCTCCAATAAACCACAAGAAAACCGGAAGTGGCGCTGTGGCTCAAGTGGTAGAGCGCTAGCCTTGAGTTGCAAGAGCTGAGAGATAGCGCCCAAGCCCAGAGTTCAAGCCCACGACTGACCAAAAAAATAATGAATGCTCACTCTTATTTACCCAATAACACATAGAAACTCAATAGTAAGAAGAATTATTGTTAAACCATTGAAGATAAAGTAAGAGACCAAAGAAACAGAAGGGGAATAAAAACACTCATGAGAAGATGAAAATAATTAAGAAAATCATAACTAAAACATTCAATGTGGGACATGCATGGTGGCTCACATCTATTCCCAGATACTCTGGAGATAGAGATAGTTAAAAGTGTACATGGTTTGAGGTCAATGTAGGTAAAAATGTTAGTGCTAAAACCTAGATATAGTGAGTAACATCTGTATTGCCAGATATCAGGGAAATATAGTTAAGAGAATCCCAGTCTATGGATGACCATAGATGAAAGGATGAAAAAGTATGTATTTGAATAGTAACCTAGGGCAAAAGGCCTGTTATGTGTGTGTGGCTCACCTGCCAAGTCCTGAGTTGTCATGAATATAATACTCAAAACCATTCAAACTTAAGTAAATTAAATCTAGGAATATATTAATAGTCCATTGAAATCATTTTCTTAGCAAACTAAAGAAAAAAATTACAATCATGCAAATAAAAACTGACATTAGTCAACAATGTATTGATTGATTGATGTTAAAATTTTTCTGCCTCTAAAATCAACCAAAAACTTTACTTGAAAAGGGACATTTGAGTAAAAACCTACTTCTGGTAAGGAATGTAATGTTCAATGATTAGTTGCTTCTCTTTAAAACCAGAAAGAAAATCTACAGTGTATAATGGGTCAGGATACTGGAATTAATGTAATAAGAAAAAGATAAAAGAAATATAAAAAGATACAGATTGAAATCGAGAAAGTAGAGTAGGTTTTACACTTTGTCACCAAAAGAATCATCAAAACTACTACATCAAATAATTAATAAACTAAGGAAGGATACAAAAGAATAGACTACCTAAAAATATGGTTTTATATGCTAGCCCTTAATTGAAATTAGATTACAAAAAATATGAGTTCCAGCCAGGCCCCTGTAGTCCTAGCTACTCAGGATGCTGAGATCCAGGATAACGGTTTAAAGCCAGCCAGGACAAGAAAGCTAGTAAGACACCGCCAATTAATCACTTAAAAAAGACAGAAGCAGAGGTGTAATTCAACTAGTAGAGTGCTAACCCTGAGCAAATAAAACAGCTCAGAGAGAGTGCCCAGGGCCCAAATCACAGAACTGACATAGAAAAAAAAAAAGAATTTCATAGGGTGTTGGGTCTTCGTCCATCCCACAAAAGACAGACTGGGTCCAAGGAAAGGTAAGTGAGGTGCTCGCCCATTTCCCAAACTCCCTCAGCCCTGGAGACAATCAGACACAGCGGGGAACCAAATCCAGCAGGTAGAAAAACTCTTTTATTAACAGAGAGCAGCCCCTTTTAAAGACAAAAAGGGTGGGTGGTATGGTAAGGGAGGAAGAGGAACCAATCACTCTCAAGGTCACACCCTATCATTCACCTGAGCCTTCACGGGCTGGTTAGGCACTGATCCGCAGGTCAATTGGGCTCTGCCCACTCAACCCCCTCTCAGCGCCATCTTTGCTGCCCATGTGCTCCACAATATGGAGAAGATCATCAGTGTAAAATTAAATACAAGCTGAGAATTACAAAGTAATTCTGAGAGAAATTTTAAAAAGACAGGATAGCCAAAATATTTTGAAAAATAATATAAAGCTGTAGTTCACACTAACTTACCACATATCAGAAAAAAAAAAACACCTTAATCAAGTCTAACTGATATTAACATAAGGATAGCTAGATGGATAAATTGAAATACCATGTTCTGGATCTTATTCAGGAGAATGATAAACTTAAAGATCAGCAATTCTGTAGAATTAAAAGTAATTGTATTTAAATGGATTTCTGGGTACTTTAACCTGTGGATTAACTATTGTGGTCCCGATGAGCTCCTAGCAACTTTGGGATGAAAACCTGAGTCACCTAAACCCTGCCAGTCAGCCCAGTCTCTACAAACATAGCTTGATCACTTTGGACAGTAGAGAGTGAGAGGCTACATTAAAGTTATGCCATGGATTAGTAGAAACAGGCTTATGATAGGCACTTCCTATTTCATATATAATAAAAATCAATGAATCAGGAACAGATATCAAATACTTGTGAGGTAGACAGGCAACTGCCCTCTCCAATGATTTCCACATCCTAATTATCAAAAGTCTGCACATGGTGCCTAATGTAGCTTGAATGTGACTTTCCCTACAGGGGTTTATGAGTTGGGAGTTAGTTTCTGAATTTGCTAATTTTGCTTATCAGTTTGATGATGCTCAAAATACATGAATAAATAAATAAAATAAAATTGTTGGTCCTTTAAGAAATGTAAGGAGGGGCTAGGCAAGGATTAGAAGGGATTAATGTAATTGGGAGGGGCATCATTTAATTATCATAAAAAGGGTTATCATAAAAAGAAAAAGGCTGGCCCTTTCCTTCTCTACCTATGGCTCCCAATTGCACCGTGTTATATGTCCTTCTGTCACTCTGTCCTACCACAACAAATTAACAACTAACCTACCAACTTCAGATATTTTTATAACAATAGAAAACTAGCTAACAAGCATGGCCAAAAGGCTATGATTGTGAGCATATGATGACATTAAGACAAATTGTCCTGGATTGACAGGGAGTTTCCAGTGTAATCACCAGGGTCTTTACACATTGCATTCCCATTACTCCACATGAAACATGTTAATATATCTAATATTTGCAATTTTAATCAGTATTTACATATTTTTCACGTTTCTACAGAACATAGGCCTACTTTGCCTACTTTAGTCTAAAAATGTTCTAATCCCAGTTTTTGAAAGGGCAAGAAGTTTCAACTGACAAATATTTAAAAACAAAACAGAAGCTATTTTAAAATATTTTATTTAAGGGGATAATAATTGCTGAAGTAAATTTTCACCTGAAAATAATACTATGATATCATAACTTAGGAATTTATTGAAATGTAGTCCTTAAATCCATCCCAGATATTGTTATGTTTACATAATACATCATAGACAAATACAAAAAATGCTATTATACAGTGAAATAATTCTCACAAATGGGGAGGAGAGGGAGAGATGGGGGAGGGAAGGGATAGTAGGAGAAAAACAAAGGAGAGGTTAATAATGTTAGACAAGAAAGGTACTCATTACCTTACTCATGTCTCTATAATCCCCCTGTACAGCATCTTTACAATAAAATAAAATTAAAAAAACATGGCAGTAGCTTTTATGTCTTCATATTTACCATGTGATATTATATGACAATTTGTAGTACTTAAATAAGTTTATGGGTGGACAACTCCATGTTTGACATTTGACCACTGAAAGCTTTGCTCGTTTCCTAAAGTATAAAAGAGTTTTGCATAGCTAACTGTCATTTGGACCATTTGAAACACAAGTGCGAGATTATATTAAACATATATTTTTATGCCAGTAGTAATCAGCACAAAGTCACTGAAAAGAAAAACAAAAACTATCTTTGTGATTTTTTTTTTTTTTTTGGTTCGGTCATGGAACTTAAACTCTATGCTGTCCCTCAGCTCTTCAGCTCAAGGCTAGTGCTCGACCACTTGAGCTGAAGTGTCACTTCTGGTTTTCGGGTTGTTTATTGGAGATAAAAGTTTCATGGACGTTCCTGTCAGGGCTGGCTTTGAACCATGATCCTCAGATCTCAGCCTCCTGAGTAGCTAGGATTACAGGTATGAGCCACCAGGGCCTGGCTCTTTGTAATTCTTTTACACCCTTTTTTCTATGCAAGGAAAAGACTTGTTCCAATGTATAGATACACAAAAAATAGCTAAACACTTTGGCTCAGTTGTTTCTATTAGCTTGAAAGCAAATCTGTGGACATGTTTGTGTACTAAATTAAAACTATGCCCAGGGTTTAGCCAGAGACATATGGGAGCCAGATTGTACCTGTCAAAAGTCACTATTGAAAAAGTATTGATGTGGGAGAATGTATTAATGTTCTTGATTGTTAATGTTTGCTTTGTGACCTTCCCATTAGCAGATATGTGTGCCTCTACTTACTGATACCTTCATCCATCTCTCTAATGGCTTCTGCCTCTCTAGCTGCTGTTAGCATGAGTTATTTATCATTGCAAGTTGTGTATGCTGCCCTTCTAACATGGCCTTCATTTCAGCTGAATGGGATATGGAACTATCAAACATTCTCATTTTTTATATTCTGCAGAGTTTAATATTATCAAAAATCTGAAATGCAGAAACATGGACTTCTTGGCCACTTGGAGTTTTAGGGAAAACATCTTTTCTGAGCTAAAATATAAAGAAAGAAAGTGAACAACCCAATCTTGCCTTAAGTGACAGATAATTTAATACTGAAATATGTCACTACACACTTCTACTTTAATAGTATTTCAAATCAAATGTAAAATACACAAATAGGAAATTTTATCCTTAGTAAAATATAATCTTATGGGAATTTTATTGGCATGATCTATCTGATTGTCAACATTTGTTCCATTCATTTTTACTTGCTTAGAATGAGCTGTGGATGTTGTAGTATTTTTTTTTCACTTGCATATATTTGTATTTTATTCCTCATGCCTAATGCTTGTTATATAAACCATTTCATTCAGTAAAGCTCAATGATTTCTCTACAGTAACTACTTTCAACAAGCTAAAATAGACTAATCTAATATCTCAAATTATATATATTTATCTTATTAAAATTCTCCTGTGGACTGATTTCAAGAAAGCTTCTTTCTAAGTATATATATATATAAACACTGGGAAGGTGGCTTACTGGTACAGTGCTTGCCTTACATGCATGAGGCCCTGGCTTCAATTCCTCAGCACCACATAAGCAGAAAAAGCCAGAAATGGTGCTGTGACTCAAGTCATAGAGTACTAGCCTTGAGCTGAAGAGCTGAGGTGTGGAGCACATGGGCAGCAAAGATGGCTCTGGGAGAGAGTAGAGTGGGCAGACCCCAATTGATCTTCTGATCAGTACCTAACCAGCCCGTGAAGGCTCAGGTGAATGATAGGGTGTGACCTTGACAGTGATTGGTTCCTCTTCCTCCCTTACCATACCACCCACCCTCTTTGTCTTTAAAAAAGGGGCTGCTCTCTGTTAATAAACGAGTTTTTCTACCTGCTGGATTTGGCTCCCCGCTGTGTCTGATTGTCTCCTGGGCTGAGGGAGGCTAGGGAACGGGGCGAGCGCTGCACTTACCTTTCCTCGGACCCCCGTCCGTCTTTTGTGGGACAGACTAAGACCCAACACTGAGGGACAATGCCCAGGCCTAGAGGTCAGGCCCCCCGACTTACAAAACATAAAAAATAAAAAAACTAAAAAGATATATATACACATATAAACACATAAAGTGAAGAATATCATGTTGTAAAATGATTATAAACCTGTTGGGGCTGTGAGCAAAAGATGATCCATTGTGAAAAACTTGTAAGTATGATTTTGTGTATTTAATCTAACCTAATCTGATTAATACAATGTGTAAAAATGATTAAATGAATACATTTTTATTTTGTATACTGTGGCATGTTTATACCTTCATATATGCTACTGTAAAACCAATTCATATTAAAATTTCATTGATGTCATTGAGCAACGAGAATTTGGGTAGCAACTTAGATCTCTCGTGGCTGAGCTTAACATAGAGCTTGCCTGTGTTCATGGACTCTTGTTCCTAGGGAGCTTTTCAAAGTCTTCATTTCTAACAGCTTAGGCAGATATTTTATCTTTTTTTTTGTTTGTTTCTGTTTTTTTTGAGGGGGGGGGTGTAGATTGTGATCAAATTTTGGTCTTCAAACATATTAGATATGCCTTCTGTCACTGAGTTACCCAGACTATTTTCTACACTCTTAGCATACATAATTTAGGGGGAAAATAGTGTCAAAAACAATGCTCTTATACTTACAACTATAGCCACAAATAACATCAAGCCAACTCAGTAAATGTATAATATGAAAATAATTACAAATCTTTCATTGGTTTTATTTATACTCTTGAAACTCCACCTTTGTTTCAATCTTCTTTTTTAATTTAATGTTTTAAGTACCAATGAAACTAGAAATCATCAACTCAAATTGAATTTATTTAAAAAGAATGTATAAAAATGTTTAAGTTGTTTATTCACTGTCATCCAACTAGTAAATGTGTAAAAGAGAATTCAGACCAAGAACTATTTTCTGCAAAATCAAATTTACCCCTCTATACTAATATTAATGCAACTTTTGGAAAACGTAAGCTTGGGGAGAATATAAAATGACTTCAGAGTGCTTTACTTGGTATTTTAAAATCCATTATGACCTAGCCCATTCCAGTCCTAATAGATTTCTTAAGATAATTTGATATTTTGCTCTGTTATAGTTGGTCTAGTGCTGGGTCAAGAATTGGTCCATTCAGTGTTCAAGAGTCCTCTCCTAGCCTCATAGATTTCTGTCAATTAACACTTTCCAGGAAATGGCAAATAGTCTATCAGGGCTATTACCTGTGCAATGTAGTGTAAAAAAAACTATTGAATGAAGTATTTAAAATATGGAATATATTCTAGGAAGTGTTTTCTACCTGGACAAGATGGTAAAATAGTTCTGTTAAATCAAGCAGGCTATTTCTCATCTGTACTGGTTTAAAACTCTTTGTATACCTGTTTTAACTATCCATGCATGCTTAATGGTGCTTTCTATCAAGTCTGCCTGAAGGTTAATCTGACATCTGCATTAGGGCAATATATTCTATAACAGAAAACTATGCAGATGGGCTATTAAATGATATTAAAATTATTCAAGCAATTCATAGTCATCGTTTGTTTTCACCCTAATTCCCTTAAAGTATGGGGGAAGGGATGGGAAAAAAAGCATGCAAAATATTGTCAGAGAATGTTTAAATACAGATACTATCATTCCAACTCTTTCCACTCTCAAAGTACAAGCTACTACATAGCTAATGACTTTGAGATGATATTAAATAATAGAATTATTTTTGGTTATTAAAAGATTTTTCTTCGCATAATGTAACTTTTTTTTAACCACTCCTAGGGAATGAACTCATGGCCTGAGCACTGTTCCTGAGCTTCATTTGCTTAAGGCTGGCTGGCCATTACCACTTGAGCTACAGCACCACTTCTAGCCTTTTCTGTATATGTGGTTCTGAGGAATCTAATCCAGGGTTTTTGCATGCTAGGCAAGCACTCTACCACTAAGCCACATTCCAAGCCCTAATATAACTTTTAAGTCTTCCCTATGGTGTTCAATTTAAACCATACATTTATTAGTGAATGTATGCAGATGGGTAAGTGGGGGAAATATTATTTTATAAAGAGATTAATTATCAATTAACTGAAAACATATGGAAGTTCTGTAAGATATTGTGATGCACAAATTGATGTGAAGAAGGCAAAGTAGTCACAAAAATCATAAAAATGAACATAAAAATGAGAATTTTAACAAGGCCATGCATCTTTAATTATAGAGAAAGTTAAGAAGAGGTCTATATACCTACTTGGTGGGACTGAAGGACCATTTAACAATTGACCATTATTTTCCATGATCTAACAGGTAAATTTCCAGCCACCTGTCCTGACACTGTAGACTTACCAAGAACTAGACTATGGCTCTCTTTCCTCCAAGCTATTATCAATTTCTTACCTGATCTGTCATTTTCATGTAAAGACAGAAAACTTTTCTGATGTTCAATAACTTATCTCATCCTTTACACCTACCCTACACATGCAATTTTGTGTCATTTAATTGCACTTGCTGAACAAATTATGTTTCCATTGATTAGCACTACTCTTCATATATTTTCAGATTTAGGTCTCAATTTTGACTCATACTACATTTGATGACCTACACATTATTCAGATCAGTTTCTCATCCATAACTGGTTAAAAGCCATTCATATTTCTAAATCTACTGCTTTTCTAAATTCTGTATATGTGAATTCCATCAAGAATCTTTGTTACCCAAGTTACTTATAAAAATGTTCAGTGAAAAACTCAAAATTGAATTCAGATAATATTTATTTAAAAATTTAAGCATTGGGAAGAAATTAAGCAAGAAAAAATACAATAAATGCATTATAAAAGAGGAAACAAATGGAAAAATGCAAACTTCTAAGGAAATAGAGCATGAAGTCATACTGTTGTATGATTCTGAAGTTAGTCGTATTTCCAGTAAATTTAGCAAATTATTACCTTAACCTTATATCTTGTAGAAGTACACAACTTGTGCAAAACTTTGATCACAAAAAAATAGAAACTCATTTCTTCTGATGGTTTTGAAATATACTGACTTCTACTATAAAGAAGAAAAGAAAGCCTGATTTAAAGAATGGAGTAGAAAGAGATAATTAAAGAAACCATAAGGAAAAATAAAGAATATGAATTAGAAGGTATTTTCCTTTGTCTAGGCTTGTATTACATCATGAGCTTAAATCTCTCCTCAAGACTTGAGTATTGTGTTGACTGCTGAACAACATCATTGCATAGACCAACAAACACTTCTCAGATCCTCTCAGTTTAATTAGTGAGATCAGTTAACAACACATGTGTTTCTTACCTTAGTTAAAATTTCTTTATTTCCTACACTGTATGTTTTGATGTAGTGTATATAAAAATTCACACTAATTTTGAATTAGAAGGAATATTTAATCTCTATAGCTCAGAATCCTATCATCTCCTCTAGACAGCTTGTCCTTTACCCAGGTAGGCCTTGGAATGCAATCCTCCTACCTATATTTCTCACAGTTCAGATTAGAGGTCTTTATCACTCACTATACCTAAATTTGTAACAGTAGAATCTCATTAACTTTTTTCTCTCTGACTTGTACCCAAGATGTGTGTACTAAAATATGTTAATAAATAGAAAGAATATACTACCAAATACTATTTGCCTCTTTTCTTCTTCTCTAACAAAACACACATCCAAGTTTTCCCCACTGACTCAAGGAGACATGTCCCCACGTTGAGTTTATGGATCTAATGCCGATTGTCTAAGCCGATGACAATCTATTTGTGTTTTGCCAAAAAGTACTTTCAAGAATTCACGTATAGCATGATTAACTACTTGAGAGAGAGAGAGAGAGAGAGAGAGAGAGAGAGAGAGAGAGAGAGAGAGAGAGAGAGAGAGAGAGAGAGAGAGAGAGAGAGAGAGATCATATACCTTTTTTAATTGTTTCTTGAAACAATTTCTCAGAAACATTTCTGGGAAGATGAAACACAACTGCTGCAGTTCCTAGAATAGTTCTGCTCACTTTTCTCTTTAAGAAAAACACATCACAAGTAGAGTGATGTTTATGTGATAATTTTAGGTTTCCCTCCTTTTTAACTATTAGAACTGGATGTTGAATAAATTTTAAAATCTACTGTCTCAGAGTACATGATAGAAAAGGACTTTATGAACTTGCTTCTGCTTTTCAACCTGAGATCTTGAATGTGCTTCAATTAAATTGTTTAAATTGCTGGGCATTACTGGCTCACACCTGTAATCCCAACTACAGGGGAGGCTGAGATCTGAGGATCACAGTTCAAAGCCAGTCTAGTCAGGAAAGCCCATGAGACACTTATCTCTAACAATCAGAAAAACAGAAGCAGAGCTGTGCCTTAAAGAGGTAGAGTGCTGGTCTTGAGCAGAAAAGTTCAGGAACAGTGTACAAGGCCTTGAACTCAAGCCTTACAACCAACAAAATAGAAAAGGAAAGAAAGAAGAGGTGGGGGTGGAGAGAGAGAGAGAAAAGGAGGAAGGAAGGAAAGAAGGGAGGAAAGGAAGTAAAAGGAAGGAAAAAAGGAAGAAAGGAGAGAAAGAAAGGAAGAAAGAAAGAAGGAAAGAAAGAAAGAAAGAAAGGAGAAAGAAAAGAGGGAGGGAGGGAGGGAGGGAAGGAAGGAAGGAAGAGAAAGAGGGTTGTTTGAATCACCAAGTGTACACAAACATCACTAGGAATTTTGTTAGACTATAAATTGTGATTCATTAACTTTCAAGGAGGGTCAGAGGTATTTAATTAATGTGGGTAAACGGGGACTAATTTATCTTCTTAAATCATGGGGTCATAGAAAGGATAAAATCAACACCAAATATGTGATCATTATGAGATATATTTTCATTTCACATGTTTGTCAATTACTTATTTATGAAATATTGGTTAATATGAAGTTAGTTTACTTTTCCAGTAATACAAAAGAATAGGCCACACATTGTTTAAACTTAGAATATATGTTCTGCAATTACTTACAAAAATCTTTGATGTCATATTTTTATTTTCACTATACTTTCTCTAAATTTATTTCAACAATCATCTAAATTAGGTATTTGATTATAGAAGCTATCTTAATTTGAAACAATCATTTTAACAAGAATTCCTTAGGAATGAACTCCAGATAAAATTTAAAGCAATATTAATTACTGGAAATTGTTTCTTGTAGTTAAAGAAAGAGAATTACCCAGGCTAATTAAATATAAGCACATACCACTATAAGCATAAAACTTTGTTTTTTAAATTACTGTTACAATTTGCCTGTTTTTTAAAACATTTTTCTCTATTCTTTGTTTTCTGAGTGATCTTTTACATTGGAAATGAAAAAGGTTTGAAATATTGATAATTAGCATCAACAGGATTCTGACATTTGAAACATTTAAACCATAGTAGACTTTTTTCTCTTTTATTATTAACTTTTCCCCTCCACGATAAAGAAGGAATTATAGATAAAAAACATCATGAGATCAGAGTGACAACTATTATTCACTCAGGGTATTAATAAATTCTGCCAACAGAGTGAATGTTTAATAATTTACTCTTACAATAACTATAAAAGGACAAATTATACAAAGTTTAATAACAGTGTGAGGGGGCTGGGAAGGTGGCTCAGTGGTAGAGCACTCGCCTTGCATGCCTGAGGCCCTGGGTTCGATTCCTCAGCACCACATAAGCAAAAAGAAAAAAAAGCCGGAAGTGGTGCTGTGGCTCAAGTGGTAGAGCGCTAGCCTTGAGCTGAAGAGCTGAGGGACAGCGCCCAGGCCCAGAGTTCAGGCCCCACGACCGGACCCAAAAAAAATAAAAACTAAAAAAAAAAAAAAAAAAAATAACAGTGTGAGGACTTTCACTCTGCACAGGATTCTGAAAACTTTTACATACTTGTTTTCTACTTACTCTTTGTCAGAAAAATATTAATTTCTGGTTATGAATTTTTATAGACATTTTACCTACTGTTAGTTTTTGCATATAGGGATAATTATCCACACAGATACAGTTTTCATTTTAAAGAAAAAGCTTCTATAGTTAAATATGGACATCAATTAATTTCAGTTTTAACTTAATCAAATGTTAACATATTGAAAAGATGTGCTAGGAATTGTCTTTTGCTAGTTAATTTTCTCCTCCATAAACCTTGGATTAGTCACATTTCTACCACTGTGACACTTTGCCCAAGCAAATCTGTTTTCTATTTCCCAAGGAGGGCAGATTTTTTTTGGCTCATGGTTTCAGATGATTCTTGTATTGTTTCTCAGCATGAGACAGAGAAAGAGTACTATGGCAGGCAGGCTGTGTTGGAGCTGAGCTGCTCATTTCATAGGAACCAAGAGGAGGTGGGGAAGCCCAGGAAAAGGGGGGGAAGAGGGAGAGGAGACACAGAATGGAAGGTGGGAAGTAAGAGAAAAATACAGGAAGGGGAAATGGAAAGGGAACTATCCTCATGTTAGGGGAGTGCCCTAAAGCATTATCCTGTAAGTATAACTACTAGTCTACTAAATATTTTAATAAATTTCCCTGGGTGAGTTATTGTAAGGTTTTCTTTATCCTGTTAACTTTGCAAAGGTTTTACTTGTGTTAGTTATACAAGAGTTTGAAAAGTAGATTATCATTAATAAGAAGATGGACATTTGTGAATTATACTGTTTTTTTTTAAATCACAACTTAATTGCCAAATACTGGCGTACAATTATTATGGGAAGTGAATTGAAGCAATATTAATGATTCCTTCAAAGATCATTAGCTTACATAGGGTTTTTAATGACTCAGATTAAATTAATTAGAATAATAAGTACAGAAATAAAATAATGACAATAACGGCATACTTAGTATGTGCTGAACTAACAAGTTTATTGTCATTATTAAACCATGTTTTCTTCCATTCCATTTTACCCCAGAGCAATTTTCCCGTATAACACAGGAAGTTTCAAGGAGCCACAATTTTATTTAAAAAATGGGCACTCATGTAGTTGATCCCTTTGGACTCAAGTACCATTTTCTCACTTTCTTTGCTGCTACATAGAAAATTGGGCTCTTTTGTGATATTTTATGGCATTTTTTGTAAGTGTGCTTATTCATTTCCTTGTATTTTAAACATGCCCAAGGGCTCTGTGCTCTATATCTGTAAGTTTAAATGTAAGTCTAGTCATTTAGAAATAAATGAGAAAATAAATAAAGTATATGGGATAGATGCAAGCAGATATAAAGAAAAATGCAACACACTTTGATTGTTGACTAGAGAACATGGGAAATTTTGTCATCTTCAATTTACCTTGCTTCATTCAGACCAAAACTCTCTCAACTCAAATGGAGATGTGGTTGGTAGAACGGTTGGGAATTTTATTTTATTTTATTTTATTTTTTGTACTTTTTCCTGGAAGCAGGATGCCATTTGGTTGCAACAGTTATTATCAGTTGAACACAAGGCCCTGATCTTATTGAAACAGTTATTTATGGCATAGCAATACCTGCAAATAGCATCCATTAGAGCTAAATGTCCAGTTCAGGAGATTGGGAAACAGCACTTCCACACAGAAATGTAATATCCAGATTAGGTGCTTGCTTTTGAAATTATTGTTATGAAGACAAAAGTCCCATTTGCTCTAAGACCTCAGAATTGTACAACGCCTTCTCCTATATCCAAAAATCAATCTGGACAGCAAAAGTACAATTTAGAAAGTAGAAGTAAATCTAATATTTCCTCACAATTTTTTTATATTCTTTTGCCTTTTTTTTTGGCCTTGGGGCTTGAACTCTGGACCTGATTGTCTTCCCCGTGCTCTTCAGCTCAAGGTGAGCACTCTACCACTTGAGCCACAGCACCACTTCCGGTTTTCTAGTGATTTATTGGAGATAAGAGTCTCATGGAGTTTCCTACCCGGGCTGGCTTTGAACCGTGATCCTCAGATCTCAGCCTCCTGAGTAGCTAGGATTATAGGCATGAGCCGCTGGTGCCCAATCTATTTTCTTGACAACATATTTGTATTTTAACTATAGTAATTTAAAATGTTAAAACTTGAAAAGTAAAAGCTATATCAAATATTAAAGATTACTAACTTTAATAAATGCTAATGCAAAAGTCAAACTATGATTAAATATCTTTACACAAATCTATCAATTTGTAGAATATAGTAGTATTTTCAAACTCTTCTTGCAGTATAAATAAAGCCAGTTTAAGGAAATTGTTCAGGAATCCTGTGAATTAGGCCTTATTTGAGGGAAGAATAAGCCCATTAAGATATATTTCTATTTCCTAACAAATGGGGTAATGTCATTCTTTCTGATGGAGGCATGGAATTCCATTGTGTATAAAAAATTATATAAAGTGAAGTAAGTCAGGCCCAAAGAAACATGGGTGCCATGGTTTCCCTTATTTGCAATAACTAGTATATGTCTGAGTCAAGCAGAAATGGTCAGATAAGTTGATGTTAGGTGAAATGAACCCCAAGATAAGGACTCAAATGGTTTTTCTTGCTTGCTATTGTTTCTAGCATATTTATAAGATATTTCTTTGTTGCTTTGTATGTCACTCCCCCACGGTATAACCCCTATTTTCACTGTATTTGATATTGGTATACTTCGTGCAGGGGAAGGGAAAAAAAAACAATTGTTTAGGGATACAGGTGGACCCACTGCAACAATGAGATGTACAAGTCGTTATGTTGAAAACGAACTTTACAACTTTGGCACAGGGGAGGTAGGGGGACAGGGGAGGGGGGCGGAGGTAGGAGATGGGGAAGGGATGGGAAGAGGAAACAAAGGAGAAGGCAACAATGTTGGATAAGAAATGTACTCATTACCTTGCTCATGTAATTGTAACCCCTCTGTACGGTATTTTCACAATAAAAAAAGATATAGTTCTATGCACATATATGTACATAACATATATATGTATATGTATGCGAGTGTATATGCTTCTTTGTGTATATATATGTTTGTATGTATATAAATGAATGTATGTGTATATATTTCTATGTATTATATATATTATATACACATAAATTCGTACACATAAATTTCCAAATGCAGAATAAAATTAATAAATGACGTTTACAAAACTCTTCAAGTACTGCATAACATGTGAGTGCATCAATACTTCTGTTTTGAAATACAGTTCTGTATTTCCCCCATTTATTAATTTATTTATTTTTCCCCATTGTTATGATTCCTTTTAGGATTTCTCATTTTGATGTGGTCATTTGTTGAGTCACATGCCATTTAGCTATTTTTTTTCTCTTTCTTTCTTTTTGTCGCTCATGGGGCTTGAACTCTGGCCCTAGGCGCTGTCCCTGCGCCATTCAGCTTAAGGCAAGCACTCTACCGCTTGAGCCACTGCACCACTTATGGTTTTCGAGTGGTTTATTGGACATAAGAGTCTTATAGACTTTCCTTCCCATGCTGGCTTTGAACTGCGATCCTCAGATCTCAGCCCCCTGAGTAGCTAGGGTTAATTGGCAATAAGACTTTCATGAGCTCAGCCTCTTTGACCAGATAGTAATTATAGGCATGAATTACAGACTAAATTGATTTCTTATATCAGAAACTAATATGCCAAAATATGATACAAACCTTTAGCAAATTTTATCTACACAATATAGCTTATATAGATATCAAGTAAAGAATATATTTAAGAAAAAATATTTTCAACGAACTTTACAACTTTGGTGGGGAGGGGAGGTTTGGGTGGGGGGGGGCAGGGGGAGGCTGGGAAGGGATGTGAAGGGTAAATAAAGGAGGAGGCTGCAATGCTTGATAAGAAATGTACTCATTATCTTGCCCATGTAATTGTAACCCCTCTGTACAGTATGTTCACAATAAAAAAAATAAAAAATAATATTTTCAGCAGAGTTGCAATATTTTCAGGCATAATAGAGGGTGATTATTTAAATAAGAAATACAATGGTTATGCTAGATGTAGGAATCTAAGAAAAATCAGAGTATCCCTAAGGCTGGGCTAAAACAGTGAGCAGTAAACAGAGGGAACTTCTTTTAAGGACTTTGACATTTAGTTCTGTTTGAGGCTTGTTAAAGGTCATTCAGTGTTATTGCTTGCATTTTGCTTTCATTATCTTATAAGCTATTTTGGAGACTTACTTCATTTAATACCGTGAAGATGAAAATTGATTTGTATCATATCATCTTTCTGTAGATAGTTTGCTAATTTCAGAAACATTTCATTCTTATTTGTAATGAGGAAGAATGGGATAAAAAAAGATTTAGAAAAAAAAAACAAAGATCAAGAAAATTGGGTCATATATGAAAGGAATCATTTTCTTGAGTTATTCTTGTAAGAGCTGTATTTTTCTATTTTTGTAATAAATGGAAGAAGAAAATACATTTTTATCAAAATGTAGGGAAATAACTGACAGCATAAATACTCTTAGAAACATCACACTCAGACACAAATAAAAATATCAGGGTAGATCTAAAGTAGGTATTCAAATTGAGAGCTGCTGTCGTAGCAAAGGTAGAGGGAGCAGAATTATCTCACCAAAACCTTACAGTTACAAATGCAAACAATGGAGAAGTGTAAAAGTGATAAGAGAAAGAACAGGCATGATTAGATCAATTCTATTAAAAGCTCCTAGAGACAATAAATGATTTAACACAAGTAATCTGCATCCAGGTTTGTTCAGTAAACCACTGGAGGTCTTTGTCAAAAGCTTTTGACAAGCTAATTAAAAGCAGACAGTTATGCAGCATTTGATGTTTACCTTTGTGAAATGAATCAAGTCATCTTCAAGTCTCTATTCATGTTTTCTCCACTGCCCCGTCATAGTGACCTTTTTGGTACAGTATTATGAATAAACTACATATTCATCAAGACAGTCTAGCTGTCTCAATGAAAATAAAATGTTCCCTGAAAAAGATTTTTCGCCATTATTTAGCTTAATGTAATAAATGTTCTTTGAAACTTGAATGTGTCCTGGGCCACTCACAAAATATTGTATACACAGAAACCAAAGGGAAGTTTCTGCCTTTGATGAAGTCATGATATATCAAATATTTTTAAATTTTCAGTGTGAAATTTTTTATTGATATGTTTCTTTTAAATGTGTTTTCAGAGTTAGTGGGATGTGCTTTCTGCAGAAAATACATGCTTTTTATATTAATTATTCATCCCAATATATATTCACAAGTAAATCTTAAAAAAAATGTTTCTAAAATAAGGAAAGAAGAAGAAAATAGGTTATTTTTGGCCTTTTTTCTTTATTATTTTATTTTTGGGTTTTAAAACACATTGTGAAACAACTTTGCAGGCAGGAGAAGTTGAATCCCAGAGGGTAATACAGCGTACATTTTCCCCATTTCCTAGCAAACAAGTACAGAAACTGGGATAAACTGCTCTTTATGCCAGTTCTGACCTTCAGGGTCATTTTTGCTTTAATGAAGTAATCCAATATACAAATTCAAAGTAGGTCATCTTTTCTTTTAGTAATCTGTCTTAGGCTTGGGCTAATATCTAGGACATGAAATTTCACCAGGCCAGCTGTTGGCTCCATACTGCTGGGTTTGAAATGTATTGAGGGAATAGAATAAAGGAAAAAAGAAAATCTTAAATAAAGGAACATAATTTGAATAAAACAAATGATGACCCGAACACATTTCAAGCAGATACAGGAATATTTAAAACATCTATTGCAAGAAATCATTGATTGAAGCAGGCAACAGTGGCTCACGCCTGTAATCCAAGCTACTCAGGTGGCTGAGATCTGAAGATTGCAGTTCAAAGTCAGCCTGGGCAGGAAAGTCCATGAGACTCTTATCTCCAATAAACCACCAGAAAACCAGAAGTGGTGCTGTTGCCCAAGTGGTAGATTGCTAGGCTTGAGTTGAAGAGCTGAGGGACAGCGCCTAGAGTTCAAGCCCCATGACTGACCTCCCCCCACAAAAAAATTGTTGATTATTGTGTTTCCAGTGAGAATTCATGCCAGTGGTCTTCCAAACAGGCATTTTGTGTATTTATTCTTAGCTCTGAACTGGACAAATTGATGCATGATATTTAAGCATTATTTTGAGATAATATATGTACCTGACCTGATAAAGCATAAACATTGACTAATAATCAAAACCTCCCAATTGTTTAGAATGAAATCAACTTTTCTAAACAATTGATGTCTACATGTTGATGATTTCATTTCTCATGATATAGTTATTCATAGACTCATTCAGAGATCATGCTAACTCAAAAGCCACTTTGTACTTAGTAAAGTGAAAAAAAATGAGGACCCAAGGTAGCCACATGAGAAGTCAATCTTGGAGTTCAAATACATCATTTTCTTTATACTGAGCTAAGTACCTAGGTCTTTGGAAAGCCTAGGCCTCAAGAAATTCTTGAATGATTATTATAAACAAATACTCATTAAAGAGAAAACAGGGAGCATATAACAAACTGTCAGCTGTTTTTAAACACTGAATGTTTTTATCAGATCTACCTGTTCAAGCTACCTATTCAGAGAACTGATCTAACATACATATTTAAAAACTTTCCCTTGCTAATATTCTTTCCTTTTCATTCACTCCCATTTGCTGTCTCACAACAACCCTCTAAAGGTAAGATAGGTGTTATTATTCTCCACTTAAAATTGAAAGCATTAAAATAGGGGTCAAGAGTCCTTGGGTCAAATGAAATAGATCTGTTTAATAGAGAAATTAAGTGGTTGAGGATTAAAAGGCAAAAAAAAAAAAAAAAAAAAAAAAAGAAAGCAGAGCCCTTTTCTATTCCCAAATCTCCAGAAAACCTCAGCCAAGATCTAGTTTTTAATAAGCTTTAACTCTTACAGAGCTATCTTTATGGTAAATGTATGCTACTTTTTTTCTATTTTTTTTCCTTAAGAAAATGGATGGTATAAACATATAATATACATATATAGAGAGAGATACATGTATGATTATTCTTTTAAAATACTCATATATGAACAATCTAAAGCAGTCTTTATATTACTCTCAGATCCAAATGCCTGCTTACTCTTTATAGATGAAAAAGAGGAAAATTAGAATGTACTAAGTAGGTGTATACATAGTAATCTTGTAGTGCTCTGCACATGTTTTCTCATTAAGAAAAGATTTTAGACCTGCAATATATCCATTTTTGGGGGGATGGTGTTGGTCATGGGGCTTGAGCTCGGGGCCTGGGTGCTGTCCCTCTGCTGTTCAGCTCAAGGCTAGCACTCCACAACTTAAGCCACAACACCACTTCCCATTTTCTGATGGTTCATTGAAGATAAGAATCTCATGAACTTTCCTGCCCAGGCTGACTTAAAACTGTGGTCCTCATATCTCAGCCTCCTGAGTAGCTAGGATTATAAGCATGAGCCACCGGTACCTGGCTATTATACAGATTTTATACAAATAAACATTGAAGCTACAAAAGCTAATGATTCTAATTATTCATAAAATTAAGATTAATTTTTTATGTAAATTTCATCTGGAATAATGGCATTAGAGAATGAAGTGTTTTTATCTGAATGTCATGATGGTAATTTTTCATAATAATTGATACGGAAATTGGGGGAAAGTTTTCATGAATCTATACCCAGTACAGTTGTTGTTGGCCTCCTGTGTTGATGGCTTGTGTTGATGATGGGGTTGATAAATTCAGATCTCAAGCAACCTCATAATGAAGCCAACCTATAAGACAATGGAGATATTTTAAGAAGCTTGGATAACTTGCATTAGGCATAATGAGCTTCTCTAAATCCAACTGTGGATAGTTCAGTCAAATGCCTTATCCATGTCAAATACACAAATGGTATTCTGGCAATAGGATGGATAATTCTTCAAGGAACAGAAAGACAGTTTGTAAAAGCAGAACTGTCAACAGCAGATCTAGAATTTCCCCAAGGATTATTTTCTCTCATGGGTATTTTAGAAAAAACAACTGTAATTCCAAGAAAACAGTCACTACATCTGTATTATTATCCCAGGCACCTAGGGATTCAAATGAAAGCCTATGGTTTTGCATTTGTTTCTTTTTCTACCTAACACTACTGTGGGATTTTGCTGGAGTTGGATTCAGTTTCATTACCATTTAAAAATATATCTACAAGTAAAGATTGAAGCTATTATTAAAATATCGGAACCCTTTCTGTCATATTAAATATGCTTACTACACACACTTCTTTTTTAAATTTGAGATGTTATTTCAGTTGATGAAAATACTTGCTCTCCATGTCAACTCTCTTATAAATCTTTTCCAAGTGCTGATATGTATTTTAGGCAAAATAACCTTAATAAAACACATTTATGTTTGACATTTCCATCTTAAAATAATGGAATTTATAAAGTAGAGAAGTAAAATAATTTTCATTTTTAATTTTCACTTCTTAAGTTTTGTTACTTTCAAATATTTGTACAAAGAAGCTTCAATTTACTGTGTTCATTTATTTATGCAATAAATCTTGAGCAGAGTCATCCTTCACCTTTCTTGTTCCCCATCTATGAAATCTCCACCCTTCTTATCAAATGCCCCAGTTCTATTTTGACATCTGTGCATTGAGTATATTAATCATTTCATAAATGCAAATTCTAAACACACATCTCATGGTTAACATGACAGACAAAATGTTATTTACATTCTATCCTGAGATTTTTATGAGTAGCACTTTAGTACTTAAGACAAATATAACACTGAACATAGATCTATTTATGTAGAATTATTGTAAATAATTTCCCCAGAATAGATCAATATTGAATACCTTTGCTCTCATCTAACTAATGGGAATAAAAGACATCATGAAGCCTGTGGGTTTTGGAATCAGAAACAGTGAGAATAAATATGGATATTGTCCTTACCCTGGATAGAACAATATAGAGAAATAAAGCAATATAAAAGAAGTTTCATATTAAAATGATACTCCAATGGAGATATGAAACATTGCTTAGTTACCTTGCTGACAAGGTCATTAGTAGGAATAGGATGACAACATGATAATAATCACCAATAGAAAATTATGAGGGGTCTGGGAAGGTGGCTCAGTGGTAGAGCGCTTGTCTTGCATGCATGAGGCCTTGGGTTCGATTCTTCAGCAACACATAAGCAAAAAGAAAAATCCCGGAAGTGGTACTATGGCTCAAGCGCTCGCCTTGGGCTGAAGAGCTGAGGGACAGCGCCCAGGCCCAGAGTTCAGGCCCCACAACCAGACCCAAAATAAAAAAATTATGAGGTTTTGTTTTTTAAGTAGTTATGATACACTATCAAGAGGCGATATATATATATATATGTATATGTATATATATATGTATATATATATGTATATATATATGTATATATATGTATATATATGTGTATATATATATATATATATATATATATATATATATATATATATATATATAAATGGATAGGGCTTGGAAAAAATAAGACAATCCCAGAGGGTAAATAATGCATATTTCTCTCATATGAAGAACATCATAAAACTTGGTTATAAAAATGTACAAGTAAACACATATGGGGGCGCATGCAAGTGTACACAGAACTATTGACTGAAATATGGTATTTGCATGGAAAAAATTCAAAAGGTATAACACCTTAGAAATAACAAAAAATCCACAAAATGAATACCAGGAAACTGATATTTAAAAAGATGTGGGGGCAGTCAAAGAGAGGGGACAGATAAATTAAGAGAAAAGCAGGAAAGAATGCAGTCATAATATTTAGTGTATATCCTATGAAATTAAGAAAATTGAGGGGAGAGCTTGGATTTTGAGGAAAGGGGTAGAATAATGCAAGGGGTGAGTGATATTGATCCACATGCATCATATTTATAAACTGATTTGTTGAATGGTAAAGCTTGTAAAACTAATCAAAGAAAATGAAGAAAATAAAAATAGGACGATGGGGTGATGAGGTAGTGTTTCTCCTTTGGAATCACAGAGAGGCAGCATACTAGGTTATAAATTCTTAGAAATTCTCAATACTTTGAATTCATGTGGGAGAAGCAGTGATCCTATTTTAGAATTAACTGGTAATGATGCAACTGAATTTTAGTCCAGTGTCAACAATCTGGATTGTTAGAAATGGAAGCATACAGCATCATGCTGATAAAAACCTTAGACCCATTACTGGTGTATGGAGTGGTCTTTCAGATGCATTCCATAACTCCAAACTCCATTATTTGGTGGTTATGGTATTCAGGAATATTTGAAGGACTAAGTATATTAAAAAGGACAAAGTGTTTGTAGGTTTTTCATCAAAACAAAGATTTAGCAAAGTTTAGAAACCTGACCAGACAGGTCAGTAGATCAGAACATACTGGTCAGATAGACAGAACTAACACTTGAAGTAGTTCATGAAAAATTGTAATTGGTTGACATGAGTCTAAGGTAATTTGCCTTTTTCTGTTTTAGCCACGAGGAAATTTAGGTTTAAATGTTTATGCCTTGGGGAAAGATCATTCTAACAACTGTCGTTTCTGAACTAAAAGACAAAGAGAACGGCTGGGAAGGTGGCTCAGTGGTAGAGCGTTTGCCTTGCATGCCTGAGGCCCTGGGCTCGATTCCTCAGCACCACATAAGCAAAAAGAAAAAAGCCGGAAGTGGCGCTGTGGCTCAAATGGTAGAGCACTAACCTTGTGCTGAAGAGCTGAGGGACAGTGCCCAGACCCAGAGCTCAGGCCCCACAACAGGACACTCGCCCCCCACAAAAAAAAGACAAAGAGGAGATCATCTGAAGATTCTATTTCATTTTCCTAAAGAAATTTCACACAAATTATTTAGAGTTATCCACCTCATAGTCCTACAAAACTTACTACAGGATAATAGCAGTATGATTGTTATGCATTTCTTTCAGTAAGACTGAACCCCGGACATCCTGTGTGCTAGGCCCACATTGTACCATTGATACGTATCGTATGTTCTTAACATAAATAATATAAAATGTAGATGAATGACAGCTGTAAATAATGTAGCAGACTTAGAATTACACTCAAAGTTTCCATCTCTGCTTCTACACTTGTACCACCTCCTCTGCCTTTCTTTTCCCTTCACTTTTGTTTATCGTACTGACTTTTACTGGCCTTTATTATAATTACACATCAATAGAATACTAAGATATGGTAAAAATGCTTACCTTTGCTCAAAAGTGAGAGCATTGCTACTGCCAAATTACATCATCTGAAGATAATTATTACTAAGATTTGAGCATTCTTTGAACATTTTATTGAGAGTTGGTATCCATATACCATACATCATTTATGTGTTGGTGCAAGCTAGTGAAAATATCACCAGAAATGCATGTAAATTAAAAAAAGTTGGCCTTGTGGTATATATACACATTGGAATTCTATGTCCCCTCAGAAAGAATGTCATTGCCCCATTTGTTAGGAAATGGAAAGACTTGGAAAAAATTATATTAAGTGAACCAAGCCAGGCCCAAAGAAACACAGGTCCCATGGTTTCCCTTATTTGCAATAACTAGTATATGTCTGAGTCAAGCAGAAAAGGTCAGATAAGTTGATGTTAGGGAAATGAACCCTAAGATATGTATTCAAATTTTTTTTTCTTTTATGCGATTGTTTCTAACACATTTATAAGATTATTTCCTTGTTGCTTTGTATGTCTCTCCTCCAAGGTATAACCCCTGCTTTCACTATATTTGATGTTGGTATAATTTGTGGAGGGGAAGGGAAAAAAACAAATCGTTTAAATAGGGATACAGATGGACCCATTGCAACAATGAGATGTACAAGTCATTATGTTGTAAACGAACTTTACAACTTTGGTGGGAAGGGATGGAAGGGGAAACAAAGGAGGAGGCTACAATGCTTGATAAGAAATGTACTCATTATCTTGCCCATGTAATTGTAACCCACCTGTACAGTATTTTCACAATTAAACAGAAGTTGGCCTTAGTAACACAATGCATTTATTCTGTAATTATTTTTATTTTTATTTTTATTATTTATTGTGTAATTATTATATAATTATTTACTCATTTACCTTCTTACCTATTGGTAGTACTGGGGTTTTAACACAAAGCAAGGCAAGAAATTTTGAGTCATAGCCTTAAACCTTTGCTTTTTAGCTTTTTTTTGCCCAGAATCTGCTGCTTTTGTAGTTGGGATAACAATATGAGTCTCAGTGTACAGGGTTTTTGTTGTTGTTGTTGTTGTTGTTGTTGTCATTTTTCTTTGGTTGATGTCCTTGAAATGAATCTCACTAAATATTTGAGGTCTGACCTTAAACTGTGATTCTAAAATATCTGCCTTCCAAGTACCTGGGATTACATTCATATGCCACCTAGTTACATATTTTAGTTTGCTCAATAATTAAAAGAATATTCTTATTAACATTTTGAATAACATGTAAAGTTGTAAAAAATCAAGTCAAAAATACCCAAACCTTCTATCAGAAATAAATTTTTAAAATTGTATAAATATTTTCTGCCTTGACACATACTTGTGTGTATGTGTGTGCATGGTAATTGTATATGTATGTATACATATACTTTAGTGATACCTTCTATATCTAAACACATGTATAAACATACATATGTATATAATGTATTTATGTGTATATACCTATATTTATATGCTAGTTCATAGTCATTTTTTCAAATCATTTCTATTTCATCCATACCATTTTAAATCCTTCTGTGTCATTAGTTAATTTCTTTTTAGAACATAAAGGGAAGAAAAAGATACCTTGTGAACTATTTTTAAATTAATTGGATTACACTGAATTCCTAAGCTTAAAGGCAATTTACTGAGAATCATCCATTTTACTCACTTTTTCAGATTTCTCTTTCTAATATCAGGACCTTTATAAGACTAATATCAAAGATTTGTATGTGGATTAAATGTGTTTTTGTCTGAAAATATGTATAGGAACAAAAAGGTCCTTATATCCTCTAAATGTGAATGTTTGATATATTTTAGCTAATATTGCTGTTTTCTTACAGGTTACAACAGATATCTATCTTATCATTAAACAATGCCAGCTGAATCTATTTAAGTGTTTAAATCATTTTTTTTTCCTTTTTGCTTGTTTCATGGATGCCATATTCTACAAATACTTGTTTTTATGTCCCATCCTTGGGGAAAACATTGTTGTAGCAAATGTCCTTTGTAAATAATAGTTATCTTAAATGGTGGAAATATTCCATGTAATAAACAGTGGGTAGGCTGGGCTAATCAATCAATACTGCTTCTTCAATTTTTCAAGGTCCTCATGATAGAGAAGCTTAGGTCAGTGGTGATTAGTTTCAACATGTCTTCTTTGAATTTCTGAAATCTTTTGGGAAACTGTGTATGTGGTTTTCCAAATCTCAACCAGTGATCAATTAATGCTGAAAATCTGTGATAATTATCTTCTATAATATTTTCTTCAAACAACCTTAACAACCTTTTAGTTGAAGCAAACATCTAGGTCCTCAATATAATTTCTAGTTGTAACATTGGCTTTAAAAATGACTATGATTGCTGTGTTTAAATGACCAACTATCCCCTACATACCACTTCATAACAAGTAATGTGATAATAACTACAGTGGAAAAGGAATCTCCATATGGAGTGATGTGGGAAAGATCTGTACATTTCAGTGCTAGCTTGGGCCTATCACAATGCATTTTTGTTTTATACTTTTTGTAGTTCCTAACTTGGTTATTTGCTTACTTTCTAAAGGGGAATTTTCCCATCTTTCAATTTCCTAACAAATGGGGCAGTGTTATACTTTCTGATGGAGGCATAAAATTCCATTAAATAAATATATATAATATATATATGCCCCAAAAATACAGGTCACAGGGCTTCCCTTATTTGCAATAGCTAGTATATATGTAGGACTAGCAGAAAAGGTCAAAAGCTATGTACATATGACCCTATAAGATGATGCTAAGCAAAATGAACCCCAAGATAAGGACACAAGTGGTTTTATCTTTTTGCTGTTGATTTTAATGTATTTATAATATAAGATGTGATTTCCTTGTTTCTTTCATATGTTCTTCCCCCATGCTACATAATCCCTGTTTTCACTGTATTTGTTTCAGGTGCCCTGCATCTTGTATATACATTTTTCTAATTTGGGGAGGAGAAGGGAAATAACAAAATGCTGCATAAGGATATAGGTAGACCCACTGTAACAATGAGATATGTACAAGACACTATGTTGAAAATGAACTTTACAACTTTGCCGGGGTGTGGGGGGGGGTGGAGTTGGGGTGGTGGGGAGGAAAGGGATGGTAGGGGAAAAACAAAGGAGGAGGTAACAATCCTTGATAGGAAATGCACTCATTACCTTACTTATGTAACTATAACCCCTCTGTACAGTATTTTTACAATTATATATATATGAATATATATATATATATATATATGAAGGGGAATTTTCAGGTAAGAATTTATACACAGTGTTTTTTAAATGATATCATTGCCAATTCACAGTACTGAAGATACAAAATGAATTGGTATTCACATGTGAGTGTCATTAGAAATACATTTGTTCATTTCTGCTAGAAAGGTACAGCGTTGGTTATCCTACCCACATGCTAATGGTACAACATTCTAAAATTAAGACTATGTCTCTAAGTCGAAGCTACGATCACTAGTATTGATTGGCAGCATCTTGATCCAGGCCCTGGTCTCTACTTCCAAACATTTTAAAATCTTAACATTAGCGTTTTGAAACTACCCTGGACTCCATTTCAGCCTTGCTACCAAATGACCTACCAGAAACCACAGATGGTTATGATATTCCAGCCAAGACATTATGTTCTTAAACCTCCTTTTAAATGCTGTTGGCTGATCCCAATTGCCCCATATACTGGTTTCTAAATAGCCTTAAAA
Source organism: Dipodomys merriami (assembly GCF_024711535.1). Taxonomy (NCBI): domain Eukaryota; kingdom Metazoa; phylum Chordata; class Mammalia; order Rodentia; family Heteromyidae; genus Dipodomys; species Dipodomys merriami. The sequence goes on from NW_027206401.1 coordinate 43,287,243, forward strand.
TAAAACTTATTTTAATGTAACAGATAGAATACTACCTAAAAGACAACTGAAGGGCATGTGTTTATCACAAAATAAACAATCAAGACTACAGCTGAAATTTTGCTATATTGTGTAGTACAGATTTTAATTAGGAATATTGCAAACTACTCCATTTGATTGATTAATATTTTTGGCATTGACCAATACAAACATATTCATTTTATAATTTTCATAGAAAAAGCAAATTCTACAATAAAGCATTCTAAGCTGCTCAGTTCAAGTGAATGATTAGTGTTTGTGGATGGTCCATTTAAAACTGTACTTTGCAATGTATAGTAAGAAATGTTCGAATTTCAACAAAATATCAAAACATCAAGTTTTTTTTCTATTGTTTCTGCAGAGTTATGTAGTTTTGTAGAGAAGCCTGACAATTAAAGTAAGAGAGCGCAGAGGTTTCCTCACTAGGATAAAAGGCCTTTCTTGATCCTCTTTTCTTTATGACTTCAGAGAGACAAAAAGACCTATTCAGGTCCAAAATAAATGGTAAAGAGAGAATTAAACCTGCTGAATCAGAGTTTGTTTCCTAGAGTGTAAAGAAGCCCTAAGCTTCCTCAATTATCTCCCCTTTCACCAGATGTTTAATTTATATTCAGAAATTAATACATTCTCTTTGTATAAATCATGTTATTTTCCTATAGACTGCATATCTGAAAACTGTAGCATGTGTATGCAGCTGGTTGCATTTATAGAAAAATAAGAATCTATTTTCCCAATAGAAAGGTTCTATGTGATAAAAGAAAAAAGAAGAAATTGGAATGTGATTTAGAATTAGGTAGCATTACAGGGTCAATATTTGCAATTGTCACATTTACCGGAGGGCAGACACACACACAATAGCACTCACACATACAATACCAGAGGGTAGACACACATATGATAACACATATACATACAAACCCACAAGCCTGGTCCCAAACTTGATGTGGTGGTTGGATACAACCCTGTAGCCTCTACCATAAAGCTGGGCTCTGGTAATAAAAAAGACTGAGTGATGAGGCCTGGAGCTCATTATCAGTGCGGTATCAACTTTGCTCCTGCTCTGTCAGCTTCTGAGGAGTGGTATCATTAGACTTTTCCCTTTGTTAACAGAGCCATTCATTGTTATCTCTTGAATCAACATTTACCTAACCCCTTAATAAGAATCTAGAACATGATAGACCTACATATTTATCTTCAACTTTTTTCACACAATTCTTCTGAAGGCTTTTCTTTCCAACATATATATACATATATATATATATATATATTGTTGTAATGATACTGTACAGAGGGGTTACTGTTACATGAGCAAGGTAATGAGTCCATTTCCTATCCAGCATTGTTACCCCGTCCTTTGTTTTTCCTCTACTATCTCTTTCCTTTCCACCTCCCTAACTCCTCCTTCCCCCACCTGGCAAAGCTGTAAAGTTTGTTTTCGACATAGTGTCTTGTACATCTCTCCCCAACATTTGTATATAAGAATATTCTGTTTTCATTTGTAAAGGCAGAAAGTATGTAGTTAAGGTAGATAAGACATTATGATACAATTACCAAATCAAAAGATATTTGGTGCACATTGAGAAGCTTATAATATAAATCCTGGTATCATTTCCCTTAGTGGTAAGTGTGAGAAGCTACAAACAAGTTAGATGAACTTACTCTTAACTCTGTTGCTCATATAGTATCTGTCTTATAAAGTGCTCTTTCTTTGTTGGTCATGGGGATTGAACTCAGGACCTGGGCGCTGTCCCTGAGCATTTTTACTAAAGGCTAGCACTCTACCACTTTGAATCACAGCACCACTTTTCATTTTCTGGGAGTTAATTAGAGATAAGGGTCTTACAGACTTTCCTTCCCCAGTTGGTTTTAAATGATGATCCTCAGAACGCAGCTTTCTGAGATTACAGGTGTGGGCCACTGGTGCCTGGCAAAGTGCTCATTTTATGACAGCCACAAAAATATTTGTTTGATTCCACTGGGGATTTCTGTTTCTATTGATAACATAGCCAGATAGTGAACTGGCCAAGGCAGACCTTATTTTTATTTTATTTTTTTATAATTTTAAGAGGATTCCTGAAAAATACCTCTGAGTACATGAGTAGGTCAGGCTTAAACCTGGCCATTTCAAAGAGCTTTTTCTGTTAACTTGAAAAATTGTTTTCTATCACTTTACACATGTATTTGTACTTTCGAAAATTTCACACACAATATAATAGAAAAATAAATATAAGGGAAATTGATAACAAAGAAATGAAAATCAATGGCATAATATTCCCTAGCTAAATTCTGGATGAGAAGCTGCAGAATGCATCTGAAAACGTAGCTGCTGAGGAAAGGAGCTTGGGAATTCTTGCAGCATAGAATGAGATCAGACCTTTAAAAAATGTACACATTTTTTAACTCAAAGCTCATCCAATCTGGTATTCCATGTCCACAATTAGATTTCAGTCTCTATAATGGTTTCTAGCCCTTAAGAATAGACAGAAGCCTTCAACATCATGGCTTTTCACTTACTAATCTCTATTCACATTGTTCCTGCAGCAATAGCTTCTGTGCAGATCCTAAAACATGAGTGGATTACTTCTTCCTCGGGGCATTTGTGCTTCTGTTTCATCTTCCTCAAACCTACCTCAACTGAACCCAAGGCTAAATATCATCTGTTCACCTGCACCTTGTCAACGAAGAAAACTCCTGACCATCTTACACTTACAGAATCTCTTCTTCATGTTACCTGAGATTTTATTATTTCTCTTATTTTTTGTCTGTTTTCCACATTGCTGATCATCTTCTATTAACCTTGATCATTTACTACATGGAGAGAATCTATATTCCTGTACTACAGTTTCAGATTAACCAGGGCACATTTGTGTCAGTTTTCCCCTGAATGTCCTAAGCAGCTTGTTCAGAGTTTCATATACATCATCAGTGCTCAGTAACTATTGTCTCAATAAATTGTGGATGTCTTTTCTTGAAAATTTCCATGGAAGTAAACAAAACACATTTATATACATAGAGTTGCTGGCTATAATTATATTAACTCAATGTTTTTAGAAATAATTTTTTCAAGTTTAATGGCAGTGCTTCATAAGAGCAATGTTTGTCTTTTTTTTAAAAAATATCCTTTCAGAATCTGCTAGCCCATTTAGTAAAGTGAAGCATTCCTCCATCTAAATACTCTCATTACCTAGATTGTGCCAGGATTTTCTTTTATTTTTTCAGTACTAAGTTTAGATACGTCTGCATACTTCTGAGAGTAATTGCTCACAGGCTGTTTTTTCTGGTGGAGAATTCAGTGTTGTTTACTCAATTTACTCACATTTAGGAGCAGAGCAAAACATAATTAAACATTGAAAGCAAGTAATACTTAACTGAGAAGGTTGTGCCGTGTCTCTATAAATTGTCATATCCATAACTGAAATATTTGGCATTATTTCCTCAATGTGTAACTCAATTATGTGCTTTTGTTTTATCAGGGTATTGTCATTCTAGATAAGTAAATTTATTCATTGCTATGGTTTATATGCTGGAAAGTTAATCTTCAATGCAACAATTTCAAAGGTTGCAGTCTGTGAATGGATTAATGATTGCATCAGTGCATTTCTTCTAACAAAGGAGATTGTCTTCTTTTTCAAAATTATATTTTTATTATCATTGAGTAGTTACACAAGGGAGTCAGGGGACTTTCTTCTGAACAGTCCATGAGTCTGTCTGTCTTCTCTGTATGTGCTGTGTGGCCCTTACCAGATGTGAGCCCCTCGGGATTGGACTTACTGGCTTCCAGAAGCATGAGCTCATAGATTCATTTTATATGAGTACATCTCAAGTACTGCTACAATAGAACAAAGCAGATTAAGGCAGTAATTTAATTGTGTTTACAGTGAATTTATTCTTCAAATTTGTATCTGTCTTATGGAAATGCATTGTTCAATTTTATGTTTGTCATAATTTTTTTCAAAGTGCAAAATTTAATTTCAGTAACATAATACACATCTTACAAATAAATTAAATACTAATCATAGGCTAATTTTGAGTATAACTTCTAGCATAAATTATGGATGATAATAAGAAGCTAATATATCTTTGAAGAGGCTAAAGAAAATTGTCTTTTCAGATATGTGTAATATTGGCTAGGACAATGATTTGGTTACTGATTTTAAAAAGGAAGCATATGATTTACCTAAAAAACACTCTTTTTCACTTGTATCAGAACTTCACATTGAATCACGTTAAATCTGAAGTAAGGGGAAAATCAGGCTATGTTAAAATTCATTTTATCTAGGGTCATTGATATTTTAAAATGTAACTGAGATCTGAAAATACAAAGAAATAAATAGAGTGTGTTTATGGATAAACTTTTCATCAACATAATTTATTTGCTGTATAGGAAATGCTGTATACACATTAGATTTCGGTTCAATAGATATTCACTTTCATATAAAATTTAGTTTTTATTTGTTTAGATGGAAGATATTTTTCTTCACTTATACTAGATTCTGACTTTTTTCTGAGAGTTTAATGGCATGTGTTAATACTTGCTTGTATTGATGTGAACTTTAATACTGTTTGAAATGCTCTAAAATTATATATGTTGCTATTTGTGAGAAATTCCTTATAGATTTACAACTTCATTTCCTAAGGAAGTTAAAAATAGATATTCTTAAATTAAAGAAGAAGCGGAATAGATCATCCTAAATTGCAATTCTGCATCAAATTTACTTGTTCACAACCAGGAATAGTTAATTGGGTGACTTGGGCCAAGATAATTAGGGCTGAATCTTTTCAAACAATAGTTCTATAGCACTGGTGAGGTTCTTTCTGTATGTCTGCATTCTATCCAGAATTTGTGTATAAAAACACTCTCTAATCAATGATAGTAAGAAGTGGTAGCCTTGAGGAATCAGGCCTCATGAATGACTAGTGACAGAGGAAAGAAATCAAAGGGGCAAGTTCAGTGAGAAAGCAGACTTAACCCCTTGCATAGGATTTAGCAGCCACACATCCTCTTGAAGTAGAGACCAAATTTTGCCCCACATTAAACTTATCAACATCTTCCCTTGGACACCCTAGCCTCTGAAACCATGAGAAATGGTTCTCTGGTACTTAATAATGTAATGACTCATTCTGTGATAGTTTTGTTTAAGTGCATAAGTAAACAATGGTAATACTTAAGGTGTATTCAGGCTTAGAAATACTCATATGAATGAGGAAGGAGGGTATATTTTTTCCCAAAATGTTATTTATTTGTATTAACATTCCATGAACTGATAAATTGTCTTCTTTAGACCCTTGATTTATCAGTCTTATCTCATATCCTCTCAAAGGAAATAAAAAGTCACCTGCTAATTGTTACAAAATCAATCTTCATTTTCACACTTTCTGACACTGATTACAGTATTCTAATGTTGACTACCTTATCACACTACTCTTCTGAAATATCAAAATGATAAAACTGATCAAAATTATCTAGAGCTATCTTATATAGGAATATAGAACTATGCAGAAGTACTCTAACAATTGGATAAGTGTTTTCCGACTATTTTGAAAAATAGAATCTCAAAACTTTTTTATACCTGGACTGACCTCAATCTGAAATTCTTTGAATCTTAGCCTCCTCAGTAGCTAGAATAAGAGGCATGAAGCATTAATGTCTGAATAAGACTGAACACTAAAATGGGTATGCTTATATAACATGTATGAAACCCAGAGTGCCACCTCTAGTAGCAAAACAAAATAAACAACAACAACAACAACAACAACAACAACAACAACAAAACACTGCAAATTCACTCATTTTATCACTGGAAAGGCCTGAATATTATGTCTTTGTTTTCCTACCTTTTTCTATACATTTTGTTTTCCCCATTGTAGCACTTGGCTACAATAGCATAACAGATCTGGAGTAATTCTTTGTTGACATCTACTGCTGTTGTCCATTGAACAAGAAATGTTTATAAAAAATATTTGGAACAAAATAAAAGAAGCTGCCTATCACCAAGCTATACAGATGTGTAAAATGTTTATTTTATTTTAAATTACATCACTTTTCCAATGTGGATGACATTGAACCTAGTTGTTAATCTTAGCTTCAATTATACATTATTTATATCAGCAAACAAAATAATGGGTTCAATTTGGCATTAAATGCCTGTCTAATTGGGATGAGGTTTGCAGAAACAAAATATATGATTAAAATATTCTCTCAAAAATCTGCAACAGGAAGTGTTGTGTTTGAATTTGGCCACTTGGCATAGAAATCTGGATGTAAAGACTCAATATAAAAATAAATAAAATGAATTTCTTCATAAGTCTCTTCTGCACAATAGAAAAAGAATGTCAATAAGTGAATCATTGAGATTGAGCAAAAGTAATTCCACCATTCTTTTAGCTATTTTGATAAGATTGTACTATGTACAAGTTAATTTGGGAACTCTCTTTTATTTGAAGTCTTATCCCTAAAGTTGCAAGTATTTATTCAGAGTTATTATACTATACATTCTTTCAAAAATAAAACATCTGTGTATTTCCACTCATCAACAACTACTCCACAAAATATGGGTTCTGGCAAGCTAACAAGAATAAACTGACACATCATGTAGACATAAATGTGTGTGGCATGAGTTCTGACCACCTGTAGCATGTGCCACTTATGGTCATTGGACAAAGGTTATATAGGTAGCAAGAACATGTGTGAAGTGAAGTTTAAAGTAGACCTGAGAGCCTGCCATTTCAAGTAGTGAGATTGGCATAACTGCCCCTGTTTTGTTCTATAATTAAGTTGCTAAACTTAAAAATACTGTTTGATAATGTGCCATAGAATAATTTTTAATAAAATGTTACTGTATAAATACCACTGCTTCAAGATTGGAACCACAATTATGACATCACGTATTTTTAAATAGTAGTGAAATATTCACTTCACATATTCATAAATAACATTTTCATTCCATCTCTCTCACCCCCCCCCATTTTTGCAGGCACATATTTTTCTCTGAAACTTTCCTACCATTGTGATACAGTAAAAAAGTACCTGGGTTCAGATGTCCCAGATGTATATCAAGATGGACTCACTGTGATTATGAAAACTTACAATTAGTTCTTCAATTAATAAAATTCTTTGTGACTTCAAATTTCTTATTATAAAGAAACTCTTGAAGAATAATAATATGCTAACAGTTTTGGTACACACACACCTGCATACTTCTCTTACCTACATCATACACTTTCAGTTCAAATATTAATTCATAAATAATTGCTATTAAAGAAGCAAATGCTCAAATAACAGCTACTTCTACATTTTATAAGCAAATGATTAAAATGTGAATTTTTTAAAAATGTGGGCCCCTTATGTTTTCACTTTAATGAAAGAGTAAAATCTCTATTTTTTGATAAATGTATTCTTACCTTGAAAGTAATTGTTAAATATGAAAAGTAAACATAATCCTGATACATGTGAATAAAGTAATCATCAAAGAGTTTTCTTTCCCTGGCAATCTCCAGCATCATGGACATTTTGGTTTATATCCTGTCTTTTAATTTCAAATTTATTAAGATACATTTTGCAGCAAATGAAATACTGGCATGTTTGATTCCATGTTTTAATGTAAGCAGCACTCCAATGATTAAGATGGAGAATGTTTCTAGCAAGGAAGATGGTGCTTCATGCAGCTTCACTGTTAGCTATTTCTTCACATCACTTACTTTATGGCATGAACCCACAATCAACTATTTTTTTCTTTTTCTTTTTCTTTTTTCTGTCGGTTGTGGGGCTTGAACTCTGGGTCTGGACGCTGTCCCTCAGCTCTTCAGCTCAAGGCTAGTGCTCTGCCACTGGAGCCACAGCCCTACTTCCATTTTTTCTGGTGGTTTACTGGAGATTAGAGTCTCACAGACTTTGCTGCCTGAGCTGGCTTTGAACTGCAGTCCTCAGATCTCAGCCTCCCAAGTAGCTAGGATTACAGGTGTTAACCACCAGCACCCGGCTACAATCAACTATTTTTTTACCAACATAGATTGCTTTAAGTAATTATGATATCTGTTTTTTTTACCATGACAATTAAGAATATACTTTGTGTTACATTCAACATACTATATTGCAAAATGTATTTAACATACTTTATGTAACCTTTAATAGAAAACATTAAAATATTTTAGAAAGAAGTTTTGTGTGTGTTAATAATTCATTCTCAAGATTATTACAATTCTTCAGGGCACATTTATTCATTTACTATTTGAAGAGCAATATGGAAGAAATGACCTCATTTCTAGATATTTTGACACATTTAAATTGGACCAATGGATTAGAAACCACCTAAAACAGATTTATAAGAAGCAAAGAAATTTCACTAGTAGTAATCTCTTAACAAAGAAAACTATGAATCAGTGGATTCACCATTGAATTCTATTAGACACTTAACAAACTAACACCAATACTCCCCAAAATTTCTAAGAATTTGAAAGAGAAATACAATCAAACTTATTCTATGAAGTTATTATCATACCAAAACCATACAAATATACAAAAAAACTTCAGATAATTTGCTTGAAGAATATAGATGTAAAATTCCTCAGTAAAATTCTAACATACTGAATTCCACAATACATTACAAATACTGTGCAACATAATTTGCCATTATTCTAGGTATAGAATGTCAAGGATGGTTCAACATATACATATCAAAAAATGTAATACACCACATATATAGAATCAAAGACAAAGACCACATAATTATGCCAGTTGAGGCAGAAAAGAAGACGGATAAAATTGAACATTGTTTTATGGTAAAAAGCCCTGAAGAAACTGGGGAATGTATCCCAAGACGAACATACAGTTAATTTCATAATAAACAGGAACAATCTGAGTTTCTTATGAAGTCAGGAATGAGACAAGGGCATCTACTATCTTCACTCTCATACAATATACTACTGAAAATTTTAGCTAGGACAAGAATATAGGACAAAGAAAGAAAGGATCACATGGGGAAGATGATGTCATCCCCATTTGCAGATGATATAATCATATTCTTATAAAAACCTTTGTCAGCATAGCTGTATATAATATCAATACAGCATTTCTATACACCAATAATGAACACTCTGTAAGAAATCACAAAAAATTACAATAAGCTAAAAAAGAGTACTGACATATAAATTTAGCTAAGGGTTGTAAGAATTCTACATAGTAAATTATATTTCTTTCTTCAATTGAAGAAAGAAAATCGATTATTTAGCTTACTGTCTTTGATATTCCTCAGATGAAATTATTTTTCTCATTAGTATAGGATCCATAAAGTGGGGGAGGGAACTCAGAGAAGAGAGCAGAGGAAGAAAATAAAAAACAACAGGAAAATAGTAAGGGGAAGAAAAATAAGAGATTAAGTAGGCAGATAAAATAATTGGATGTAAAAACACGTAGAAAAGACATGTGCCGGTGACTCACATCTGTTATACTAGCTACTCAGGAGGCTGAGATCTGAGGATCATGGTTCAAAGCCAGCCTGGGCTGGAAAGTTCATGAAACTCTTATCTCCAATAAATCAACAGTAAACCAGAAGTGGTGCTGTGGTTCAAGTGGTAGAGTGCTAGCCTTGAACTGAAGAGCTCAGGCACAGCACCTAGGACCAGAGTTCAGGCCCTATGACTGGAAAAACAAACAAACAAACAAACAAAAAGTAGACTGACAACTTAGAATTTTAAAAATCATCAATTTTCAATTCTCTTTTATTACTTTTCTTCCATTTCCTCTATTCTTTGATTTAAAAATAGAAGAATTTGTAGTTGCAAGCAAAGCCTCCTGAATGTAGAATTAAATTCTCTTTTCACTAAAGGAAATGGACTTTTAATTAAATTCAGCAGGATTGTGATAACTAGGACTGGCAACTCTGAGATGCTATAGCTATCAATAGACAGGAGGTTTACTCTTTTTTTAATTATAAAAAAAATCTTACGGAGGGGTTACAATTACATGAGTAAGGTAATGAGTACATTTCCAATCGAGAATTGTTACCCCCTCCTTTGTTTTTCCCCTACTATTCCTTCCCTCCCTACCTACCCAATTCCCCCCACCCAACTTGTAAAGTTCATTTTCAATGTAATATCTTGTGCATCTCATTGTTTCAATGGGTCAACCTGTATCCTTATTTCAGTATTTTGCTATTTCCCTTTCCCTCCCCAAATTAGAAAAATGTATATACAAGATGCAGTTCACCAATATCAAATACAGTGTAAACAGGGGTTATACTGTGCGGGAAGAACATACAAGAGAAACAAAAAAAAATCACATAGCACATTTTAAATATGTTAAAAACAATAACAAGAAAGAAAGAAGAAAAGAAAGAAAGAAGGAAAGAAAGAAAAAACCACTGTGTCCCTATCTTGGGGTTCATTTCACTTAGCATCATCTTGTTCAACCACTTTGGAAAGCATAATGGAGGTTCCTCAAAAGACTCTACATAGAGCTCCCCTATGACCCAGCAATCCCATTTTTGGGCATTTACCCAAACAATCACAAACAAGGATATAGTAAGGGACCAGCACAATTGTGTTTATCATTATTTACCATAGCTAAGATATGGAACCAACCCAGATTCCCCTCACTAGATAAATGGATCAAGAAAATGTGATATATTCATGCAATAGAATTCTATGCCTCCATCAGAAAGAATGATACTACTCCATTTGTTAGGAAATAGAAAGACTTGGAAAAAATTATATTAAGTGAAGTAAGCCAGGCCCAAAGAAACATAGGTCCCATGGTTTCCCTTATTTACAATTACTAGTATAAGACTAGGATAAGCAGAAAAGGTCAAAAGCTATGTACATCTGACCATATAAGGAGTTTTATTCTTCTTCTCATCTTTTCCTCTCAGCTCAGGGTCCCGTGTGTCTATGCATGTGTGTGTGTGTGTGTGTGTGTGTGTGTGTGTGTGTGTGTGTATGTGTGTGTGTGTGTGTGTGTGTATTTGTGTGTGGTGTGCCTGCATACTGGTACTAGGAAGTGAACTTAGGGCCTCAAACTCTTGCTTACCAAGTTTTGCTCATGGCTGGCACCTTAACAAGTGAGCCACTGCAGTACTTTCAGGTTTTTTCTGGTTTATTGGAGAAAAGATTAGGTTACCCATTGTTGGCATCAAACTAAGATAATCAGATCTAAGACTCCTGAGTAGCTAAGAGCATAGGTGTGAGCCACAAGCATGCAACCATAAACAGCAATACATTTGCTATTCCAGGATAACCAAAGAACCCCACATAGGCCATGCTGGATTTTGCTAATCACAGTTCAAAATCATCAATGAATTTGGTTAGAGTAAACAACTTAACATTTGGATGAAGACATTAAATTGAAGAGAGTAGATGAAAAGAAACTCTCAGTCTCTCTGGTGCCAAACTGAGTAAATTTTGGCTAAGCGGCACCAAAGAGGACAAAGTAATTATCTCCGTGAAATTCCTTTGTTGTACTAGTTTTGTTTTTCCTTTTTTTTCTTTCATTATATTTCAAGTTCTGATATCATTTTCAGATAGAAGCACAACTGCCTGCCAAAATCAAACTGTGTGGATGGCAGAATTTGTACGTCAAGGAAAGCTGATGAAAGCAACAGATCACAGTAACAAAACTCAAATTCTCCAGTCTGTTAGTTCTCATATAATAGACATGGGAATACTTGAGTATATGACTGTATAGTATTTACTATATTAATCAATATTTCTGTTCAGTTTTAAAATAATACCTGCAGCTCCTTTTTTTCTATAACCCTATTCTTAACAAACGTCTCTAGCAGCAGCTGCCTTTCTTTCGAGTGCTTCACCAACCACCATTAATGATTGTTCTTGTTAAGCTCAATGTTTTCACAGCTGCAAGCAGATGTTTTTAATAGCAAAGGTGCACTAAAGCCATCCTCAGCAATTAATAAATATAATAATAACAATATTTGCACTTGTGACTTTTTTCTCTGAGCAGACTAAACCTCTTCAAAAATAAACTTGGATTATTAGCCTAATTTTTTACAGATGGGGAGAAAAACCCACTAGATTTAGGTTAAGGCCATGTGAGTGACTTTGCATAACATTGTGCATGATCAGATGCATGACCTTGAAGACAACCCAGGATTCCAATCTGGTTTTCCTCCAAAGCCTATATTTTGCCTTGTGAGTATCCAACACCTATTAACATTTGAACTTTAAATGAACATTGCTTAGTGCATTGATTTTTGATCATATTTGACAGGAAAATCACTACATTTGTTCTTATTACCATTCATTTGCTTCCATGAAAAGCAAGCGTTAGATTTTTGAAACACTTAACAGGAAAGAAGTAATAAACTTTTAATAGTGAGCGATAGATCTTTTTAGGAGGCCTGCCAGTAAAACCCAGTGGCGGGAAGGAGACAGTGAACACACACAGGAGAGGAGAGTAGTGCTGGCCTGATGTCTTTGGGAGGATGGAAGTCAGAGTCTTCCCAGGAGCCCACAATGTTTATTCAGGAGAAATCTTTTTGCCATCGTCCCCAAGTCCGTGAGCCTATTCCCTTGTTAGTGTGGAGAGATTGATAGTTGTAATATCATGTCACTCATTGACATGATGCTGCTCAAATGTTAGCTTGTCTACTGGTTAAAAACATACTCTATTTTCCATTAGTCTATGAATTCTACAAGTCTCAGTCAAAACCACCCTGTTAGACAAATGCAATAGGTTTTTAAATAGTTGGATGTTTAACTGAAAGTTAGGTCTTTTCTACCACAGTACACAAAAGGTATCCTTCAATATGTATTTTTGAAAACCTCTACAGTATTTTGAAAACATTGCAAAGTAACTAAAAACAAGTAAAATCATATATATTCACATGCAGAATTAAACTGGTCCAAACTAGATTGTTAAAAGCCAAAGAATTAAATAGTAATATAATATAAAATACATGTACATCACGGATGTGTTTATCAACATATTTGCACATATTAAAATGTGCATATCTTGTACTTAAATGTTGCATTTTAGGAAACACAAAGAAAAAATAGTATTTAAGTTTTGTTTATGGGAAACTTCCAAATCACAAATTTAAAGTCATATAATCTTGTCCCAAGATTACCAAGCATTTATAATTTTAGTTTTTCTTTCCAAGTTATATTAACTAGATTTTAAGATTTTTTTATTTTTTATTTTTTTACATTGTCGGTCTCGGGGCCTGAACTCTGGGCCTGGGTGCTGTCCCTCAGCTCATCAGCTCAAGGCTAATGCTCTACCACTTTGAGCTACAGCGCCACTTCCGTCTTTTTCTGCTTATGCGGTGCTAGGGAATCGAACCCAGGGCCTCATGCATGCAAGGGAAGCACTCTACCACTGAGCCACCTTCCCAGCCCAAATTTTGTATTTTGTTAAAAGAGATTATAAACATTTTGTAGTATGTTCAATAAATGGTGATATTTTGATATATATATATATATATATATAGTGTTGTATTTGAATCACTTTAGATTTCCTTACCTCTTTATGAATTGTTTTTAGTAAAATATTATGAAATAAATAGCTTTTGTAAAGTTTCCACACATTATTGTTATCTACATTTGCCTCATCACCTAATAATTAGCTAGACCACTGACTTCTTTCTAAGAGTACCTTGATATGTATTTGTTAATCACTCCCCTGCTTGTTTATAATTGTCCCACAATCTGTCCTTCTACCATTCCACACTCAATCTCCTTGATATTACCTTTTATAGATTTTATCTGTAAAAAATGTGATATTTACTACCTTGTGCCTGAGATAATCCACTTAATATTATGATGTACAGTATCACCCATGTTACAAGACATATCAAAATGTTTCTCTTTTCAAAATTCAGTTGGATTCCATGCTTAATACTCAATCCATCTTCCCTTATCATTGATCACTTAACAGATACCTACATTGTTTCCTGTGTCTAGACTATTATGAATAGTGACCAAGACCATAGGACTTTAGATGTCTCTATTCACTGATGTTTTAGAGCCAACAAAACTAATAGCTTCTTATAGTTACACACATGCACACAGTGTATTTTGGAAAAATTTATATTTTCTTCTCCCTTCCATTCTCCTCCTTTTTCAAACAGTAGTAGGTTCATTCTAATAATACTACTGCAAGCTCCTCAACTCTAATCCTCTTTAATCCTCAAAAGGAATGAATGCCGTTTTCTTTTCATTTGGTACATATTTTATTGTAAAAGTACTGTAAAGAGGGGTTACAGTTACACGAGCAAGGTAATGAGTACATTTCCTGTTGAGCATTGTTGCCTCCTCCTTTGTTTTTTCTCTACCATCCCTTCCATCACCTCCACAACTACTCCCTAGCCCTTCCCCACCCCCTGCCCCAGAAGTTGTAAAGTTACAATGGGTCAACCTGTATTCCTATTTAATCATTTTGTTTTTCTCTTCTCCTCCCCAAATTAGAGAAGTATATATACTGGATGCAGGGCACCGGATTCAAATACAGTAAAAACAGGAATTATACAGTGGGGGAGGAACATAAAAAGAAACAAAAAATCACATAGTACATTATAAATACGTTAAAAACAATAGCAAGCAAGAAAAAAAAGTGTACCTACCTTGGGGTTCATTTCACTTAACATCATCATATATGGGCATATGTACATAACTTTTGATCCTTTCTGCTTGTTCTAGACGTATGCTAGTTATTGCAAATAAGGGAAACCACGGGACCTATGTTTCTTTGGGCCTGGCTTTCTTCACTTAATAAAATTTTTTCCAAGTCTTTCCATTTTCTAACAAAAGAAACAACTGCCCAATAAGTAAGTAGGCTAAAGACAAAGAGAAACTTCTCTGAAGAGAAATAAGAATAGCCAATAGACACATGAAAAAATGTTCAACTTCTCTAGCCATAAAAGAAATGCAAATCAAAATAACATTGAAATTCCACCTCACCCCAGTTAGAATGGCTATAATTAAGAAATCTAGTAACAACAGATGCTGGAGGGGATGTGGACAGAAGGGAACCCTACTGCATTGTTGGTGGGAATGTAAACTTGTTCAACCACTTTGCAACTAGTATGGAGGTTCCTCCAAAGACTCCACATGGAGCTCCCTTATGACTCAGCAATCCCACTTTTGGGCATTTACCCAAACGATCATAAACAAGGCCATACTAAGGCTACCAGCACAGTTATGTTTATTGCATATTATTTGCCATAGCTAAGATATGAAACTAACCCAGATGTCCCTCAGTAGATGGTCTCAGTAGATGAATGGATCAAGAAAATGTGGTGGAATTCTATGCATCCAGTTTTCTAATCAAAGATATATAATGATAACTGAGACCAAAAGACAAAATGCAACATTGTTTAAATGGGAGAGATGTTATAAAAAATAATCTTTTAAGCAAGCCGACTTTGTGAATAGGCTGGAATAGTGATCCTCATATTTGATACAATATATTGCAAATCCAAATTTTTCAGAAGAGATAAAAAGTAATTCATATTATTAAAAACCACTCTTCATCAGGAAGACATAATAGTTTTAGTCTTCCAGATACCAACCTCCTATGTAGCTAGGATTATAAGTGTGAACCACTGAAATCTACTTCTATTCTCTATTCTTTTTCTGTTGAATTGAATATTGGGTATTTCATTTACATTTGATGTTTTTCTATTATGTCTAAGTACTTGTACAAAGGAATTGCCATTTACAAAGCAGTTTATCAATGCAATGTACTTTAATGTCTCCCCTTTCAATATTCTCACACCTTCCTCCCTTATCCACCTTTTCCCTCACTCTTCTAATTGGTGGGTGGTATGCAAGTGTATTCTCTAATTTTCAACAGACTGAAATGCTTGTGAAAGAGGTCTGAGTTATGAGTAGAAAACATGATTAGATACTTTTTGTCTTTTAAAATATGGTGTAGAATTTTACAGTAGAAAAATAGCTATTTGTGAGTTTTTATAACCATGGAAACAGAATATGCAAAATTTGCCCAAAATTTTTGTCATGTTTTCTATTTAATTTACATAGGCATGCTTTTTTCTGAAAAGAGAGATAGAATTGTTACTGTCATTCTGTTTTGTTTTCAATTCTGTCTGGTAACTCTTAACTACTACAAACCGGTTTAGAGTTTATTGTCCTTATTGAGAAAACATGACAGCGGTACTTCAGTCCCTTGAATTGTGAAATTGTATCAATTTAGGTGGGAAAATGAGATCCTGTATTCCATGATTTTCTGTTCTCATAATTACAGAAAGCCAATAGCAGTGGAGGAGTACATGGGACAATATTTGAAATGAACAAGTAGATGAGATGTATCTTTAAACATACACTTCTCTTTAAGAAATGTAAATTGTCAATACTCTGTGAAATATATTTGAGTCATGATTTGCCTTTGAGGCATTCAACAGTGACTAGGAAATGCAGTTTCCTGGAAGAACTACTTTTAACTTATTGGTGGAGAGAGAAATGCATAATATGATTTTCTTTCTGTTAATTCTACTCTCTGGCATGAATTCAGAGGGGAACAAATTTACCAGTGGGTAACAATAGTCAGGAAAACATCAAGTTTGGTCAAGCAATTCATTTAAAATTATTTATTGATTTAAAGTAATGGGATGTTGTCAATCTTCAAGGTATGTGCTAAAAACATGAATGTATAAAACAGTGAATAATATAGGGTATTTCTTCCTCAGATCTTCTAAGCAGGATAAATTATCTATTTTTACTGACATGGAGGAGAATTGCAATGATTTTAACTTGATGTAAATAAAATGAATTTTTATACCAGTTTAATACACCAAATAGAAATCAAAGAGAAATTGAGAGGTCTTGAACTAGAATAAAATTTTCTCAAAGACTGATAATGCTATTTCATGGTTAGAAAAAAAAAGAAAAAGAAGACACTAATAAAAACATAGATCGGGTCAACTGGTATTTAAGGAGGTAAGCCACTTCTGTGATTAATATTAGATATATATCTTAAAATAAAACATATATGCATGTTAATAGGAATATTAGATATATTCTATGACTGCATCATTAAGCAATCCTTTAAAACCTAATTATGCCAGAGAAATCCTTGTATATATTTATTTAGCATACTTACCATATATATTTCATTTAATATTTATTTAACATTTATTTAATTCACTTATATAACATTTAACATATTTAAAAATATGAAGTAATCCAATATACAAATTCAAAGTAGGTCATCTTTTCTTTTAGTAATCTGTCTTAGGCTTGGGCTAATATCTAGGCCAAGAAATTTCGCAAGGCCAGCTTTTGGCTCCATTCTGCTGGGTTTTAAATATATTGAGGGAATAGAATTAAAAAAATGAAAATCTTAAATAAAGGAACATAATTTGAATAAAACAAATGATAAGCCGAACACATTTCAAGCAGATACAGGAATATTTAAAACATCTATTGCAAGAAATCATTGATTGAAGCAGGCATTAGTGGCTCACGCCTGTAATCCTAGCTACTCAGGAGGCTGAGATCCGAGGATCTCAGTTCAAAGCCAGCCCAGGCAGGAAAGTTCGTGAGACTCTTTTCTCCAATAAACCGCTAGAAAACCGGAAGTGGTACTGTGGCTCAAGCGGTAGAGCCCTTGCTTTGAATTGAAGAGCACAAGGACAGCACCCAAGCCCAGTGTTCAAGCCCCAAGACAATATATATCTATCTATATATCTATCTATATATCTATCTATATATCTATCTATATAGATAGATATATAGATAGATATTGATATATATATATCATCTGAATATTAATCCATTAAAACTCACACTGGAATCAATGACTCTTTGAGTCAAGAATAAATGACATCTCTACTTTCAAGGAAAATTGAAGAGACAATAGTAAAAGAACTCTTCAGAGTTACAAGATATGGAAATGATTACAAATTGAATCAAATTCTAAATTTTAAAGGATTATTAGCATAAAACAATTTGGCAAAGGGGTTCATTACAACATCCATATAGTGTATATATATATAGAATAAGTCCACCAACTCTATATTGCTCATTCTGTTTCATTATGTTCTGTTGAGGTAGAGATTAACATAATGTATTCCTTTGTACCCATAAACTAGTTTCAATATTTAGATATATTCATCCAGTTTCTACTCAACGATATAATATCCTGCATACTGGCTCTGTGTATGTGTATGTATTTCTACTAAAAGTTCTAATAGTAGTATTATCCATAGTAGATAAAAGCCATTCTCAAGAGGACAGTTATTTTGTAGCTTGTATTTCTAACAGATTTATACTTCTAACAATTGTAAACAACTTTATTTTTTAAATACAAAATTAATTTAGAAACCTCATTGAACACAACTCATAATAAATCCTTATTATTTAATATACTGTTGATAGTCCGATCTCACTAATTATTTCAACATATATTTTAATTATAGATTCATACTAAGTACATCAATTAAGATAAATGCATGCATTTGGCTGATAGATTGAATTTTCCCATAGTATTTCTTACCCTTACATTTTATACATATATTTCATGCACCATATTGTGTTACAAAACAGTGAACCTAAATTTAGGAAAACTGCTTTCCTTCTAAAAAATATAATTAATGCTTTCCTTCTCAAAGAAGACAGTATCCATTGTACCAATCCTTTGTCTTGATTTTTAGGGAGTTATTTTGACTTCTAAGATGTTCTTCTCTATAGTGTCATTCATATAATACTCTGGAATAAAGGAATGATCAACAGTCTCTCACAATGCATGAAGAAACATGTCACACCTTTGGAGAACTATCTGCCAGGTATGTTCATTACTCCTACATAGTCATGAATTCTAGTAAGTATTTCCACAGGTGTGCATCTTCATCAGCCCTTCTGCATAATCTAAACCACAAATGTTACGACAATCTACTCAGTTGGTTCATGCAACATTCAATTCAGGCTATTTCCAGTAAGTATTCAAGTAGACAAATGAGGGCAACCTTAAATATTTAACTGAAAGAAGCTATCAAAGTTACCAGACACAGCTGAGCAAAATAATAAGGTTGTTACATAGAAACCCTGGTGCATTTATCCCCAAGTTTCAGTATTGGCATTTCTACATAGCTGGAAACAGTCATTTAAATACAAGTAGATGTATTAGTGATGGCAAAGATGTTGGCCTATAAGAAGCAAGTCACACAGGTAATTATCCATAACAGCCATGACCAATGAATGCAGGCAGAGCTGTATGTCTTCCAGGGCCAAAGCAATGAATTGATCTCTTCAGATAAAAATAATGCCACACTGGGAACTGGTGACTCCTGTCATAATGTTAACTAACTAAAACGAGCATATAAAGAATGGATTCTATTTCAATAGCATCCAAGGAATAAAGAGATATTTATTTATTTATCTATTTATTTATTTATTGCATAAGGATACCACTGTACCACTCGGGCCACAGCTCCACTTCAGATTTTTGGGATGTTCACTGTAGATAAGAGTCCCATGGATTCTCTCGATGGGGCTATATTCAAACTTATATTCTCATATCTCAGCCTCCTGAGTAGCTAGATTTACAGCCATAAGCCTCCAGTGACAGGAAACAGGATCCTCAGTTTTAAAACATTCAGGTAATTAGGATTAGATGATCCACTTGGTTTCAAGAAATATCTGAAGGTATTTAATGTCCACTTCCATGTTGTAAGTCACCGCATTTTGGGGAACGGGTGATATAAAGTACTTTACCTTTACATGTGGAAAACCACTACCTGGTAGATATGTATAATTTCTCTAAAGATAAATTTTGCTTGAGAATAACATAATACTGCCTCAGAATTTATTCACATCAGGTTAGTTATGCAATCTGCATGCAGAGAATAAAAAGAAATGTTTTAGAAATTTCTTCCATTACTTATTCAATTTGCTTATAGTTTGCAGTTCCTGCACTACAAGATCCTAAGAGAATGCATGGTGGCATCACAGGCTGAATACACTGGAACCACGTGGCCACACTCTAAAACTTTGGAAGCCATGAGTCAAAAGCAACATCTTTATTTTTAAGTTTAGATCTCAGGTATTTTGTTATAGTAAGGGAAAGTTGATTAACATAGTCCAGTAAATAGGACAGAGAGTTGAATTAAAAATACTTTTAAAAGCTTGAGGGAGACATATTAGGAAAGGGGTATTTTATGAGAAAGGTAATATATCTCACCTGACTTCTGTCAAATGATTACACTATTGCCTCCTTAAGGGACTAGATAAATGTTTCTGCTCTACTATATAAATAAATTCTTGGGGCTGGGAAGGTGGCTTACTGGTAGAGCGCTTGCCTTGCATGCCTGAGGCCCGGAGTTCGATTCCTCAGCACCACATAAGCAAAAAGAAAAAAGCCGGAAGTGGCGCTGTGGCTCAAGTGGTAGAGCGCTAGCCTTGAGCTGAAGAGCTGAAGGACAGTGCCCAGGCCCAGAGTTCAGGCCCCACGACCGGACCCAAAAAATAAATAAATAAATAAAGTCTTCTCATTTCAGCTGTTGTAATGTTTTCCCTTCCTTTTCCAATCATACACTACATGCCACAATATTTTTATTTTCTTAAGCGTCAAGAGAAATTGAAGATAAATTGATAGAAATTATTCAAACTGCAATCAAAGCAGAAAAACACTAAAAGCAAAGTACAGAGCACACAACACCTGGTAGGCAATTCTAACACACACACACACACACACACACACACACACACGCACACATGCACACACACACACACAGGCACACACACACACACACACACACACACACACACACACACATGCATGATACTCATTCCAGAAGGATCTGAGTATTTCCTCAGCTTCAGGTAAATGGAATTATGCACATGTATCCTCTTATTTCTGCCTTCTTTCATGAACTGTAACATTCTCGTCATTCACTAATGCTAGGATGAAATATCGATCCTTCATTTCAAAGGCTGAGTTGTATTCCACTGTATGTGTAGCACCATCATCCTTGATCTACTATGAATGAAGTATGTGCATTTTGTCCATTTGTTGTCTAATGGGGATAATTTTACAGTGAGAAAAGATAAAGTTATTTGTTTAGATTCTTAGTTGTATTTGTACAAAGTATGTGTGTGTGTGTGTGTGTGTGTGTGTGTGCTTATGTGAAGTCAAATAGGCATTGACACATTTATATATAAGAAGTGTGACTGATATTGATATATCAGTGGTAATGTTTATTTGTGAAAACAACTTCTTTTTTTTCTTTTTTTAAAAAAATTTAATTTTATTTTATTTGTGAACATACTGTACAGAGGAGTTACAATTACATGGGCAGGATAATGCGTACATTTCTTACCAAGCATTGCAGCCTCCTCCTTTGTTTACCCTTCACATCCCTTCCCAGCCTCCCCCCTCCCCCCAATCTCAATCCCAATCCTTCTCCTTCCCCCCCTTCCCCCCCCCACACCGATGTTGTAAAGCATGGAAAAACTTGGAAAAAATTATATTAAATGAAGTAAACCAGGCCCAAAGAAACATAGGTCCCATGGTTTCCCTTAATTGTAATATCTAGTAGATGTATGAGTCAAGTGGAAAAGGTCAGATAATATGATGTCAGGAAAATGAACCCTTAGATATGTATTTTAATGTTTTTTTTCTTTTATGCATGTGTTTCTAACAACTTCTTTTTATGAAGAGCTTCTATACTCTTTTCTCAAGTATTAATTTAAAAACAAAACAAAATGCCTCTTAAAATGACTCCCCTAACTATCAGTAATACAATCTAATAAGCATTTATATAGTTAGAATTAAATGTTTTAATAAATACCAATTTCTGAGAAAAACAAAAGAGAATTTGTCATTACTTCATGGACCTCTATTATGCTGCTACTGCATTCAGATTTAGAATTACAAAAATGTCAACTGTACAGTGATATTCCATATAATGTTTACCAACAATTTCTTGACTGGCAAATCTTACTGAACAAAGAATATAATGTATTCTCCACTATAGCCTAAAGGAATATATTTCAAGTTGCCAAAGTTAGCTCAGCACACAATTTAGTCAATAAAATATATTACAAGATAGCAAAAACAAACTGGGCGCCAATGGCTCATGCCTATAATACTAGCTACTCAGGAGGCTGAAATCTGAGGATCATGGTTCAAAGCCAGCCCAGACAGAAAAGTCTGTGAGAGTCTTATTTCCAATAAACCACTAGAAAACCGGGAGTGGTGCTGTGGCTCAAGAGGTAGAGTGCTAGCCTTAAGCTGCAGAGCACAGGGACAGCGCCCATGCTCTGAGTTCAAGCTCCACGACCTAAAAAATTTAATAATAAAATAAAATAATTTTGAAATGAGATGTACAAGATATTATGTTAAAAAATATCTTTACAATTTAGGCAGGGAGGGGGGAGTGTAGTTGTGGAGGTGGGAGAGAAGGAAGGGTAGGGGAAAAACAAAGGAGGAAGAAACAATGCTTGATAAGAAATGTCCTCATTATTTTGCTCATGTAACTGTAACAACTCTGCACAGTATTTTCACAATAAAAATATATTTAAAGATTAATGTTTAAGAAAAATATTTTTAAATGAAAATGAATAAACATTACACATCTGTGTGTGTGTGTGTGAGAGAGAGAGAGACAGAGAGAGAGAGAGAGAGAGAGAGAGAGAGAGAGAGAGAGAGAGAGAGAGAGAGAGAGAGAGAATGTGTTTCTCCTGGGGTTTCAAACTTGGGCTTTGGATGCTGTCTCTGAGTTTTATTTGCCTAAATCTTGTGCTCGTTCACTTGAGCCACAGCTCTACTTCTGGATTTTTTCCTGGTTAATTAGAGCTGAGAATCTTATGGGCATTTCTACACTGGCTAGCTTCAAAATGTTATCCTCAGATATCAGCCTCCTAGTAATTAGGATTACATGTGTGAAACAACAGATCCTGGCAATTACATATTTTTTAAGAAGAAAAACTTTTTAAAAGTCATCTATTCACTATTAAAAGAACTTTTACAACTCAACCATAAAATTAGTTAAATTCTTACAAATAATGCAAAATTTTTATAGAAATTATTTCAAGAAATATGTAAAAATGGACAACAATCACAGGAAAGAAGGTTCAGTATCATGAATCACCAGTTAAATGATTCGTGCCACCTTACACTCACCTCAAAAATTGTATGTCTGAGTCAAGCAGAAACAGTCAGATAAGGTGATGTTAGGCTAAGTAAACCCCAAGATAAGGACTCAAATGGTTTTTCTTTCTTGCAATTGTTTCTAAATATTTATAAGATGATTTCTTTGTTGCTTTGTATGTCCCTCCCCCACGGTATAACCCCTGTTTTCACTGTATTTGATGTTGGTATACTTTGTGGAGGGGAAGGGAAAAAACAATTGTTTAAATAGGGATGCAGGTGGACCCACTGCAACAATGAGATGTACAAGACATTATGTCCAAAAATGAAATTTACAACTTTGGTGCGGGGGTGGGGGTATGGGAGATGGGAAGGGATAAGAAGGGGAAACAAAGGAGGAGGAAACAATGCTTGACAAGAAATGTACTCATTACCTTGCCCATGTAATTGTAACTCCTTTGTACGGTATTTTCACAATAAAAAAATTGAAACCAATCGTGTGTTGTATATATGGAGCGGCCAACTTTCTGGTGCAGGTGCAACTCTCCTTATCTGTGGTGGGGGTGTATTGGTAGAATGTGCTTGGAAGTTGGTACTTTAAACATATTTTGCATAAAGTAACTCACTTGAATAGACAGATTCCATTTATAATGTCCACAAAAACAATCAAATCAGCATAATTCAAAATCAATTAGGAAACTTCTTAATTAAGCTGTATTTGAGGGGGGTCATTTAAGCAAAATGAAAACAAAGATATTATTTTATCTGCCTTTTAGCTTATTCACTTATTTTTAGCTATAACACAGACGCTGGTGGCTCATGCCTGTAATCTTATTTATTCAGGAAGCTGAGACCTGAAGATCATGGTTCAAAGCCAACCTGTGGAGGGAAGTCCATGAGACTCATTTCTCCAATTAACCAGAAATCTGGAAATAGAGCTCTGTTTCAAGTGGTAGAGCGTGAGCCTTAAGTCCAGGTCTTGAATTTTCAATCTCAGGACCTATGCAAAGAACAGTACAAAAATAATTTTTAAAAATATAAAGTAAAATTGATGGTGCATTTTAGAACACATTACATAGATGTAATATATAGAATATTCTTGCCACTATTATATGAATTTTACAAAATTTTACACATTAAAAAGTCAGAGTAAAAATATTATTCACCCAATCCATTCATTGTAGCTTACAATCTGTCTTAATTCTTTTTCTTTTTCTCCTTTTATTTTTTTCCCAGTCTTGGGACTTTAACTCAGGGCCTGGGAATTGTCCCTGAGCTTCTTTTGCTCAAGACTAGAGCTGTAACATTTGAGACATAGGGCCACTTCTGGCTTTTTCTATTTATGTGGTACTAAAGAATCAAACCCAGAGCTTTACACCTGCTCAGCAAGTAATCTACCACAAAGTCACATTCTCAGTCCCTGTCTTAATTTTTGTCTGCCTTTATGGCATTTCACTCTATTGACAAGAAAAACATTTGTATAAAGATTGAGTTATTTTTAAATATAACAAAAACAATAACTATTCCTGGACTTTATTATTTTTGTGTGTATGAAATTGTGGATTATCTACTTTAGGGGACTAAGCAATATGTTTATGTCTCCAGTAAATCATATAACAAACCTATTAATACTTGTCCTCTATGTGTTATATACTAGTTGATATGCTTCTTCATATAGATATTCTATAAGAAATAAAGTTTTGTTTCATATGAATTCTCAGGTAAAGCTTAAAAGCCCAAAAGATTACTCCATTTACTCCATTTATTATGGATAATTCTCTGGATGGTTTATGTAAATACCTTGCACTTGTTAAACAACTATTATTCTCTTTCATTGTTTCTTTTCAGACATATTTTTTCATTTAGTTTTACTGGTTTATAAAATAAAGTAGTAGTTATACATATTGATAATAAGAGTACAATGTAATATTTTATGGCATACTTAAACCTGTATATATATATATGTGTGTGTATATATATACATATATTTATACTTGTGTGAAAAATTGTATGAACATTTATTTTTGTTATGAAAATGTTCAAAATTGAGCTAGGAAGTGGCTCAGTGGTAGAGTGCTTGCCTTGAATGTATGAAGCCCTGGGTTTGATTCCTCAGCACTCCATAAACAGAAAAAGCCAGAAGTGGCACTGTGGTTCAAGTGAGAGTGCTAGCCTTGAGCTGAAGAGCTGAAGGACAGCTTCTATACGACTTCTATCACTTCAAAATGATCCAAAAATAATGTTTTTTGTGTTCCCACTATGCAAAAATACACCAGAATGTCTAATTTTTCCATAATTACAACTTACTTACCCCTTTCTACCTCAACCTGAGCTAGGTTTGTGTTGTTGTTTGTTTATTTGTTTAGATTCTATATGGATAAAATAATGCAGTCCTTATCTGTCTGTGCCTGTCATATCTCAAATACTATAAAGATTTCCAATTCTGCCCAAGTTGTAAGAAATGATACGATTTCATTCTTTTATTTTACAATTAAATTTTTCCCTCATATATTTTTACCATTCTTCATGCATTTATCCATGGATGGACGCTCACATTGTTTACTTTGCTATTAATAACAGTGGAGAAATGTTGCTGAAATGCTAATCCAATCCTTCAGATTTCTAAACACCAGTCAGATAGCTGTTTAATTTTGATTTTGGAAATACTTTCATATGGGCTTTTGTTATAATTTTGTTAATTTATATTCCTGTAAAGAGTTTGCAAGGGATCTATTTTCTCCATATCTTCTTCAGTATTTGTGGGCTTTCACACACTGGTAGTAGCCAATATTAGGGGGACATAAAAATTTTGTGTTTAGCCGGGCGCTGGTGGCTCAAGGCCTGTAATCCTAGCTACTCAGGAGGCTGAGATCTGAGGATCGCTGTTCAAAGCCAGCTGGGCAGGAAAGACAGTGAGACTCCTATTTCCGATAAACCATCAGAAAACCAGGAGTGGTGCTGTAGCTCAATTGGTAGAGCACTTGCCTTGAGCTGAAGAGCTGAGGCACAATGCCCAAGCACAGAGTTCAAGCCCCATGACCGACAAAAAAAAATTGTGGTTTAATTTTTACTGCAATGATGACTTATGATATTGATCATTTTCTTATGCAAAATGGTCATCTGTTTTCCTTCTTTGGAGAAATGACTATTTGGATCTAAAATAAACTTTTAAACAAGGGGATTGTTTTGTGGTTATTGAAGCTTTGGAGTTTCTTAAAAATTCTGAGTATCAACTCCATGTCAGATATATAGTTGTCAAATATTTCCCTCATTTGTACCTTTTCATATTTAGTCAGTTATACAACAAATATACTACTATAATTAATTTAAATATTTTCACAATTTATTCTTTATCTTAATTGGTTTAGGGTAACAATCCTCAGTAGGAAATGGACTCATTACCTTGCTCATATAACTGTAACCCCTCTGTCAGTATCTTTACAATAAAAATAAATATTTAAAATATAAAAATAAAATGAAATACTAAAAAATAAATAAATGAGAGCTTTGCTAGGCAAACTGACACTGATAGTTTCAAAACGCCTATCTAATAATATCTTGGGGTCAGAAACAAATGAAATAAAAAAGACACTATTCTAAACCATCAATATTTATGATAAAAAATTCAATGATTTTTTAAAAATAAGACCCTCACCCATGACTCATATATCTTAACTTAGCTTTATTGCACAAAATACATGCATATAATATTATGAATAAATACAAGTGAAAAGTTAAGAATCATTTTAATTATAACCAACACTTATGAGCTTAATCCCAGGGGCTGTAAAAAAATGATATAAGTGTTAGCTATAGCAATGTGTGGTTCCAATGTAAGTGACTGGTTATAGTTTAATAATCTCAGAAGGGGTGGATATATAAAACAAATGTTTAATAATTGGACATCAAAGGCATCTTTCCCCCCCTCATAGTAAAATTACTTTTAACACCATGTGGAAATTGGTTTACAGATTTTTCTCATAGCAAACTACATGAGAACAGAATGTCTAACCATGTGAATGCCTGGAGCTGTAAGCCTTGGCCTGCCACAGGTGATTAGAAAGGGTCTCCACAGAGAAAGTCAAGACTACTTTGGTCTATATTTTTCAGTGGCGGAGTGGTTTGGAACAGTTTAAATGGGGTAGATGTATATTTTTGGAAACCTTGACTCTTTCTTTTTCTTTTGGTTTTCTTTTCATTTCCAGCTGGCCAGAGTCTGCTTTACTCAAAATCAGGTGCGTATCTTAATGTGAGCCAAAATTTTAGAAATTAGGTAGAAATCACCTTTTTTATTTTATTTTTTTTCCTTTAGTCTTAGACGTCAAATCTCTGCAGAAATGTAAAGGTAATTTAGGTTAAAAATGCATGTGTAGGTTGACTTGAAGTTGCTACAAGAAGTGAAAGGAATAGTTATGTTGTTATAAATCATATGGCAGACATGTCATATTGTGCCTGGAGACAAAGGTGATTTTCTTTAATAGAGAAGTAACTCCTGTTATGCAGAGGTCATTGCCCTGTAGCTGTTCACATCCATTTAGTGTTTTACAGATTGCAAAAGTGAGTCTTTGAAAGCTTAAGCATATTCATATGTCCACAAAAATGACATCCTTAGCAATTAGGGTCCATTTTTCTCAAAAGAAGAGTCTCATGAATAATAAGTTGCAATTGGAGTATTTTTGTTTTGTGTTGTATTTTAAAATCGTTCGGTCACCAGTGGCTGATGTCTATACTCCTAGCTACTCAGGAGTCTGAGATCCGAGGAATTTGGTTCAAATCTGGGATGGGCAGGAAACACTATGAAATTGTTATCTCCAATTAAGTACAAAAAAAAAAAAGCCAAAAGTGGAGCTGTGCCTAAGGAACACTGGCCAGACCTTGAATTCAAGGTCCAGGACAGGGATCCATTAGTTAATTAATTGTACTAATCTAATCTTATTGATCAGTAGTAAGAGATGCCTTGGAATTTAAGCTGCCGTGTACTCAATCTATTTTGTTTAATAATGTTCAAATTATATATCTTAGTTTTTCTTTTTTTTCATTTTTTTGCGGGGGGGCGGGGAGGGTTACTTCTTAAGTTTGAACTCAGGGCCAGGGCTTTGTCCTTGAGGGTTTTTTTGCTCAAGGCAAGCTGAACCATTTCCAGTCTTCGGCTTAATAGGC
The DNA here is from genome assembly GCF_024711535.1 of Dipodomys merriami. Classification (NCBI taxonomy): domain Eukaryota; kingdom Metazoa; phylum Chordata; class Mammalia; order Rodentia; family Heteromyidae; genus Dipodomys; species Dipodomys merriami. The sequence goes on from NW_027206401.1 coordinate 43,315,480, forward strand.
TGCTGGTGCTTAATTGGCTGTAAAGTCATGGGACTTTCTTGCCTGAACTGGCTTTGAACCGTGGTACTCAGATTCCAGCCTCCTGAGTGAGATTAAAGGCCTGAGCCAATAGTTGACCAGCTTTTGCCTCAATTTCTTAATTTGTTTATTTAGAAATAATAATTAGTAATTTATAAATTTGTAGAAGATTGAATATAATTACACATCTAAAGTTGATTCCTCTTGTCTTATTAGCATAAGTTAATATTCCAATGTGACTTCATCCTGATATTTCTATTCATGCAGATAATGCATTTTAACCAAATTTACTCAGAATATGTCACTCTTTCCTAATTATTCTTTCTTAGTAGAAGATCCCCCAGGACAATACCACCTGCAATTTTTTCCAAATGATCTAAAACCATGTGTTGCAGAAAACTAGTTTCTTTAACAAATGATGTTGGAGGAATTGAATATTCACATGTATAAGACAAACTTCCCTATCTTTAGACCTATATTAAAATCAATATAAGGAACAATAAAAACAAAACTTTAATGTGAGACCTGAAATGTTGAACTACATAAAGCATAAGGAAACACTGGAGGATAGAAGCAAAATTTCCTGAATAGGCATTAAATAACTCAGAAAATAAAAGAAAAAAATCAACAAAAGAGATTGCAATTCATTTTAAATTTCTTCATCTAATGTTTTAGCAGAGAATTCAGTACTTACTCTTGTTGTTGTTGTTGTTGTTGTTGTTGTTGGTTGTGGGGCTTGAACTCGGCCTGGGTGCTGTCCCTGAACTCTTTTGCTTAAGATGAGAGCTCTACTACTTGAGCCACAGCACCACTTCCGGTTTTCTGGTGGTTAATTGGAGATAAGTGTCTCATGGACTTGTCTGCCTGGGGTGGCTGTGATCTGAGGATCACAGACTTCTGAATATCTACTATTACAGGCTTCAGTCATTGGTGCCCAGCATGGTTTTAGATTATTTGAACATTCTTGTCAACTATATTTTTCCTATTAATTTAGAAGTTATGCAGTTTCTTAAATATATAAATCAACATAGAAAACTTTCTCGTACTTCAATCTAGAGAGACTTTACCATTATTTTATATTATGATGCTACAATCAAACCCTTAAAAGTTGCAATACTCTTTATGATATTATTCAGAATGGCCTTCCTAGTTGGTCACCTAAGATAACATCAGTTGGTATCTCTCTTCCCTTTCCACCTTACAAACTTCTCATTATGTCTTTCCATTTTTTGTGACAAATATTTGTAAATTTCCATATTCATCCATAAGTAATACAATGGACATTTAAAAATAATTGCAGGTGCTTTTAGAAAACCTTATTAATTTTTATTTATGATGTTGGGTTTTCAACATGTTTAATACCACAATATACAAATACAAATAAAATATGAGTATTACTAAAAGGTGGTTTCAAAACAGTAATGATTTGATTACTGTTGCTTGCAAATATCTGATCCATAATTCATGATTTCACTTTGTTTAATTTTTTTAGTTCTTTTACTCATTTATTACCTAAAACAGTTTTTAATCAATAGCTCACAGGATGATTTTTTTAATTAATTAATTTTTTTATCAAGAAAATACTGTACAGAGGAGTTACAATTACATGGGCAAGATAATGAGTACATTTCTTGTCAAGCACTGTAGACTCCTCCTGTTTCCCTTTCCCATCCTCCCCCTTTCCCCCCAATCCTCCCCTCCCTCTAGCCCCCCCCACCCCCACGAAGGTTGTAAAGTTCGTTTTCAACATAACGACTTGTACACACAGGATGATTTTTAATGATGTTTCTGGCAACTATTAAGTAAATGCAAAACACTAGTAACTTTTATTTAGACCTTACAGGAAACGTCTTAATTGGCTTGATGAATCCAGATTATCTGTAAATCTCAAGCACTAAAGTAGCCTTTGTGATTTCATAAATTAGAAATATATGTTACAAATTTAGAGGCTCCCAGGGAAGAGGGAAAATCAATGCAGTAAACACATTAGTGACATTCTCTTTATAATGTCAGGCCTCTTTTAGATTGAGTTAAAAATAAATATTTTTCATAATCAAGTTGAACATTTCCCTTAATCTAACTGTTTTCTTTGCTCAATATTATTATATTCTTATACAAATTATACATATATATTAAAAGGAAAAATGCTAATAAATGCTAATCTATATTAATCCTTTAGATTGAAATTTATTTAATATTTTACAAGGTGATTCCATTTAATAATTTAGTTTTAGTTTTGAACATAACTGATAGTAGGTTTTAACTGTTCTCACTAAAAAAAGAATAAAATTTATGTTTCAGAACATAGTTATTGATACCTTACCAGTATATAAATCAGTATTCATTTCTGAAAACAGACATGCCATATAACTGTAGTACTAAGTACTATATCCTACATAAAAATTAATTTTCTTTAATATCTGGTGTTTAAATTTCTTCAAATATTAAAATATTCATATTTTCTAAGTATCTAATGATTCAAAACATAGTTCAAAAATGTCCATTTATTGGGGCTGGGAAGATGGCTCAGTGGTAGAGTGCTTGCCTTGCATGCATGAGGCTCTGGGTTCGATTCCTCAGTACCACATAAGCAAAAAGAAAAAAAGCGGGATGTGGCACTGTGGCTCAAGTGGTAGAGTGCTAGCCTTGAGCTGAAGAGCTCAGGGACAGTGCCCAGGCCAAGAGTTCAGGCCCCATGACTGGACCCCCCCAAAAAAAATGTCCATTCATTGTTTTGTTATGTTATTGTCATATTTAGAGTATCTACATTCAATTTACATCTTGATATTTTTTTCAAAAAACAAATTTTGAAGGCAAGAATTTTTTTCTTTTTTGTAATGTTTTACACATGAGATTTACATGAACCTCTTCTCCTTATTTCACATGACTTTATTTCTTGTCCCTTGTGTATTTTCTAAGGGTTAAAACTGTGTTCAAAGCTGGCACTTTAAAAAGTATTGTAAAAGATGCTGTACAGAGAGGTCACCTTTATATGAGGAAGATACATTTCTCATTGAACATTATTACCCACTCCATTGTTGTTCTCCAACAATCCATTCCCTCTCCCCCCCTCCACAAAGTTATAAAGTTAACTTCTGTCATAGTGTCCTGTGAGTATCATTGTAATGAGTCCTCTTTCGCACTTCTTTCAACATTTTGTTATTTCCCTTGCTTTCCCCAAGATAAATGTATATACAAGATGGAGAGTACCAGAATCAAAGACAAAGATTACCAGGGATAAATAAATGGAAAAAGAAAAAAATGAAATAAAATAAAAAGAAAGAACTAGACCTGTTGTTTCCATGTTTTGGGGTTCATTTCAATTAGCATCATTTTGTATGGTCATATGTTCATAACTCGAGCTATTATGATTGTCTGTCAGGACTAATGAGGGAAACCATAGAGCTTATTTTTCACTTACTATGATTTTTTTCCATATCTTTCCATATCCTTATAAAATGGGTGATGTCATTCTTTCTGATAGAAGCATAAAGTTCAATTGTGTAAATATACCACATTTTCTTGACATTTGAGCAAAAGCTCAACTCTCACCCTTTTGGTGATTAATTGAAGATCAGAATCTCATGGACTTTCTTACCTGGGTTACCTTTGAACTGTGATATTCAGATATTAGTTTCCTGAATAGCTAGGTAAAAATTATAGGATGAGATACAGGCACCCAGCATACTTTGTTCTTTTTAAAACTTGTTTTTCTCCTTTTGTAATTAGCAAAAAAGGATGTACAAGAAAACACTACACCTAATCACCATTTATCTTTTCCTCCTTACTTTGAACATACACTAACAACTGCACTAAATTATTCAATTAGTAAGGAATGATTTTTCAAACCACATATTTCTAATTTCAAACCACATATTTTCTAATATTTCTCATTATGTAAAAAATAATTATAATCATAAGATAAAATAGAGTTCTTTCCACAGGTTAGGATACGTGTTAAATTTGCTCTTTTAAATAAATCTAAGAAAGAAATGTAGAAAATTTTAGAAAAAAATATTGGTTGGCAGGGTAATATCCATGCTGCTTTTTTCTTTGTGTTTTTATAAACATAATACAATGGACCAAAATTTTCATTAATTGAATATTTTATTATCTATTTTACTCAGTATTGTTATGCTCTGGATTATAGAAATATCTTAGTCAAAGGCTATTGCAAGGTGACTGAAAATTGAGCTTAAAACCACTAAAAATGTTCTTGTTCATACCAAATAATATATAATTAGTTTATGATTCAAGACTTATTTTCTAAAAATATTGTATCATACTTAATATTCTGTCTGGCTATATACATGAACTTACCACAATGGCTATTATTGAAAGCATCAGGAGATATAAACACTCAGCTAGCAATTAAATCAGACATATTTCCATTTTGCTTATTCTACAACATTGCAGTAGCTATCAATACACCTTCATAAAATATTTACTACACCACCACTCAAAAATTGGCTTCCTCTGCTATCCAACTACATTTAATTATGCTACAAAATATCATTTTGTCTAAATCTGCATTATATCAACATCATTAAACCAAAACAATACTTTTGCATGCAATTGATTTGTATTGTCATTTATTATTTTACAAACCTAAACATTAGGACTCAATAGAAAATTTACAAATTAAAGATTTTCCACATAAATCTTATTATTAGTTAAAAAGAACTTAAAGTTTTCTATATTTTGTCATTCTGACTTGTGAAAATAAATAAATATGATCTGTTTCTGTGAAAAATAAATAAATATAAAGACATAAAGATATATCTCTAAACAAATTATTAATGCAAATTTATAGATAATATATTAGCACATAGAAAAGAAGTATTAAGCCAACTAACTGAGACTTATTTTTTAAAGTTGATTTTTTTTTCTCTTTTTGGCCAATCCTGGATCTTGAGCTCAGAGCCTGGATGCTCTCCTTGAGCTTTTATGCTCAAGGCTAATGCTCTAACACTTGAGCCACAGCCCTACTTCTGGTTTTGTGTGTGTGTGTGTGTGTGTGTGTGTGTGTGTGTGTGTGTGTGTGTGTGTGTGTGTGTGTGTGTGTGTGTTTAATTAAAGGTAAGAGTTTCACAGACTTTGCTGCTTGGGCTGGCTTCAAACCATGATCCTTAGATCTCAGCCTCCTGAGATCAAAAGAATTACAGGCAAGAATCACTGGTGCCTGTCAAAAAAAAAAAGATTATCTTGTAAAATTCTCTCTTATTTTGCTGAAGATCTAATTTGGTAGTTTTCTCGAGTAATCAGAATGAGGGAATGTTCTCTGAAGTAGATTCTATTGAAAAAATAGTAGGAGTCACTATCTGAGCTTTCAAAATAAAATGGCCAGTCTCACAGATAGTAGAATAGAGATGGTATCTACAGTCATAGATCTATCATGGAAATGAACAATTAGTCAGGGAAGAGAATGTAACTCACAAAACTTATAAAACCAGGGTTCATTCTGAAATTCCTACAAATGAACAGGCACTCAGATGACATATTTGAATTCTCGCTACGTTAATGAGGCAACCACCAGGATGGAGTCAATATTACTCCAGATTACAAGGATAGTATCATTCAATTATGTGTTCTACACTGCTGTACAAATTAATAGCTAGCTACTGACACAAAGAAAGTCAGATTTAAGGAAACAATTAGAATCTAGAAGACACAAGTATATTATAAAACAGGGTATAGGTTGGGGAAACAGAATGACCATTGTATTTTAAGAAGAAAAACACCAAAGTCAGATGGGAAGAATGATTTGACTTAGTCTGAAAATAGAAGAAATCCTTGATTCTGTATGACTCAGATCAAGGGCAATGGGGTCAGAAGTATGTGTGATAAATCACTGATGAGAATGGATAGAGTAAAAAGAAACGATTTAATCCCAAAGGAGATGGAGCTAGTTGAAACAAAAAATTAGATGGGATTCACTAAGTTTACATTGAAATCCAGATTTATTTAGCTATTTTTTATTTAATTGTGTAATTAGAGATTGTGTATTGCTCTGTTGCCCAGGCTGCCTCAAACTTCTGGACTCAAGAAAGTGGTCTTCCCATCTCAGACTCCTGAGAAGCTGGCCCATAATCACCATCATATCTGACTTTGTTCTAATTTTAAAAGTGAGTAATGTGATAGAAAAAAATACAGCTTGAATTGTTTGAGGTGACCTTGTGTGTTGCTAAAGATATGTAGGTAGCTATCATATTTATTAAACTGAGTATTGCAAAGAAAATACTGTAATTTGTTGCTCTGGATATATGATACATTTTGGTATACTGTTCTTATCCAGTATGATTGAGATATTTAATTTTAACTGATTTTTCCCTCATTATGTTAAGAAATGTTCCATGGATTCCTAGCTCCTTCAGAACTTTTATCATAAAGCGGTGTTGGATCTTGTTCTTTTTCTGCATCTATTGAGATGATTATGTGGTTTTGTCTTTGCTTCTATTGATGTGTTGTATAATTTTTGAATGCTATTTTTATTGTAAATTTCCTTCCATTAGTGCATTGATTGATGTACTGTGTAATTCTCATGACATAAATACATTTCTTTCCTCCTTGTCCTTAGCAAAACATGTTGACTGCACTTAGTAGAAATGTTACAATAAATATCAATTGATATTTTATTACTTTTCTTATCATGAAAGTTCTATATCTTCTTAAAGTTAAATACTAATATATTTAGTCACTTGATTTCATACTTTTGTCCAGATAATTGATCACACTAATCTTTTAATAATTTCTATGAGGGCTTTAATACAAAACAAAAACTTAGGGATCTTTCTCAAACTAGCGTAAAACAGGCATTATTATTTATTGTGGTACATTAAACATATGATTATGTATAACAGCTCTACACCATGATTTAATAGCACATTGTTTTAATTACCTTAACTAAACCCTGTTCACTGAAAAATGTTGTGGCTGATTGTCTGTCGACAGTTCATTTTTCTGATTATAGTTTTAATATTTAATTGATTAAGTAGAGTACAGTTTCATCTCTGTAATAACAAATCTCCAAGCAAGAAATCCTTCATAAATGCAATGGAATTCTTCTCATTTTTGGTATTCTTTAAAACAAAATTCTGGGTGTGTTTACAAAGGTTTTGTTAAATGCCCCTATATGATTAGAATATAATGAGCATTTTGTTCATACTCAAAAAAACATAGTTATTATATCTAGAAAATAATAGGTTCATCATGATTTATACCATCAAAGATTTCCTGATTTTTAGTTGACTTTGATACTGTGAAAACCATGGCTGTGTTCAAGATTTGAAATATGTGGGAGTCTTTGAAATGGATATACTTTAAGAAATACAGCTAGGTCCCCTTTATTAAATTTAGTTTTCTTTGTGATGACTAACATTGGGTTTCTCGTTTCTCAAAGGCCTAGTTCCAGGATGCTTATATGGTTCTGTTTGTAACTGTGTACTTATAATATGACTTATACTGATGCTCTTTGTATGGATATGGAGTCCTTGTATCATTGTGTTACTCACCGATTCTCTCTTTCCCTCTTTTTCTCCCTTTTCCTTTCCCTCTCCTGCCTCTCTCTCTCCATCTCCATCTCTCTTTCTCATTTCTTCTGTTCCTTGGTCCCTGAGTCTCTCTCATATATTTTTTCATATTCTATATTATTTTCTCTTGAATTTGGTCATATTTGTTTTAAACACTTATGTATATTTAAAAATGGAGTTCAACTTATATACTGGAAAGTGTACACTGTGAGTGCACATGACTACAATTTTTGAAGTGTACTGTTTTAATTGAAGGATTTGCACTAGGAAAGCATAATTATAACTTTTTAAAACTGTTTTTTAGCAATCTGTGTACAAGCTGAACAATCTATATAGGCCATGGTCAAATCATATGCAGATTCTTAAAATACCAAATGACTTCTCTCCAGCTTAAAGAGTGAGAATAAACTGTGTGCTTTCAATTTCAAATAGATAATCATGTCATAGAGGACAACTTATGTTCACCATCTGCTCTTTTCTCTTAAGAGTAAAAAGCCTCCCTTGACCTAAAACCACATACCATATTTTTGCCGTGGTTATAAAAAGTGACTATATACATTGTCTTTAAATTTATCTTTTTGAATTTGTATTGCTTTCATTTAAGATGAGATTTTTATATTCACATTTGCAAAGCTATCTATAGTCTCAGTAGTTTAGGTGTTAAAGATTTATTTAACCTACTCCAAGATCAGTTTTTAATTCTTGGCCATCACATGTATTTAGTCCTTACATAGTTCTCTTCTTAAATTCATCCCTTGATCCTTATCTTACTATCTGCTCCAGTTCCTCAGAGTGTGTTGCTCTTCACTCATAGCTTTCCTTTTCCCTTTGTTCTGCAATTCCAAAATATTTTTTTCCTCAGTGTCTCCTTAAAGTATCTCAACATGTCTCTTTCCTTTTACATACATTCTCTGTGCTTATGATCCCATAATTTATACCTCAAACTAGATGGCTTGCCTAAACAGTTGACTATATAGCTCACTACCTTACATCTCTTTGGAAAGACCAAAGTCATCTAATATTTAATAGGGCCAAGGCTGTAGCTCAATGGGTGAACACTTGCAGCACATGCATGTGGCTGTTTGTTTAATCTGCAGGCATGCAAATAGTAAAACTTAATGTATCCCAAGATAAACTTTTGCTCCTCCTGCTGTTTGCTACTGTACTTTTTGTTACTTTAGAATGAAATCTGAGGACATCATTCTCTACCATCTTTCTTTCACATGGCCCATTTAATCCATCTTTATAACTATCAGGCCTTGTATTCAATATACATCTTAAATCAATTCCTCTACTCACTGCTTCACTACTATAATCCACATACAAGTTTATAACAATTTATATGGCCAATTGCCAAAGTCTTATAGCCTGTCTTCCTGTGTCCATTGTTCACTTACAAGTTTCCTTATGGGACTGAGAGGAATTGTACATATAAATACCAGAATAAACCACCAATGCATGCTATTTTTATCATGTTCAAATTAATGCCTTAACTATAACATCATTAACATCATCTGAAAGATATTATGTAGGGCTGCCCCTTATTTAACTATTCTTTCCTTATGTCATATCCTGTTCAGTAATTTAGCCTCATTTCAGTTCTTGCTGGACAACCTCAACTTGAAAATGGTTTTCTCCCAGATAATTCTCATCCTGGCAGTTCTTGAATTCATTTACCTTAAAAATCAAGAAATGCTTTGTTTATGGACTTTATTTTAAAAAGTCACTACACCAGTTGTGACTATTTAGCATTAGTTGCCTGATTTTTTCAATACAATCTACTATCAGAACAAAAAATCAGCATTAGAACAGATTTAGAAAATTATTTTGTGGCTAATATTCTCTTTATGAATTAAAAGGAAATTGACAATTCCAATTTATTTCTTACTTGAGAGCAATAATGCTGTAAAGTTAAAACAAAGTTTGTGTTGTAACACTTAGTTTTAATTGCTCATGGCAATGAAATTGTCCTGAATAGTCTAGGTTACTTTTCATGATGTCATGTTAAGGAGCAGACCTCCAGGGTTGCTAGCCAATTCAGCTTCTTTCCTATTTCTAAGATGATTGACATAGGCCATATTATGAGAGGACACTGAGTAAATATCATGTTGCTCTCTAGGGTAGCCTAAACTTGTCTTCCTGCTAAAAGCAAAGTTTGTGCTGCCAAATGACTTTCCATACATCTGATTTTTTTTTTTATGAAATCCAAAAGGTAAGATGGAGGTCCATCATTAACATCTTCCTTGATTACTAGATTGCTTTTATTACTAGATTAATTTTATGTAAAAATAACAAATGTGAAGCAATATGTGTTACACAAATAGAATAGAAGTGAAACTAATATTTTAAAAAATCAAAGCCAACAGAGAATATGTACATCATGTAGAAAAGAAAGAAGGGTCACATTAGGCTGATTTAACAGAATTTCATTCAAGCATGTTCTACTTCCCTTCAGGGCCTGGTTGTAAAGATGATCCCTGCTGAGTATATGACTACACATCACTTGCTCTATCCAAGGAGAGAGACCGTTAATGGTTTAACATACCCCTTGCTGTGCTCAGAATCATATGTCTTCTCAATCAAATGATACAGATAATTACTAATGCTGATAAAGATTCAAGCTTGACAAATTTTACAGTTAATTTTAATTTACTTGAATCAAAATCCAAATTCTCTACATTTTGAGATGAACTTAATCAATGCACAGTCTAATAAAGTAATAGAATTGGCCTTTCTACTGTACATTGACATTAACAAATTGACCCAGGGGCATATGTCTATCTCTCTCCTCTACTATCTGGTCAGAGATTCTTAATGGAGCTTGCCTTACAGCCCTGTAGTTTTCTCACTAATAAAATGGAACTAATTTGTGAATACAAAAATAGTTACTGATCAATACATTAAGACAAAACAAAAAAATTGGTATGTATGGGTTTCCTGGATGTGATTTTATATTGTAAATATCTCATTGTTTTATATTGAAAAATTATATGAAAATATCTAAAACTGAACTTATAATTTATTCTTAGTTTTTTATTAACATATATCATGAGATAAAGAATAAAGTGCATTATCTTTGAATCAGGGTATTAATTAAGAAGAACTTGGGGCTGGGAAGGTGGCTCAGTGGTAGAGTGCTTGCCTTGCATGCCTGAGGCCCTGGGTTCGACTCCTCAGCACCACATAAGCAAAAAGAAAATAAAGCCGGAAGTGGCACTGTGGCTCAAGTGGTAGAGTGCTAACCTTGAGCTGAATTGCTTAGGGATAGCGCCCAGGCCCAGAGTTCAGGCCCCACAACTGGAACCCCCCCCAAAAAAAAAGAAGAAGAAGAACTTATATGTCTTTTTCAAATCTTAGCCTAATATTCTTATATTTCATGGAATATATGAGACTATTGTACAATGAATAGTGGAAGGATTTCTGATCATATAAAGTTTGGGACCATAACCCGTTACTTTGTATAATTCATTATCAATAAAAATTATATTCTAGGTATCACTGGAGTAAATGTGGACCTTCATCTGTTTTTAAGTTAACATTTTCACAAATATAATATTAAATATTATATTACAAATATCTGTGTTACTTACAATATCTCTTAGAAAGAACACAGTTTTACAAAATACCGCATAGTTATTATTATTATTATTTTTCTGTCCTGGGCTTGAACTCAGGGCCTGGGTGCTGTCCCTGAGATTTTTCCTCAAGTGCTTTACCCTTAGAGCCACAACTTCACCTCCAGTTTTCTGGTGGCTAATTGGAGACAAGAATTTCACAGGCTTTTCTGTATGGAATGGCTTCAAATGGCAATACACAGATCTCAGACAGCTGAGTAGCTAAGATTACAGACATGAGCCATTGGCTCCAGGCTTATTATTTATTTTTATTAAATATAATGCTATTGTAATTATCACTGAAAACTTTACGGTACAGGAAGGACATGGATGATATTTTTCTAATTAAATTTAACCAACATTTTTCAACACAATACACAAGAAAAGTTTGTATTATCATCTTGCATGTGTTCTTTGAATTACTTAATATTTTTTTCTTATTTCTTTTGAGTTTGTTTTATTCCTGATAAAATTTGTGATGCAATAATACAAGCTAAACCTTGGAATCACCATATAAAGTCACTTTATAACTCTCTCATTCTAAAGCTGTCACTCAGTCTTTAGAAGGAACTGGACCCAAGATATGCTTAGATACTAAGTTCCTTGGAGTATCAATTGTTTTTCTGTAAAATAATTTACTATCTTATAACATATCCTGCCATGAAGCTCATATTATGTCTTCATTGTTATTTGTACCTAATACAATAAAAATTTATAGAAGTAGTGTCTATCCTGCATTGTTTAAGAAATAATGATAAGGATACATTCAATCTAATATAACTTTCTTTTTCTCTTTTTGTATTCTTGGTAGTTTGAAGAATGACAGACATGAAAGCCTTGCTATATTTGCTTTAAATAATTTAAAAGCCACTGGAACTGAACAAGATACTGTCACTGTACATTGATTGAATATTCTGGATAATGTTTAATGATTTAGGGTAATAAAAATGAATTAACATACAAGGGCAATTGTGGTTTTCTTTTATTAAACATACACTCTGTTCCAGCTTACACTATCTTTTTTTTTGTTTGTTTGTTATTTTTTGGTCCTTTGTGGGGCTTGAATTCTGGGCTTGGGCACTATCCTTGCACTCTTCAGCTCAAAGCAAGTCCTCTACCACTTGTGCTCTACCACAGCACCACTTCCAGTTTTCTAGTGGTTTATTGGAGATAAGAGTGTCACAGACTTTCCTGCCCAGGCTGGCTTTGAACCGTGATTCTCATATCTCAGCATCCTGAGTAGCAGGAGTCACCAGTGCCCGGATTACTTTCAAATTATTTGTACATGATTCCGATGGTAATTTTTCATTTCTTTTGGTTACCGATTAGTTACTGCATCATATCTAGAAGTTTTAAACATGTTTTTTTTGTCAGTTCTTTTACTTAATATGTTACTTGATTGTTAATTCAATGTGAAAAACATCCCATTGATAAAGGGAGAATCATGAGTAATCTATTATTGTTATACTTTGCTTCATTGTGGGGCAACAGATACTTTAATATACCTGTTAAGTATATTTGAAATTTAGGGGTTTATTCTAGGGTCATGACTTCTTTCTGGTCAGATAATTTATTCATATAATGAAATACATAAATTTGAAACTTTTAAATAGAAAGGATGATTACATCCTAAATGAGAATCAATTTTATAAGAGCAAGAAGTGGAAAATGTTAATATATGTCACCCTTGATCTATGACTATCAGGTTTGAGTGAGATCTTTGACAGTTCATGTATGAAAGAAAATGTACTCATCTGATTCATGTAATTGTTTTTCCTCTGCATATCACTTCTATAAAAAATAATAAATTAATTTTAAAAAGCCTAGGATACAGAGGGGAAAGAGTTAAAATTGTCAAAAAAGAAATGTGCTCTTTACCTGATTTATGTAACTGTAACTCCTCTGTATATAACAATAAGATAAATAAATAAATAAATAAATATTTGTATCTTTTTAAAAAGCCTGTAATGGAGTATTCCGTGATGTAGGTTATATATAGACACTTCTTACTCACAGCAAACACGATAGTAGCCTCAGCAATATTTGAAGACATAGTAATACATACTTGTGATATTTTAAATGCCTATAAGGTACTTTATTTTGGATTACTATATTTTTAGTAACAAAATGGGTGTCATTAATTTCAGGTTATTTTTTCACATAAGGAGAATATATTTAATTAACAATAAGTAGAAAAGATGCTACATATTATTGCACTGTAAAAAATTAGATTATCTATCCATCTGCAAATTAGCTAGTATGGGTAGGAAGAGACAATAATCACTTAGCCAGGCTTGGATCATGTTTATGTGACCACATCTGGTTCTAAGGCTTTAGTTAATATACTCAGCTTACAAAAACTGTGGCGATACATGAGTGGATTCTAATTAATAAAAATTGTGGGGAAAGGATGTTGTACTTGATGGAAGCTCAGGATTTTACTATGAATGACTTATATTGGTGAAAGGAATTCACTGATAAAACCTGTACACCTTTATAGATGTAGTTTATAAACATAAAAGTATTGCTAAACTAAAAAGTACAGAGTAAAATTTAAAATTACATGAAAGTTGATATAAAGTAGGCATGTGGTTTAGTGGTAGAATGCTTGCCTAGCCTGCATGAAGCCCCTGAGTTCAATAACCTCAGTACCACATAAACAGAAAAAGTTGGAGTGGTGCTGTGTGGCTCAAGTGGTAGAGTGCTAGCCTTGAGCAAAAGATGCTCAGGGACAATGCCTAAGCCATGAGTTTAAGCCTCAGGACAAAAAACAAAATAGCAGATATTAAATAGTATTTATGTTTACATACAATCTCTTTTATCATTGTGCAAGCATAGATTTTTATTTAATATTTTCAGAAGTTGTTTTCATTATATTATTTTTATATTTAATTTCTATCTACCTCAATTACTTTCTTGAAAAGATTGTCTCCAGTGTATATTCTTGATGAAAGATCAACTTTCTGTGTATGTATGCCTTATCTGTACCATCATGATTGTTTTTAATTTCTCTAAATGTTTATTTCTTTTCCAATAGCAGACAATTTTTATTACTATACCTTTAAAAATTAGGTTGAAATAAGGAAGTGTGGAGCCCTGAAGCCTGTTTTTTTTTTAAGATATGTTTAGCTCTTTGATGTCTTATTTTATTCCACATGAATTATTTCTTCTAATTGCTGAACATGAGATGATTATTTCTCTCTGCTTAATTTTTTCTCTAGTATTTTATTTTATACTATACAAAAGTCTTTTGCCTTGTTGGATGATATTTTATCAACAATTTAAATTATTTCTGATGGTGTTTTAAAATAAAAATGTTTTCTCAAATTCTTTTTTGAATAGTTGATGATAATGTATAGAAATGAAATTGGTTTTTATGCCAAATTTGTATCTTTCAGTTTTGTTTCATTTGTTTATAAAGTCTAGCAGCTTTTGGTATAGTACATTAAATAAACAATGTTAAGAAACTGAATGTACAGATACAACACAATAAAAATATACACATACCTTACATCTTACACAAAATTAAAAAATAGATTGGACACAAAATAAAACTGAAAACATTAAAATTACATAAAATGTGAGCAATTATCAGAACAATAATTTCTAGAATTTGAGTCCAACTTCAGGTACAAAGACAAATATAGACATGCAGTGCTATATCAATCTATAAAACACTTAGCTGAAAAGAATATAAACAGTCATTGAAAAAGCAGCCTTTGAAATGAAAGAAATTTTCTGCAAACACTTTGTCTCTTAGATAAGCAGTCAGTGTGCAGTAAATCAAGACTCATACAATTCACCATTAAAATATCATCCATTAGAAAATATGAAAAAATTTATAGAAAATTCTCTAAAGAAGATGTACAAAAATCTCTAGTTATGGAATCATGCTCCAGAGTACTAATAATCAGGAAAGTTTTGATCAAGACCTCAATGACAAGTTATTTTACACAGTTCATATGAGTATTAAAAAGAAGAGAAAGATAACTGTTGCTAAGTATGTAGAAATACTGGAACACTTACATAATATTTGTCAAAAATGGATATTTCAGCTATCATGTAAACTAATATGGTTGTTTTTTTTAAATTAAACTACTAGATGATCCAACAATACCATTTCTGGGTTGGTATTTGAAACAACAGAAATAAGAATCTGGAATATATATGTTTACTCTGATTGTTATTGATTATTATGCATAAGTAGCCAGTAGATGACAATTTTGGTTTCTATTGACAGATAAATTTAAAACAAAGATGTCCATATATAATGATATTACTTAACCAAAAAGAACAAAACCATGCCACTGGTGCATTATTCTGTGAAAATCCTTATCAAATGAAAATTCTGCATTATTCCATTTATACAGATCATCTACCATTGTTAAATTCAGAAGCAAAGAATATAATGGTGATTTCCAGAGCATAGGGATGGAAGAAATGGGAAATTATTCCTAAATAAGTATAAAGTCTCTAATATACAAGGAGTCTAATTTCTATAGAATCATTTCTATAGCCAATACATTTTGTTGTGCATTTTATGTTAAGGAGACAGACAGTTCATGTATACTCAAACACAGAAAGTAAGAATAATTTTATTGCTGTTAGATTTATGTTCTGTGATGATGTCATCATGACTCTATGTACATTTTTCTAAATACATAAATGTATGGAAAATGTGTATACAACACACAAATATGTTTTATACCTCAATATTTATGTACCTGTATTTCTTCAAAAACTTTAACATTTAAAAATAGTGAAATCTTCAATTAATATGGAATGATATATGATAGAACAATGGGGCTTCGTTATTTTTTAAATTATCAAGTTTTCACAAGACAATTTTTACAAGAATACTCTTTCATTCATAGAAACAATTTGCCATTGTTGTTTATATTATTATTATTATTATTATTATTATTATTATTATTATATTTTTTGAAACAAGGTCTTCCTATATAGCCAGGCTGGTCTCAAACTAGGAATTCTCATCTTCCAAATTGAAGGTATTACAGGTCTGCACCACCATAATTTCATTATGGTAATTGGGTTTTTAAAGTATATTTTATCATAAATGTTCAGATTCTAATTCTACCAGACAATATTTTAAAGAAGTATTTCTTTACTTGAGCATGCATGAACCCGTTTGATACTTATATAAAAATTTTGAAGTGCAAACCTTCTCAAATAAGCAAACACTCTTTTGATGAAGCTATCTTTAAAACTTACTGTAAGATAGTGGGTTTATTTTATAATTTTGACTACATGATAAAAATAAAACTGAATTTTTGTTCACTAAAAACTCATTACCTTACTCATGCAACTGTAACTCATCTGTACAGTATCTTTACAATAAATATATATATTTAAAAATTAAAAAAAATGTCCTTGCTGGGTGCAGATGGCTTAGGTCTGTAATCCTCGATGCTCAGGAGGCTAAAATCTAAGGATAGAGGTCCAAAGACAACAGGGACAGGACAGAATAGTCCTTGAGACTCATCTCCAATTAACCACCTGAAAACTGGAAGTAGTGCTGTAGCTCAAAGTAGTAGAACTCTAGTCTTGAGCAGAAGAGCACAGGAGCAGCACCCAGGACCCACATTAAAGCTCTGTGACCACCATTAACAACTACAACAAAAGTCATTTTCACCTCTTAATTACATAATTTTCTCCTATAATATTTCTCATTATGTTACTGTCCCTGAATCTAGTATAGATAAAGAAATTACTGTAAGTTAACAATATTTCTACCACCATTAAGGTCTTCTTCACTGAGAATGATTTCATTCGCTTAAAGTGGGCTTTACTATGTTTTATGTTAGCTTGGATTTCACAGTTATATAATCACCACCACTAATTAATCAACCCACCAACCCATCCAATCACCTTGTTTGCGGAGTTCTGCTTTCTAGGTTGCAATCCACCAGAAGCCATGGTCTCAATGACCCTAAAAACATCACAAATAAAACACACAAGGACAGCCTACATATCAGGGCCTGGTAAGATATTCAATACTTAGTCTTCTGAGCTCTTCTCCCATAATGTGCCTGCTCTTTCCCAAATAAACCAGAGTAAAGGCTCTTATGTGAAGTTTCTCCCTTGTTTCCCTTCATTTGCACTCTGTTGTGTTAGTGTCTGACCTCGGCTTCCCTAGCAGCAATCTTTTTTTTTTTTTCTTTTTCTTTTTTTGTCAGTCGTGGGGCTTGAACTCTGGGCCTGGGCGCTTTCCCTAAGTTATTCAGCTCCGGGCTAGCACTTTCCCACTTGAGCTACAGTACCACTTCCAGTTTTCCAGTGGTTAATTAGAGATCGTTTCACGAACTTTCCTGCCCTAGCTAGCTTGGAACCATGATCTCAGCCTCCTGAGTAGGTAGAATAGAGGCGTGAGACACCGGCTCTAGCAGTAATCTTGTGGTGTGGTTATGGGCCAATCTCTTGGGAACTTCATTCTATTGGGAACTACGAGTAATCATCGTTTCAATGACATTCACCAACTTACTGTTCCTTATTTGTTCTTTTAATATAAAATATTTGGCATCAGATGTCATCTTTCAACTAGGTTAACCAGGTGCTGAAATTGTTTCCCCTGAGTTTGGGTTAAGTCACATGAGGGACAGAATAGCATGCTTATATGTCATACGGCGTCATTTCTATTTCTACTGGAAGCAGGAGAGAGTTTTTCTTCAGTCCTCAGTAGAAACAGGTGGTAAGCTTCTCACGGTGCGAATTCATGAAAATCACCATACAAGAGACATTTTGAACTCTCACACTCATCTGTATTGAGTCTCCAATAATACATCAACTCTAGTTTACTTTCTGCTACTCTGGAGACTGGGGCAATTTCTGTTTCTATGTATGTGGTGATATCTCCTTTCTCTCCCCCAATTTTCAGGTCTAAAGGTTGTTCTGTAATCTCAATTTTTTGATAAGTCTAAGATGAGTTGTTGGATTTTAGTTTTACTCTTCGGTGTTTTATTTGTTGTGAGGTGAGATGTTGGCATTCCAGCTTCTCATGTTCTGAACTGTTTACCTTCTGAGCTACAAACAGATCTTTAATGGCTTTCATTTACAATTTTTAAAAGATTATTCACTTCTATAATTTTCCTTCCAATTTTAAATCAGATCGTTTAAGTCAGATACTTTTACATATCTTCAGTTTACATAAACTAGTAAGATAGTGGCAGTACATTTTTAAATATTACTAGATGCAAGGATTTTGGTCAAAAATGTGTTACACTAAATTAGCTATATATGCTCAAAAAAGCAAGAGTAAATAAAATATTATGATATTTATGAAGTAAATAAATAATGGATTTTAAAGTTTATGTTTAATAATACTATATTCGAGTATGATAAACCTTCAAGTAACACCTAGTTTTTGTTTCCTTTCTCTTTCTTTCGTTCCTTCTTTCTTTCTTTCCTTCTTTCTTTCTTTCCTTCTTCCTTTTTTCTTTCCTCTTTTCTTTCTTTCTTTCCTCCTCCCTCCCTCCTTCCCTCCCTTCCTTCCTTCTTTCTTTCTTTCTTTCTTTTTCTTTCTTTCTTTCTTTTTTCCTTTCTTTCTTTCTTTCTTCTTTCCTTCCTTCCGTCCTTTCTTTCTTTCTTTTTCCTTTCTTCCTTCCTTTCTTTCCTTCCTTCCTTCCTTCCTTCCTTCCTTTCTTCCTTTCTTTCTTTTTCTTTCTCTCTTTCTTTACTTCTTTCTTTCTCTTTCTTTCTTTCTTTCTTTCTTTCTTTCTTTCTTTCTTTCTTTCTTTCTTTCTTTCTTTCTTTCTTTCTTTCTTTCTTTCTTTCTTTCTTTTGTGAAAATACCATACAGAGGGGTTACAATTACATGGGCAAGATAGGGAGTACATTTCTTATCAAGCATAGTTGCCTCCTCCTTTGTTTCCCCATACCATACCTTCCCCTCTCCACCCCCACATCCCCCTACCACCACCACCCCTAGTTATTGCAAATAGGGGAAACCGTGGGACCTATGTTTCTTTGGGCCTGGCTTAATTCACTTAATATAATTTTTCCAAATCTTTCCATTTCCTAACTAATGGGGCAATGTCATTCTTTCTGATGGAGGCATAGAATTCCATTGTGAACATATACCACGTTTTCTGGATCCATTCATCTACTGAGGGGCATCTGGGTTGGAGGGAACATTACTGCATTGTTGGTGGGAGTATAAACTTGTTCAACCACTTTGGAAAGCAGTATGGAGGTTCCTCAAAAGAATTCACATAGAGCCCCGTTATGACCCAGCAATCCCACTTTTGGACATTTACCCAAATGATCACAAACAAGACTATACTAAAGCCACCAGCACAACTATGTTTTTTTGCAACATTATTTACCATAGCTAAGATATGTAACAAACATTCTTATTTCACTTTTTTCTTCCATAACCGTGTTAATTGGGCAAGTTAATAGCCCTCTGCTTGCTAATTTCTTCATCTGTAAACCTTTACATGATTGTCATGAGAATAAAGCTAAAAAGATATAGGACTTTGAATATTGCCTGAAACATAAGAGCAAGGAGTGTGATGTGTTCTAGTATTTATTTCGGTATATTTCTGTACAGAAAAAATTCAACAAAATCCAACTATACACTTTTGTTTTCTATCTAGTGTATAACCTGAGATGTCTCTAGGCCTTTGCTGTAAGTACTTACAGTATTTCCACAAGGAGATGGTACTCACAACTTTAAACCTATTACAAAATGATGGTCATACAAGCCAACATTTCTTATGAACAATGAAGATACATTAATACATGTTAGGAACTATGAAGTATAATCATTGAGTTTTCCAGACAAGCAGTATACACATGTTCAAGAATTCCATTAGAGGTCATGATTTTCTTTGCCTCTATTTATTTCTCATTTTGCATATGATTTTATAGTTTTATTCTGAAGATATAATAAATAAAATTTTCCCAGTACTATATTATATTGTTTACCTTAAAAAATAAAAGGAGAACATTGAGCATCTGCTTTTTTTAATTTTACAGGATGCAGTTATGTTAAGAAGGCAATATTCTGTTTCCTCTTTGCCTTCTTTCTAGACATTGCCACTATCAGAGGCAGTGTTCTGTTGCTGGTCCAGTCAGGTCACCTGTTCATCCAGGGAGATGGCTTGGATTGTCATTCCCTTGGTACAATGCGGAAGAATAAGAGCTTTGCCCAGATTACAGAATGTCATGTAGGCCAAAGTCATATATAATCTCAGTAAAACAAAATAAACAAACCTATGAAACCATTTTTTACCAAATTGGTCTCAAAATGATAGTGCTATATTTCAAGGTTAGATTTGTTTTGTTACCTAAGGAGAAACGTTGCCATTCAAACACTATTTCTATTCTCAATATATAAAATGAATAGATAAGCTCCATGGAAAACAAAAGGTTTGCATGTTTCCTTATATGCATCCTCATTTGAAGATTGATATTTGAAAAAACAAATGTTTCCATCAAAAATGAAAATACATTATTTTATCTGCCACCAGTGCCATTCAGCCTATATACATTTGGAAATCAGCTTAAACTTTCAAATAACCTTCAGTTTGTGATTTTGATCATTCTAGTGTCTATATACTTCAAGTCAGAGCAATAAAGTGATTTTATCTATTTTAAGCTAAATATTATATAAAAATAGGATCGGAAATTCTTTCACCATTATAGCAACAAAATAAGACTATTTATTAAGTACATTTTGTTGCCAACTCTGGTTTATATAATAGAGCACTTTTTCTTAAAGTTTAGAAACTTAGGCCACAAATCTTCACATTCTAGTGATTCCATTACAACATAAATGAAAATATTGAACAAATTATTCTTTTTCATATGAACTAGGGAGATACCCATTTTTAGTGTGATAACTGTAGCAGGGTAAAATAACCAGTGGACTTTCATTTAGTCTGATTAAAATTGAGATTATAGATAAGATCTATTAAATTGCTTTGAGTATTATATTTTTCAATGGCTTTCCTTTAAACATTAAAGCACAAATTTCAGTGCATTCTTGCATCAGAAAAAATTAGCTGATCTTTTTAATTTGGTCTCTGAGATAGAGGGTCCCTAGAAACTGCACTAGGTTTTGGAATTTTTGTTATCAACAGTGGGCCTCTACAACACCTGGGTTTTGCTAATGTAGAGAGTTTTGGAATGTATGTGGCTACTCCAGCAATACCAACTATGTGACTTGAGTATTGGAATTTAGGGTCATGTGATGTTAGCTTAACTTTAAAACAATTGAAAGAAATGTAAGGTCAAGCAGTTGACTACTCTTATTTGTATAATTAAAATCAATATAAACTCTGGTCAACCATTGGTTGTTACACCTGGTTATTGATAGACCTTGCCATGCCAAATTGTAATGAGTTCTGGAACCATCTGAAAAGGACATGAGAAATTGACATTGATAGCATTTCCATTCCCTGCCAAATGAGTCTTTTCTATGGGCTCATTCTGATTTGTATATTTAAAATAGAAAAAAAAAACCTATGATAGTACTTATAGTGTTTTCTTAATTTTTAAATCATTCTACTGGTAGGTAGGTAGTTAAAGCTTGAAATTGACAGCTAATATCTGATAGAAGAACTGTTAGAAATTGTGCTTTAACCAGTGAAATCAGAATTAACTCCATATAATTACTAGAGTCAGAACTATATGGTAGTAATAAAAGATATTTTAATTAAATTATAAACAAGTTAATGAAAATTAGATATACAAAATTGCTATAACCATAAAAACAAACAAGTGAGTGATCTCCAATAATAGCATGATGCACTCAATAAAAGAGACTCCATTAAAATTTTACTCTAAAATATCCATTTATATTTATAAAATATTCTTTACATGTAATTTTATTATATCAATTACATTATTTTAAAGACATATTTTTTTCTTTAAAATAAAATATGCCACTGGAGATGGTACATTAACATAGTCCTAAGTACTTAGGAGGTAGATATCCAAAAGGACCTCCTGGTTCCAGGACAAATCAAATAAATGGGCAGATACAGTATCACAAACAAACATGGCCTGGTTGTTCATATCTATAATTCCAGTGACTTGGCCAAAGGATTTTGGTCTATGATTAATTATAGACTAATGCTATGTACTCATTATATTACTTATGTAAGTGTAATCCCTCTGCACATCACCTTTACAATAAACTAAATTTTAATTTTAAAGAATGGTTAAGGAAGCTGGGTACCTATGGCTTATGCCTATAATCCTATCTACTCAGGAGGCTGAGATCTGAGGATAATGGTTGAAAGGCAGCCAGGACAGAAAAGTCTCCATGAGTATTTTATCTCCAATGAACCACTCAAAAACTGGAAGTAGAGTTGTGGCTCAAAATGATAGAAGCTATCCTTGAGCAAAAGAGCTCAGGAACAGCACCCAGGACCTGAGTTCCTGAGTTCAAGTCCCAAAACTGACCCAAAAAAGTAAAAAGGTTAAGAGTGTGCTTAAATACACATATTTGGCAGAGTACCGGACTAACAAGTGTAAGACCCTATCAATGCTCATATATATATATATATATATTTATATATATTTATATTTATATATATACAAACATACATATGCATAAATATATGCATATATATTATTCATGTATATGTATGTGTGTATATTATGCATGCAGATGCATATATATTATATTCTTAATTCAGTATATTTCTTCAAAACCTAATAATAATTTAATAACATGAATGCATAAACATCCAATAAACTCAGTCTTAGGGGTTGATGCAACAAAAACAAAAATAAAACTTTACATTGGTTTATTTGTATACAGTAGAAATTAGTAGTGTTAGAGATGACATTTTGCTGTCTGTCCATCTTATGCCCCTAGGTTTCTTGTTATTGGCAATTTATGACATGGTTCTTCATCCCCAAAACATAAATAAAATTGTGCCTTTTCTTCAGAAGATTTTATTTGGCTATTTCTTTAAGGAAATATGTTTGTTGTTGTTGTTGTTGTTTACTGAATATAAGTATGATATGAATTCAGCATGACTCTTTATTGAATCTTTTTGTTATATATTCATGTCTACTTGAGTAGATAAATATATTTTATAGGAAGTGAAGAATGAGAATGAATGTAAGCATGGCTCTCAAAAATTATCAACGTTTTTCAACTTATTTCTTCAATATGACATTTTTAGACCATAGGTTTCAGAAAAAATGTAAAATGTTGCATGTATACAAAAACTGATTTTTTTTAAAGAAGCTTTATCTCAGAGCTAGAGATTGATATATAATTTGGTAAAATTGACCAGTACTGTAATTGTTTTGGATTGGTGGATAAAAAAGAAAATGTGTTTTACTTTGAAGTAATTTTTTTCTAAACTTTTACTGAATTTCAGGAAATTAATTATACAGCATGATTGTATCTCTACTTGTGATTGCCTAAAGGGAGACATAACTCAGATTGTCAGAATATTTTCTTTCAAATTATAATATTGTATGTAAATCATGATGCTCTATTTGTCATCTTTAATTACCACATTAATTATATAAAATAAATACTTTTATTATCTCATTTTCATATTATATAATACACGTTGATTATACACACACCTATTCCCCTCTCTTGTTTCTCTCCCTCTGGCTTTTTCTCTACCAAAATAGTCCCCTTGATTCTGATGTATCTTTAAAAAAAATCTATATTGCACATATGGTAGAAAATGTACTGCACTTGTTTTTCTGCATTTGACTTAATTTCACTTACTATTTCAGACATGGAATTCCATACATTTTCTAACAAATCACAAAATTTTATTCCTTCTGGCTAAATAAAAGTCCATTGGATAGATGCATAGTTGTGTTTTATAATTTGGTTAACACTATAGTACTTGAATTTTCACATTTGCACATACTGTGTTTATGAGAGATGTCTCTGGAAATCACTATTGCACAAAAGAAAGAGGTTTGGGAAGAAGGTGACATGGGGCCACATTGAAGGCAATCCTCCAAACCTAAACAACACCACCAACAAAAACACCCTCACTGAATATGTGGTAGTATTAGAGCTGGAATGGAGCTTCACTAAGTCAGGATGTGGAGAAGCACTAGTGATAGCCTAAAAGTCACCAGCTCTTAGCTGAGTATTTCTAGAATAACATGTGACTTTGCTCAGAGTGGTTTTCTCCAGTCAGAGGAAAACCTAAAATCTTTTGACAGCCTGGGGACATTCTTTGGAGTGATTCTGAAAGTGTCAAGGAAGTCAGTCAATCAAAAACTTATGTGTGAAAGTAACATCACACTGTGCATCTCAAGAATGGATGAAATCTGCCCTTTTGAGATAGATAATTCAAAGATACTATTTGTGGATGTACCAAGCACTCATTTTCCATGACTAGCATAACTATCAATTAAACAATCATGGTTTTATGTCACTCAGTGACAAAGTTGAAAAAATACACTGTTGCTTGTAGTCATTCATAAACAGTATGTATGTACCCTACACAATATTTTATAATGCCTTTGCAAGAAAGCCAAAAACATAGAAATAAGTACATAATATAGTTTTGGAAAAAATGTGTTTTAACTCCCTTGTACAATACTGAATTTCCTATTTAAAGTGAGTATTTTCAAACTGAAAAGGATACATTTGCTCCAAAACAAAAGAAGGTTGAAGTGAAGCTACATTTTGTTGAACAATTAATAGATGAAAATTTCTGACATACCCTATAGTTTTGGCAATTTTAATTCTCACCAAAACATTAATGGCTAACTTTTATATCTAGAATTAAACATAAATAATTTCCTTTTTATTCCAGGGTTCAGATATGCATAACACTGGCTGTCCTACCCACTATTCATGCTAAAAAATATTTATTATTCTATGACTTATTTTTGATTGATGAATAAATCTATTTAGATTTGAGAAATTGAGTTACAATATATTATTGCCTAAACACAAATAGCAACTTCATTATTAAAGTACTGTAGTTGAAAATTTACTAATGGATAACATATTGTTATCTTTACTTTTATTAAATATTATTGATAAAATATCCACTAAATTCATCTTAAATATTAATATCTTACTGCAATTTCTCTATCAAGATGTTATATATTAATTTTCTGGGAAAATACAAAGCAATAAGAAAGTATTTTAAGGCTAAAATAGAGCTATATTACAACATACTTATCCATCATGGAAATGTAAACCAGAACTACACTGAGATTTCATTTCATCCTAGTGAAAAGGGCCATCATTAAGGGAATTGAGAAAAACAAATGCTGGTAAATATGTAGGGGAAAAAATAACCACTATACTATTATTGTTGAAGGTAAGAATTAGTCCAAAAAACCTAAAAACTGAACTCTCATATGATCCTGCTATTTCATTTTTTTACTACGTACTTAAAGGACTCTTAACTCAGAATATAATGGTGATATTACATATCTGTGCTTACTATAGCACTATCCACAATACCCAACTTATGAAATTGGCATAGGAGCTTATCAACTTATACAAGGATAAATAAAATATGACAGCTAAATCATATATTTATTTCACAAGTAAGTCCTCAATATGTAGCCTTCTTCCGTCATGACCTACTGTACTTAAATTAGAATTTATACTTAGATTATGAAGGGGAGATTCCAATTGAATTCAATAAGTATACCGCAGAATGACAATTTTCACATTAAATTAATGTAAATAATTCAGAATCAGCCTGTATTTTAAGTTTATGAGACAAAGAAATGAGACAAAAATTCAGGAATTTTAATGACTCAATGTAAGTAAAATTTTGAGAGGCTATACACTTTCAAAGGAAGTAACATACTTCTTGAAGACTTCTTTAATATTCTAAATATACATGACATTAATATAATAGTATCTTTATCTAGAAGTTTTTTGACATAATTTGCTTAATTTATTTTAAATTTATTATAAAAGTGCAAGATCAATATTTAGAATTAAAACTTAAATTCTCCATAAGTCTATTTCTTGATAGCTCATAATTAGAAACTGTAAAGTATTGCTATTTTTAAAACTCATATATATACATATATATTCATTTTTATATATCAAGATGAATTTCATACACAAATTGACATGTTGAATGAAACCACCTAGAACAATTATTTAAAAACATAACAATTGAATTAAAAAAAACAAATATGACAATGTATTTAGCAATTGTCTTTAGCTGCTTTATGGTATAACTCAAAACTCACAAGTATAATAGGCACTATTCATTCCACAATCCTAAGATATTGAATGGTTTTTTACTATATTATTTTCTTTAGGTAGTTTGTGCAAAGGAATTGCCATTCAACAGAGCAGTTTATGAATAAAATGCCTCTTGATCAATGTCACCTCTCTCAACATATTCGTCTACCATCCCTACACTACACATTCACTTTTTCTATTTTTTAGAAATAATATAGATAATATAGATAACATATATAATTTTGCTAATAAAGTTAATGAATTATATATGCCACAGAAATAAGAAAAATAAAGAAGAGGTAAATGGAAGGGGGAGAAGATATTGAAAGGCTTTTTGAGAAAATGTTTTGTCACAAGATGCCTCTCAAAAATAAATGGAGAGTTTTACTTCATCTTTCCCTATTTGGATCCCTTTACATTTGCATCTGGTCTTATTGCTGTAGCTAGGCATTCTAATACTAAATTAAAGAGAAGTGGAGAGAATGGACATCCTTGTCTTGTTCCTGAATTTAGAGGAAATGGCTATTGCTTTCTGCCATTAAGTAAAATGCTGGCTCTATGTTTGTTATACACAGCCTTTATTATATTGAGGAATGTTCCATGGGTTCCTACTTTTTCCAGAACCTTCATCATAAAGGGGTGTTGGATCTTGTCAAATTCTTTTTCTGCATCTATTGAGATAACTATGTGGTTCTTATCCTTGCTCTTGTTGATGTGATGAATTATATTAATTGATTTGCGTATATTGAACCAGCTTTGCACCCCTGAAATGAATCCTGTTTGGTCGTGGTGTATGATTT
This sequence comes from Dipodomys merriami, assembly GCF_024711535.1. Lineage (NCBI taxonomy): Eukaryota > Metazoa > Chordata > Mammalia > Rodentia > Heteromyidae > Dipodomys > Dipodomys merriami. The sequence continues at coordinate 43,342,625 of NW_027206401.1, forward strand.
TTTGGATGAATTGTTGAAGTCAATTAGCCAAAATTTTGTTGAGAAGTTTTGCATCAATGTTCATCAAAGAAATGTGTCTATAGTTCTCTTTCTTTGATGAGTCCCTGCCTGATTTTGGGATGAGGGTTATGATGGCTTCATAGAATGAGTTTGGTAGTGAACTTTCTCTTTCAATTTCATTGAATAGTTGGAGGAATATTGATGTGAGTTCTGCTGTGAAGGCCTTGTAGAATTCCGCTGTAAATCCATCCGGTCCTGGGCTTTTCTTTAATCGGCGGTCTCTTATTTCTGTTTCTGTTTCAATGCTTGATATAGCCACGTTATGCTAGAGGGGATGTAGACAGAAGGGAACCCTACTACATTGTTGGTGGAAGTGTAAACTTGTTCAACCACTTTGGAAAGCAGTATGGAGGTTCCTGAAAAGACTCAACATAGAGCTCCCCTATGACCCAGCAATCCCACTTTGAGGCATTTACCCAAATGTTCACTAAGAAGACCTCACTAAAGCTACCAGCACAACTATGTTTATTGCAGTATTATTTACCATAGCTTAGATATGGAACCAACCCAGATGCCCCTTAGTAGATGAATGGATCAAGAAAATGTGGTATATATACACAATGGAATTCTATGACTCCCTCAGGAAGAATGACATTGCCCCATTTGTTAGGAAATGGAAAGACTTTGAAAAAATTATATTAAGTGAACTAAGCCAAGCCCAAAGAGACATAGGTCCCATGGTCTCTTATTTGCAATAACTTGTATATGTCTGAGACAAGCAGAAATGGTCAGATAAGTTGATGTTAGGTGAAATGAACCCCAAGATAAGGACTCAAATGTTTTTTTTTTTCTTGCTATTGTTTCTAACATAGTTATAAGATGATTTCTTTGTTGCTCTGTATGTCCCTCCTCCACTGTATAACACTTGTTTTCACTGTATTTGATGTTGATATAATTTGTGGAGGGGAAGGGGAAAAACAAATCGTTTAAATAGGGATAGACGTGGACCCATTACAACAATGAGATGTACAAGACATTATGTCGAAAAATGAACTTTACAACTTTGTGGGGGAAGCCCCTGCAGGGGGTGGGGGGAGCAGGGGAGGGAGATGGGAAGGGATGTGAAGGGGAAACAAAGGAGGAGGCAACAATGCTTGATAAGAAATATACTCACTACCTTGCTCATGTAATTGTAACCCCTCTTTACGTTATTTTCACAATAAAAAAATTTTAAAGTTGTATTATATTGCAACAAGGAAAACAATGCTACAAATAAAGAAAGCCAATAATTAAATATTAATGATTAATAAAATTAAAAACAAAACAATAAAAGTAAATAAATGGAGCCATAAAAGAAATGAAAATCAAAACAACATTGAGATTCCACCTCACCCCAATTAGAATGGCTATAATAAAGAAATCTAATAACAACAGATGCTGGAGGGGATGTGGCCAAAATGTAATCCTACTGAATTGCTGGTGAGAGTGTAAATTTGTTCAACCACTTTGGAAAGTAGGATGGAGGTTCCTCAAAAAACTTCACATAGAGCTCCCCTATGACCCAGCAATTCCACTTTTAGACAAACGATCACAAACAAGCACAATTATGTTTATCACAGCATTATTCACCATAGCAAAGTTATGAGACCAACCAAGATGCCCCTCAATAGATGAGTGGACTGAGAAAATTTGGTATATGTATATATATATATATAATATGTATTTTATATAACATATAATATATAATATAAATTATATATATATATATATATATATATATATATATATATATATATATATATGTATGAAGCCAGGTGCCAGTGGCTCATGCATGAAAACCTAGCTACTCAGGAGGCTGAGATCTGAGGATCCCAGTTGAAAGCCAGCCCAGGCAGGAATGTCTGTGTAATTATTATCTCCAGTTAACCACCAGAAAAAACTGGAGCTGGTGCGGTGGCTCAAGTAGTAGAGTCCTGGCCTTGAGCTGAAGAGCTGAGGGACAGGGCCCAGGCCCAGAGTTCAAGCCCCAGGACAAAGAAACAAACAAACAAACAAATAAATAAATGAATAGGATCTGCCAAGGAATAGCCCCCTTGTTGAGTAGCAAGGTACAGGCTAAAGAAATTTTTTACACTTCAAAGGAAATGTGATAACATGCACTTGATTTCTCTTCCCTCCAATGATTCACAAAGTTTTCATGTCAAGAGTGATGTCCCTTACTGCCACATGAATACTGATTACCCTTTAATATTTGTTTTATTTTTAATTTGTTTCAATGTCTATACACTGAGATGATGCACACCTTTACAAACTAAGTCATACGCAGAAGTTTAAAAATTAATGTGAGGGAAAAATAGGAAGTTAAGTCAATTATCCTGCCAGATGAAAATGAAATCTTTGTAAAATCCCTTAACTTAATGAAATGATGTAAATAATGGGCTTTCTTGGTACTTCAGTTCTATTATTGACATACATTAATTTGACTTTGCTTGTTTGTAAAGTATAAAACATTGCTTTTAATTAAACATAAAATCTTGGAGGATATTGCAAAGGTTACCGAAATATTGGTGCAATTGAAGATCAATATAGAAACGAGAAGTCTACTTCTTGTATTCAAGGCTATGTACAAAATGTCTGTGGATGTTTTTAGTAATAATACTGCAGCAAATAAACATTATTTTCAACACCACATTTCATGCTTAGTTTTTTTTGTTTTTGTTTTTGGTTTTTTTTTTTTTTTTTGGTTTTTTTGGGTCCAGTCGTGGGGCCTGAACTCTGGGCCTGGGTGCTGTCCCTCAGCATTTCAGCTGAAGGCTAGCACTCTACCACTTGAGCCACAGCGCCACTTTTTTCTTTTTGCTTATGTGGTGCTGAGGAATTGAACCCAGGGCCTCATGCATGCAAGGCAAGCACTCTACCACATAGCTACCTTCCCAGCCCCTCATGCTTAGTTTTTGATGAGACTGGGACATGATTCCAGGACCTCTTGCCTTCACTTGGCTTTTTTGGTCAAGGTTATTGCTTTACTATTTGAACCACACCTCTAAGTCCAGATTTGTGCTGATAAGTTGGAGATAAGAGTCTCATGGTCTTTTCTACCCTGGCAGGCTTTGAACTTTCAACTGGAATTTTTAGTTTCCTAAGTAACTAGGATTACAAATATCATTTACTAGTGAATGGTTTATTTATGTGTGGTTGACATGAAAGCAACCACTGGACAATATTGCTCTCATTTTTACTACCATGAGATGAGACAAGGTTAACACTTTTCTCAATGAAAACATGGCTTCTCTCCTCTGTTATTATGAAAGCTTTATCTTACAGTTGAGAACACGAAGAAGGTAGATCTAGTTTCTCCAAATTCATTTCACTCTTCAATCTTGACTCTATGATTAAATGTATGAATGCCAGGTATTTTGTCTTTAGTTTTGTGAGAAAACATCTCTTATCCCTAAGATTCATTAAACGTGAAAAGACATTTTCAGGCAAATGTTGGACAATAATTTAATAAGTGATATAAATGGTTATTACTATTTTGGGGTAAATATTTTAGGAATGAGATATATAGAAAAGAACATTTTAGAATGAGAAAGAAGGGTATTACAGAAAGAAAATGAGAACTAATTGAAGGGAATAAATTTTAGATACATTTGATAATCTATAAGTATCTAATTAGGGAATATTAGTTATATTCAATATGTATTACCCACATATTGAATATCTTGTGTATGTTAAAAATGGGAAATAAAAAAATTTAGGCTTATCTTGGATAATAGGGAGAAAAATGATACAAAATATTTTTCTTCTTTTTTCTCATTTTGTAATTTCATTATATTTTTATTGTCATCAAGTAGTTGTACCAAAGATTTACATTAAACAAATTAGTTTGAATATACAGTGTCTTGATCATTGTCAACCTTTTCATTGTGGTCTAGTGCTGACTTCAAGCCCTAGAACTCTCTCTCTCTCTCTCTCTCTCTCTCTCTCTCTCTCTCACACACACACACACACACACACACACACACACACACACACACACACACAAACAAACACCACCATCACCTCACAAACATCCCAACTGCCCTGAAAATGTGTTTTTTCAATGATTATTCTAACTCCTTTGGACAGCTGAGTCCTCCAAAGATAGTGGGAAATTTCCAAGTATTATAATTAGAGAAACAGATTAGCATTGTTGTATTAGTGACAATATACTCCTAATAAAAGTAATTAGAGCAATAGTAATTTAGTTATGCAATTTCATGGTCATATACTACAAGTTATTAAAACAAAAAATAATTTTACAACATTTCTGTTGTTACTCTTAAATAACACTTGAAGATCAGAACTAAAGCTCACCCAGTCATTAAAACCTAGTTAATGGTGTAATAGTAATTTTCACTCCTTTTCTTTGTCACCATGTGCTAAATAAAGTACATGTCCATCATAATCTTGAAACGTATCGTTTTATTTTCAAATTTTGTTTTTTATGAAATTGCACATTATAAGGTAGAGAAGTGTATATAATATAAAAACAAAAATAGAAATGTCTATACTATGATGAATATAATGAAATATTTATTAAAATAAGTTATTTTGATGACTACTGCTATAAATGAATTTTTATTAAATTAAGAATATGGTGTATGATAAAAGAAATGCAAATCAAAACAACATTGAGATACCACCTCACCCCAGTTAGAATGGCAAAAATAAAGAACTCTAACAACAACAGATTCTGGAGGGGATGTGGACAGAAGGGAATCTTACTGCATTGTTGGTGGGAGTGTAAACTTGTTCAACCATTTTGGATAGTAGTATGGAGGTTCCTCAAAAGACTCAACATAGAGCTCCCCTATGACCCAGCAATCTCACTTTTGGGCATTTACCCAAATGTTTACAAACAAGACCACACTAAATCTACCAGCACGACTATGTTTATTGCAGCATTATTTACTATAGCTAAGATATGGAACCAACCCAGATGCCCCTCAGTAGATGAATGGATCAAGAAAATGTGATATATATATACACAATGGAATTCTATGCCTCCATCAGAAAGAATGACATTGCCCCATTTGTTAGGAAATGGAAAGACTTGGAAAAAATTATATTAAGTGAAGTAAGCCAAGCCCAAAGAAACATAGGTCCCATGGTTTCCCTTATTTGCAATATCTAGTATATGTATGAGTCAAGCAGAAAAGGTCAGATAATGTGATGTTAGGAAAATGAACCCTTAGATATGTATTTAAATGTTTTTTTTTTCTTTCATGCATTTGTTTCTAACACATTTATAAGGTTATTTCTTTGTTGCTTTGTATGTCCCTCCCCCACAGTATCACCCCTGCTTTCACTATATAATTTGTGGAGGAGATGGGGAAAAACAAGTCGTTTAAGGATACAGGTGGACCTGTTGCAACAATGAGAAGTACAAGTTGTCATGTCCAAAACGAACTTTACAACTTTGGTGGGGGGAGGGAATTAAGTGGGGGGGGCGGGGGGAAGCTGGTAAGGAATGTGAAAGGTAAACAAAGGAGGAGGCTGCAATGCTTGATAAGAAATGTACTCATTATCTTGCCCATGTAATTGTAACCCCTCTGTACAGTATGTTCACAAAAAATAAAAATTAAAAAAACTGGAAAAAAAAGAATATTGTGTATGATATATTTGTTTGTTTTGTATCGAGAAATAAAAAGGAAAATATATTTGTTGTAATCAATATAATGTTGAACTTAATTTTCTTATCAAATGTTTTTATCAACAAGTCATTATATAGATTCCATTACATAGTAACTTTTACAGTATATTTTATCAAATTTCAGAATCCTTTGTTTCTCTTCAGGCAAATAGAAAGTTAAAATTAGAGGATATTTATGTAGCTTTTATTTATAATTTCGTTGTATAAAATTAGAGGTTATTTTTATTTTGTATTACTGCTCCCTTGCTACAAAAATACATTTGGTGATCATTATAATTTAAGCTTCCTATGATATATGGCAACTAGTGTAATACAACTAATAAATAATGCCTGTCTTATAATTACTTTTAATACAAAATTTTATAGATATGCTTATGAAAATGGTCACCAACAAAAGACTTTTTATTTAGCAGTTTGTTGACATTTATAAACTTCAATGTTTCACTACAATACTTGAAATCTCAAAATATTTATGAAGAACAATTAGGCCCAAAATTTCACATATTAAAAAAATACTCAAAATACCAAAATTTAATGACAAATCATCCTATCCCAGTGCACATTCTCTCCCTCACTCTCCAGGATGTACCTGAGTCCAACACAACCCTGGAGCTTTATCAATTACTCATCACTTATGAACCGTGGGCTTCTCACTGTTTTCCTGATACCACGTTGCTTATCTTTGTAAGCCCCTGTGTCTTTCATCCATGGACGACTGGATGGGAGTGTAGAGAAAGTATATTCCCCCCAGCATGCAGTGGTGACCTTGATCCAATTTAGAATTTCTCACAATCAGATAGAAAGGAGAGTCAGCCAGAAAGAAAGATGTAAGCATTTCCAAGTGAGTAAAGGAAACTCACCATCCCTGATAATCTAGCAAACAATAGATATGAAGGCTGCAGAGGTAATGCCCACTGTGCATGAAAGCATCCACTAGAGAGTTAGGTGGGATTGTTAGGTGCTGGAATAAGAGCCTTTCAGAATCCTTCTTATCAATATACCTTTCAACAGTTCCTTCTTCATTGTCTCAGTAGGACGTGTCAGTGCTGGAATTTTTAGATTTTCCCCCCTTCCTTTGAATGGTTACCCTGACAGGATCTTCTGAGAAAAAAATGCATTTAAAAGTTTTATGTAATTATAACCTGAGGTCCATGAGCTTGAGAGGGGCTTTATACTTAGAATGACTTGCTGTTTGCACAGAAAAACCCTGTGGTTCACTGCTTGCTTGATCCCTCAATTATTTGGCTGTAATCACACAGTAAAGCAGATATTGATTTCCTAGGTATTCAAATTATACCCTTAACTGCAAGCACCAGTGAAAGTTTAAAATAAAATCATTTAAAATGATATGCAATTTGACATAATGGATTTATGCACATAAATAGTTATACATATCCACATATGTTTTATAGTTATATTCTAAAAGCCCATCATAGGGGTAATTTTAAGATATATGTATATTTTTTTCCTTCTAGGAGACATTTTTCTCATTGGTTTATATACAGAAAAGACACTTTATCATTAGAAGATCAAGACATTTATGAAAGTAAACAGATATTTTTTTCTCTTATCCTATAAACAGCCTATATATATTTATTTTATTTTATTGTGATTTACAAAAAATGTGTGATTATACAATCTCCAGATCCATACAAAACACTGATATAGTGAGTATGAGAACTGAATAGAACATGCTTTACCTAGTTGTAACCCAACTCTTTCCTTCTCTACACAACAAAGAAATTTCAGGAAAAGATGATTACTACTTCATTTGAAAATGATCATTAATATTTGTTAAGCTTTAAAACTAATGTTTGAATATTCCTCTTAATATTCATCCCACACAATCAGACTGTTGACTAGCAATTTTTTTTGCATCCAAGTACTTTTATTCTTTTTTTTGTTTTAAAAGCTAAGAGACATATACGGTGGTCATAAGTTACAGAAAGCAACATTGTCTAGTTACTTGAATAATATTCAGAATACATTTTGAGTCGGAAAATATAAACCACAGGTGAATAAAATCCAGGTATCTGAAAATGCTGAAGATAAAAAGCATATTTAATGTTTTTACTTAAATTCTTCCTTCCTTCCTTCCTTCCTTCCTTCCTTCCTTCCTTCCTTCCTTCCTTCCTTCCTTCCTTCCTTCCTTCCTTCCTTCCCTTTTCCCCCTTTCTTCTTTTGTCCATCTCTTCTTTCCTTCTCCATACCTCCATCCTTTCTTCCCTTCTTTTTTTTGGGGGGGGGTCCGGTCGTGGGGTCTGAACTCTGGGCCTGGGCGCTGTCCCTCAGCTCTTCAGCTCAAGGCTAGCGCTCTACCACTTGAGCCACAGCACCACTTCCGGCTTTTTTCTTTTTGCTTATGTGGTGCTGAGGAATTGAACCCAGGGCCTCAAGCACTCTACCACTGAGCCACCTTCCCAGCCCTCTTCCCTTCTTCCTTCCTTCCTTTCCAACGTTTTCTAATAATAAAATAATATTATATTTATTAAACAATAATGAACACCTTTTTTCAGTTGTCAGGAATTGGGCACCTAGGGTAATGTCCATATTGGATATTGCATATTGTATACAATGCTGCTATAAACATGGACATTCAGTTACCTCTCTTGTATTCTGATACATATTCCTTGAGATTTATACTCAAGTTTGATAGAGCAGGATCATATAGTAATTCTGGTTTTAATTTCTTGAGAAACCGCAGTAGTTACTTCATCAACAAAATGTCACCTTCCCTGCAGTAGTGTGCCAGGATTCCACTTACCCCACATCCTCTCAGCATTTGTCATTGATTGAGTTCTTGATTGAGATAAAATAAATCTCAGTGCCATTGTGATGGAATGACTTGAATATATTTATACCTAAGGGTGCTAGACATATATTTATGTATTGATTTCACTACTATATTTTATTTGTCCCATTTACTTAAGGATTTGCTTGAGTATGACAATTTCTTAAACTTTCCCTGACAGAGCTCAGATATACTAAGTATTTTATAAAACAGCTAACCCGTGGGAATTATTATGTGTTCCTCATGATCATAGTTAGCATAAACTCCACGACTAATTATAATGGGATTTATACTTATAGGAAAACATCTATCAGTATATTTAGTATCAGAAGTTTTGTCAAATTCATAAAGTATTTCATATTACAAAAATATATTCACTGCCAAGAAAAGGATAGCCTTTAATTTGAATATATTTTTCATACATAGCTTACTGCTATGCATACATGTTCCAAAATGCTGAGTAAACATTTCAGTTTGGAATTGTAGGAGAGGCCAGGTATGAGAGAGAGAGACTATATGGAATGTAGGGTTATAACATTCTAAGTATTGTCCAATATGATTATTAGTATTAGCAAACAAAATCAAATCACATTTTAAAAAATATTTTCATTATTTTTAAGTAGTTGTACAAAGGCATTGTCATTCATCGGAGCAGTTCACACATGCAGTACTTCTTGGTTAATGTCATCCTTCAGAATACTCCTTTCCCTCCAAGGACTCCCTCTCCGATGTCACTTTTCTTAAATTTTGTAAGATTTCATTGAATTTTTTTCACTTCATTTTAAAGTGAGAAGATTTCCACTGTTCCACAAACATAAGGATGCCTGCTTTGGCGATTAGGTTAATGAGATCAACAAAGGGAGAAATTGAATTGTCTTTGCTTAAGATGTTGGTTCACTACATGATATTTATTTAGAGCCTTGGCTTTGTAAGGGTTTAAATTCACTTTGAGATTATCTTAGATAACTTCTGTTTCTGGACATGTTGAAAAACACATATGATTATATGAATTTTAGTCTATTATATAATGAACAAGAAGTTAACATAATTTTATTTTCTAGATATTTACAGATCACCAGCTATTTACCTGAATTATTCAACAGCTTTATATTAACAGACTTAAGAAAATCCATATATATTTCATTTCAGAGTCTTATTTCTTTTTCTATTTTTTCAATATTCTTCTGATCTTTAAGTGGTTGTAAAAAAGATTTGCCATTCATCAAAACAGTTTATGAATACATAATATCTTTGTCAATATCACCTCTTTCAACATCTCACCCATCACTCCCAGCCCACTCCTTTCCTCACTTTTGTTAATTTTAGATTATGTATTGAAGTTTTGCCATTTAATAAAGCAGTTTATACATATAACAGCATCTTGATCTGGGTCATCGCTTTAACATCTTCACTCCCTTCAACACACCCTTTCCCTATGTTTCTCAATTCTGAGATATATACAATTAACTATTGCCTGAGTTATCATTCTTCTATCCTTCTTTCCTTTGCCCTACCCTACCCTCTTTCAAGCAGTCATTTCCTGGTACTTACTTTGTTGGACGTTTATTTAGTCATTTTAAACCATTATACTATCTGTGCTCCTTTTAACATCTGTTACACGTTAGTTAATTTACTTTGCTTACCATCAGTGTGTTTACTTATACACATTCTAGTTACCATAAATGAGGGAAATCATGCAACCTATATTTCTCTGGGTATGTTTTACTTCATTAATATAATTTTTTCTAAGTCTTTCCATTTCCTTATGAATGATACAGTATCATTCTTTCTAAAGGATGAATAGAATTATGTATACTATGTATACAATATATTCAATATATTTATATATTATATACTTATATATAATATATTACATTTTTCTTGATTTGTTTATACATTTAACAGCATCTGTGCTGTTTCCATATCTTTGATATGATAAATAATGCTGCAATGAACAAGGCTGTGCTGGTAGCTTTAGTGTGGCCTTGTTTGTGTTCTATTATATAAATACCCAGAAAAGGAATTGCTAGGTCATAAGGTAGCTTTACGTTTAGTTTTTTTTGAAAAATCTCAATTCTGCTTTCCACAGTGGTTGAAGAAGTCTACATCCCCCTCAACATCATAATAGAATTCATTTGGGGCCACATCCATGCCAGCATATGTTATTGTTAATTTTCTTGATATTGGCCATTCAAATGGGGTTTGGTGGACTCTCAGTGTTGTTTTTATTGGCATTTACTTTTTGGCCAGAGTTGTGATACTAGCACAAGAACAGACATGAGTACAAATGAAACTGAAGACCCAGATACGAACCAACAGATCTATGACTCTCTTATATAGATTAGAAGAAAGGCAACCACTTCAACAGGTTGTGCTAAAGAAATTGTCTATCCACATGCAGAAAACAGAATCTAAATCCTTATATATTACTCTGTGCTAGAATCAAACCAAAAGGACTTCAATGTACAGCCAGAGCCATAAAAATATTACAAGTAGGAATAAGGATCATAGGCACAGGTCATAACTTCATAAGTAAAGCTACAGAGTCACAAGAAATCAAATGAAGACTGGATAAAAGGGATTGCATCAAACTTAAATGCTTCTACATGGCAATAGACATGTCTAACAAGCTAAATAGACATCCCACATAATGTGAGATGAATTTACCAGCTATATATCAGAAAAGGGACAAAATATACTTAGTGCTAAATAAAATTAACACTCCCCATGATCCCTCACAAAAACAACAACCCAATTAATGAAAGGGCTAACGACTAAAAGAGACACTTCTCAGAAGTAAAAATGGCCAATAGACACATGAACAAATTTGAAAGTGTGTCTTCTCTTTCAAATTTTTATCACCCCAAAATATTTAATTCCTCTGGTGTTCACATAGTGATTTACATAGAAGGCATGCTGTGCAGACAAAGCAAGTTGTATTATAATTTTCATTTCTCTCCAACTAATTTTAAAACCAGAGACAGCAGCAAATTCATCAATCATGATGTTGGGAAGATTTTTCAAGCTTACATAGGCACATAAGGATGTCATTATGGAGGTTTGAAGCATTTCACTTCAGTATGAAAAGCTGACACAAATCATTGGTTTGCTATGTTTAAGATAAAGTTCGTCAAGGAAAAATGTATCAAGAAGTATAAATGTGTATTTTTCATCCTGTGAAAATTCTTATTAGACTACCTTGTATATAGCCTTATCATGAGATTGCTGAATAAATTATTTATAAATAGGCGAGTACATGAGTATCATTGGTGTTAGTCTTAGGACAAGGGCACAGATGTAACTTTTGAAAAGAATTCCTGGCACAGAGTCTTTACCTTATGAAAGGGTATCACCATGTTGTCATATCCTATCTTGTATTCCTTCTCAGTTTAGCTGAATTGGATCTAAGGTAGAATCTCATGTTTCCCATCCTAGGTTAATTAAACAATGAGTAAAATGCCATATGCTCATGTCAATTTATTTTAATCATAAAGGTAATATTCTCTTTCATCTAAGCAATGTGTGTAACATTTTGCTTTCCATCAGAGAGAACTTGGGAAAAATGGGGCTCAGAAAAGGAGGTAGGTAAAAGGGTGAACAAATGCTACAAATACTATCATGGTATTTCGTGAATTATACAACTAGTGTCAGGGATTACAGGGAGAAACTGGGGGAAAGAGAAGGAGGGGGTGACATTGTCCAAATGAGAAATATACACATTACCTCAGTGTGAAATGGGAACCTCTCTGTTCAACAGTTTAATAGTAACTATTAATTACACATTTTCAAGTTTAATAATCACAATAAAATTACATATATATGAATATTTTTCAAATTATTATTATAAAGGTGATGTACAGTGGTGTTACAGTTACGTTAAGTCAGGTAATGTGTACATTTCTTTTTAAGCAGTGTCACCTTTTCACTCATTTTCTCCCAGGTTTTCCCGCAGAACTCCCCCACCCCCTCCACACAAGTTGATATTGTTCATTTCCAAAATACTGACTAGTGAGTATCAATGTTGCATTTGTTCACCTTTTGACACATGTTTCCATGCTCTCTCTTGCCCTCCACTAAACAGATAAACTTACATACAAAACAAAAGTATAGAAATGAAAACAGAGACAAAGTAAGGAATAAAAAAAAAAACCAAAAAACTATTGTTTTCATTTCATGGGGTTCATTTCCATAAACATTTTATATTCTCATATACATATTGCTATTGAGCTTTTATGATCCTCTCCTAAGAATATCCTCTTTTGGTCTCACTGTTTGAATGTCTTGAGTACTGTTTATCATGTCCAGTTATAATTTTTCTTCTTTAACCATCCAGTGTGTTTACTTGTAGATTTATAGGCACATTCTAGTTACAACAAATAAGGGAATTCTTCATTAATCTTTCTGCCATAATGAATGGCTGCACATTAGCAAATTTTAAATTCTGTTCTTAATTTCGGTTGTCTTCTAGATAACATGGAACTATAGGGTTGTATGAGCACTAAGTTATTTATGACATATATATATATATAGTTTAATAGTGTATTTGGTATGTAAGTATAACATAATATAATTAATAGTGATGTTCTTAGGCACTATGGGATCATTTACAATGAGAGGTATAAACTAAGAAAGAGGGTAAATGTAAAAAAAATCTGTGAATGGAGCTATACCTTTGTGAGTGAGGGTTTATTCTTCATACCCTTTTTTAAATTTATTTTTTCTTTATTTAATGTGAAAAAAAATAAATTCAGGGCCGCAAGCTTGCTACACAGACACTCTGTTACTAGAACCACTCCCTGTTCCAAAACGGATGAATGACTCCAGAGAATCAAATCTTAGTCTCCCAAGAGGAATTCTGGGATACTTCACCACAGGAATAAAAAGAATGGCTCTACACACTTTGGATGGATGAATCGATTTTTAATAGAGAAAGTCAGGAAGGAATTTCAAACTGAAGGAATTACATGGGAAATACCCAAAGCTACAAGAGAGCTAATCCATATTATGGTCAGAATAGTCTGCTTTAAAAAAAAAACTTACACTGACTGGATGATTTATAAACACCAGACCCTTTCATACTGTTCTGCAAGATAGATGTCTGAGATCAGGAAGCTAGAAGTGCAGAGTTAGGATGAAAACATTTTCTTGGACAACAGAATGCTAACTTTTCCTTGTATCCTCACATAGTAAAAAGAGTAAAAAGAGAGAGAACAGAGACTTTATATTTTTTCATGTGGGCACTAGCCTACCACACACAAAGACACTATCTCCTAATACCATCTCCCAGAGTAGTAGGATTTCAACACATAAATTTAGGGAGAAATATGAAGTTTAAGTGGATGCAATAAAAGGTCAGATAAGATGATGTTAAGAGAAATGAACCCCAAGATAAGGACACAGTCACAAGTGGTTTTTTTTTCTTGCTATTCTTTCTAACGTATTTATAAGGTACCACATGCTTTTTTTTTATGCTTTGTATGTCCCTCCCCCACGGTATAACCCCTGTTTTCGCTGTATTTGATGATATAATTGGGGGAGGGGAAGGGAAAACACAAATTTCTTAAATAGGGATACAGGTGGACCCATTGCAACAATAAGATGTACAAGACACTATGTCGAAAAACAAACGTTACAATTTAGGCCGTGCGGGGGTGGGGGTGGGGGGGTGGTGGCAGGGAGAGCAGGGGAGTCTAGTTGTGGAGATGGGAGGGAAGGGATGGGAGGGGAAAAACAAAGGAGGAAGCAACAATGCTTGATAAGAAAAGAAATATACTCATTACCTTGCTCATGTAATTGTAGCCCCTCTGTACAATATTTTCACAATAAAAATAAATAAAATAAATAAATAAAATAGTTAAGGATTTGAAAGGAACACAGGTGGGTCATGCCTGTAATCCTATTTTCTCATGAGGTTGAGAACTGAGGTTCAGTTCAAAGTCAGCCCAGACTGAAAAGCCTAAGAGACTCTAATATCCAATTAGTCACCAAAAAGCTAAAAAGTGGTACAGCACTAGCCTTGTGGGCAAACGCTATTGGATAGTGTTCAGTTCCCAATATGTACACACACACACACACACACACACACACACACACACACACACACACACACACACACACACACACACACACACACACACACACACACACACACACACACACATATAGAGCTAAGGATTTGACATAGTGGTATGCAATGTTATTTCAGGATATTAAGGTATTCTTTATATTTGAGATTCCTTTCCCAAACTCATTTTCCCTGTGAAGTTTATGATATTCTTTCTTTTTTTTCTTTGTAAGAATGTATCTTTTTTCCTATCCTGAGCACTCAAATACATGACTTAAAAATTGTTGATTACTTAGTTTTTCCAAAACCAAATTCAAGTTTTTTATTTGAAAGTTGCCTTCTAAGGTACCTACCCCATGTTCTAGTATTTTCTATCTTTTAGAGAAGTTTATATGCATTGACTTCCTTTTTTTCTTTTTGTTTACATATGCTTATTCTTGCATCACTTCTACTCTGAAAAGAATATTCTCTTTCTTATCCCAAACACAGAATGATGCATGTACAAATAAGGGAACAGGACACAATGATTTCGTTTTATATAATTACTAGGTAAGTAGTCATGAAGGTGCAACTTCACTTTCCTCAGGTGAAAAGACATTTGTTAATAGGATGTGTTCTCTACTTTGAAGGTAAGAGTAAAAAATCTAATATGAAGGCTTCTTAGGAGAGTAGCAAGCAAAGACCGAGTGCTGGACCACTTCTCAGATCTTATCTTTCCTGTCATGATAATTACCTTTACCATTTTCTTCTTGGTCTTAATTATGTTTTCACCCTGTATTATTATTATTGTTGTTGTTGTTGCTATCATTATTATTATTTACAACTTCTCTCACTTTTTAGATACAAAGATAGAATTTTCTCTTTGGCTAATGTTTTCTCTTTTCTTAATTTAGATATTAAACTATCACTTCTATACTAGTTTCTACCAAATTTAAAGATTTATTTTTAAGGATCTATCCCTGAATTGTGTTCTGAGAATTAGTATTGCTACAGGAATAACTGAAATATCTGAAATATTAACTCCTCACAAATGCATAGCATATTTTGTACTCTTTCCATAATCTTTTTATCTTTATTATCTCACATAGATCTCTGTTATCATTATTATGCTACTTCCATATTTCCATTTTGTGGAGAACAAAATAACGGTTATTACAATTCTCTATGTCCTGTTCTCCTGAAGTTTGAAATGAATTATCTTACATGGAAAGGGGCCATTAAAGACAAGATTAAGTTTAGGATCTCAAAATAGGAAGATTCTTGTCAATTTTCCAGGTGGCTACAATGTAATAATAATTTCTAGAGTGTCCCAATCAGAGAAAACATGCTATGACAACAGCACAGATTGGAGTAATGTGCTCTATAGATAGAAAAGTACCAATTAGCCAATACATTTAGAATATGTCTAGAAGCTGTTAAGGACAAGGAAAGGAAATCTCACTTAGATCATCCAAAAGAAACACAATATTGCCAAAGCCTGGACAGTAGCATATAAAATGCATTTTGTCTTTTTGGCATAGGAAATTGAAAGAATAAATCAGAGTTATCTAAGTCTCTGTGTTTTTGCCCTGTATTTAGTACAATACCTTTGTCAAGTACTCCAGACCATGCAAACGCAGGTTGTATGGTTTCCCTCATTTGTCATAGATAGAATGTACCAATAAATCTATAAAGAAACTCATGAGTGGTATGCAAGTGGTTACTGATTAACTGACTGATGTATAATAGACTCTATGGAGAGCTCAACTAGCATAGTATTTTAGAAAGATTAGTTCAAAGCCAAACAAAATCAATACATGGGTGCAAGCAAAGCGGGATGAGCAAGGGGAGGGAGTAAATGACTGAAGGGAAAAATAGGGGGATGCGGTGAAAAATTCATAGTATATACTACAAAATTCAGGAAAGTATGGGAAGGAGTAGGTCAAAGGGCTGAGAATGTTGAGAGGGTAACATGATTAAGATGCATTGTATTCATCAACCCACTTTGTTAAATGTCACTTCCTTTGTACAACTCCTTAAAGATTAAAAAAAAAGAAGTCACTATGTTATTCCCTTTCCCCTCCCCAAATTGGACAAATGTATATACAAAATTCAGGGTACCAAAATCAAGTACAGTGACAACAGGGAATATACCATAGGGGGAAGAACACACAAAATAAACAAAAAGGAATCACATAGTACATTCATTAGAAACAACAAACAAAATGCTGAACAAGGACACAAGATGAAACAAGGACACACTGCAACAATGATACCCACAAGACACTATACTAGAAATGAACTTGACAGCTTGGGTTTGTGGGGGGAGGGAAAGTGGTGGGAGAAGGAAGGAATAGTGGGAGAACAACAACGGAGGGGGTAACAGTGGTTGACAAGAAATGTACTCGTTGCCTTACTCATGTAACTGTAACCCCTCTGTATGGCATCTTTACAATAAAGTTAAATTAAAAAAAAATAAGTCTGGCTTACTTCACTTAATATAATTTTTTCCAAGTCTTTCCATTTCCTAACAAATGGGGAAATGTCATTCTTTCTGATGGAGGCATAGAATTCCATTGTGTATATATACCACATTTTCTTGATCCATTCATCTACTGAGGGGCATCTGGGTTGGTTCCAGATCTTAGCAATGGTAAATAATGCTGCAATAAAGATAGTTGTGCTGGTAGGTTTAGTGTGGTCTTGTTTGTAAACATTTGAGTAAATGCCCAAAAGTGGGATTGCTGGGTCATAGGGGAGTTCTATGTGAAGTCTTTTGAGGAACCTCCATACTGCTTTCCAAAGTGGTTGAACAAGTTTACATGATGGTTTCCCTTATTTGTAATATCTAGTGTATGTATGAGTCAAGTGGAAAAGGTCAGATAATGTGATGTCAGGAAAATGAACCCTTAGATGTGTATTTTAATGTTTTTGTCTTTCATGCATGTGTTTCTAACGCATTTATAAGATTATCTCTTTGTTGCTTTGTATATCCCTCCCCCACAGTATAACCCCTGCTTTCACTATATTTGATGTCAGTATAACTTGTGGAGGAGATGGGGAAAAACCAGTTGTTTAAGGATACAGGTGGACCTGTTGCAACAATGAGAAGTACAAGTTGTCATGTCCAAAACTAGCTTTACAACACTAGCTTTACAACGTCAGTGGGGGGGGAAGGGGGGGTAGGAGAAGGATTGGGATTGGGGGGGAGGGGGGAGGCTGGGAAGGGATGTGAAGGGTAAACAAAGGAGGAGGCTGCAATGCTTGGTAAGAAATGTACGCATTATCCTGCCCACGTAATTGTAACTCCTCTGTACAGTATATTCACAAATAAAATAAAATTAAATTAAAAAAAATAAGTTGCTATGTTTGCAGTAAGTTGTTATACTTGAATGAGAAAATGAATATATACTATGACATTCCAAATTTATTTCCCTAAATATTTTGCATCTTTCCTATCAAATTATAATAACGTTTCTTTCCTTTGGCTTATATACATATCACCTTATTTGTAAGAAATAGTTTTATTGTTAAAGTTTGTAGAGCTCATCAGCTTTGTAGGTTAAGATAATATTGATTATCATCGTAAAGGTAAAAATGTCTGTGTGACTTGCGCTAAGTATAACTATGACACAGTACTGTGAAATTTATGTAGTCACTTAATATCAATAAAGAAATATTTGGACAAAGGAGGAGGCTACAATGCTTGATAAGAAATGTACTCATTATCTTGCCCATGTAATTGTAACCCACTGTACAGTTCTTTTACAATAAAAAAATAAATATTTGGAGAAAAATTTAATAACACTGCTTTAATTAAAGATTAAATCTTTTAGAATGTTTTACCCCCACACTATTATTAAAGCCACCAACACATCCATCAATTACTGCCACCAGTTAATTTGTCTTTGATTAATATATATGAGGTCTTTTCACTCTTACAGCAATCTTCCTTAAGATATCTACCTCAACTTTTCTTAATCAGGTACTTGTAGTTTTATACACTAAATATGTGTGGCTAAGTCTTTACACCTGGAATTTCACAGATGATAACAGAAAAAAATGAGTAAAATAACAACTAATAATTTAGTAACACAAAACTTTAAAATAACCGAGACAAAAATATAGGTTTAGCTACAGAATAATATGGCTGAGTACAGGTGGCTCAGGTCTGTAATCCTAGCTACTCAGGAGGCTGAGATCTCATGGTTCAAAGCCAGTCCCAGCAGTCTGTGAGCCTCTTATCTCCCATAAACCACTAGAAAACTGGGAGTGGTACTGTGATCAAGCGGTAGACTGCTTGCCTTGAGCTGCAGAGTGCAGGGACAGCACTCAAGCCCAGGATTGAAGCCCCCCAACCAGAAAAAAAAACATTTTAAAATGCATACTATTAATTCAAAAAAATGAGACTATCATATTTATTAAAATGAACCCTTTCTCCAGAATTACAAAAAAATTTAATGGTAGTATGGTATTTTGTAAAACTTCCCAATATATAGGAATTGTTGAAATTTTTGAGAAAGAATAAAATTATGCATAATGAAAATGAATAAAATTGCCTTTGAAATTTAAATTTTAATTCATAGAGAGTTTATACTGGTTTTTCATACCATGTACAAAGTAATCATCTGGAAATCTCTGTCCTTTGGGCACCATCCCCTTCCTTCAATACTCCTCTACACAAAATACTACAGGTGAAAGTTATGGTAGGTCTATAATTATAGTATGTTATCAACCAAAATAGTGTTTTTTTATGATTGAAACACTGAACTATAAAAAAGAAAATCAACAAATGACCCATTATTTCTCTATAACATGTAACTACCTCTGTCTCAAAAAAGCACTTAACTTTTCTCAATAGCCATATATATAGTGAAGAAACATGGAACCTTTCCACCTTTTAGACTTTTAAAGTAACACCAGAAAACATTAGTATTTATTTTTCTATTGCCTGGTTTGAAAACAAAGTTACAGCTGATCTCAGGCTGAAGCCTACTTAACTGAGCAAAGTACTCAGACCATCAAACGGTAGAGAGATGTTTTTGACCACTATTGCTTTTGTCACACTGAATTCATTTACTAATAATTAGAATAATATAGTCAATAATCTGTGCAATATTACATTCCTTAAACAGTTTCACAACCAAGATTATTAAGAAAGAAGCAGTCAAGGATTATGAAGGATTTGCAATGGGCTACTGACTTTCTTTTCTTAAAGAATAACATCACTTCCAAACACATTGCATTTAGAAACTTCCAAGCTTGTTTGTTGTTGTTGTTGTTGTTGTTGTATTTTGGTTGGCCATAGGGCTTGAACTCTGGACTTGGGTGCTGTCCCTCAGCTCTTCAGCTCAAGGCAAGTGCTCTACCATTTGAACCGCAGTGCCAATTCTGGTTTTCTGGTGGTTTATTGGAAATAAGAGCATCAGAGACTTTCCTGCCCAGGCTGGCTTTAAATCATAATCCTCAGACCTCAGCCTCCTGAGTAGCTAGGATTACAGGTGTGAGCCACTGGAGCCTGGCAAGTTTTTTGAAATAAAATATTACTGTTTCTAATTTTTACAGTACAATTTTAAGTAAGTCCAATTCTTAGAAAAAGAAATGTATTTTCTATAAAATCAATTTGATAGAGCTGTTTCTAAGATTTTGTAATCTTTTACATTCTAAAAAATTGTAAATCCCCTAACCCAGATGCCCTTCAATAGATGAATGGATCAAGAAAATGTGGTATATATACACAATGGAATTCTATGCCTCCATCAGAAAGAATGACATTGCCCCATTTGTTAGGAAATGGAAAGGCTTGGAAAAATTATATTAAGTGAAGTAAGCCAGGCCCAAAGAAACATAGGTCCCATGGCTTCCCTTATTTGCAATAACTAGTATATGTCTGAGACAAGCAGAAAAGGTCAGATAAGTTGATGTTAGGTGAAATGAACCCCAGGATAAATATTCAAATTTTTTTTCACTTTCATGCAATTGTTTCTAACATATTTATAAGATTATTTCTTTGTTGCTTTGTATGTCCTTCCCCCACGGTATAATGCTTTCACTGTATTTCATGTTGTTGGAGGGGAAGGGAAAAAACAAATAGTTTAACTAGAGATCCAGGTGGACCCATTGCAACAATGAGATGTACAAGTGGTTATGTCAAAAAATGAACTTTACAACTTTGATGGGGGGGAGAGGAGAATGGGGGAGGGGGGAGGATGGGAAGGGATGGGAAGGGGAAACAAAGAGGAGGCAACAATGCTTGATAAGAAATGTACTCGTTATCTTGCCCATGTAATTGTAACCCCTCTGTATGGTATTCTCACAATTAAAATTTTTTTTAAAAAATTGCAAATCCCATATCAACAATACATTCAATAAGAACAGGAAATTAAATTAAAAAATACCTAAATAGTACAAAAAAGTCTTTTTTAACTTTCATTGTGAAATTTACCACTTAAGGAAAAGCAATTAGAAAATATTAACCTAAATATTTTCTCTAATTTTCCCTTTTGTTTTTCCTCCTTTCCTCCATTTCTTCCCTCTATTCTTCCCTTCCTCCCTTCCTTCCTTTTCATTCCCATCTTTGTTTTTATTGCTACTTTATGTTGTTTTGCTTTGTAATATGATGAGAAAATGTTTTTAATGTCAGTTATTTCTTTCCACAAATGCATCAACAAAGGGCCTCTATATTATTCACAAATGTCTCTAACTTTGAAATGTTTAAATACAGGTAGCTGCATGGTAACACATTCTGTATTTTTATTTATTATTATTTATTATTATTATCATTATTATTTTGTCAGCTGTGGGATTTGGTCGCTGTCCCTGCGCTCTTCAGCTCAAGGCAAGTGCTCTACCGCTTGAGCCACAGTGGCATTTCCGGTTTTCTAGTGGTTTATTGGAGATAAAAGTCTCATGGACTTTCCTTCCCGGGCTGGCTTTGAACCATGATCCTCATATTTCAGCCCCCTGAGTAGCTAGAATTACAGGCGTGAGCCCGGCTACATTCTGTATTATTTAAGGTGGCTCTTGATTGATAGAGAAAGATTCTGATGTTGCAAAAGTGACCTTGCATGTGGTTTAGTGCTTCCTTTCCACTCTTTTAATGAGGGAGAATTCCTTTCCTAGGGTTATAAACATGGGAAGATTCTTGCTACTGGCAATGAACAGGTGGCAAGGAAAAATAGCAGCAGTTTAGGATTTGGAAGTGCCCTTGCTCAGAAAATAGTTACACATCATCGGATTCAGAGCCACACTGGGATTTCAATCCAGACTAGATTGCCTGGAGCTGAAGGACACAGACTCATAGGAAGGGAGTGTATTGACAGTGTACCATGGAGGCTGAGGTGAGCTTATTTGTATTATTCTGTAGACTGGCCAGGAACTGTACAATGATAATAGACATAAACAGAGCTTTACCTCTTCCTTTTGGTTAGCAGATTGAAGGAGGAGAAAGAAGACTAAATGTGTGGTTCAACCATTTGGTGTTCTCCACTCAAGGAAAAACAAATATTAGACATTTAATTTCAGATGTCATTAATTCTAAGGATATGTTAAGAAATTAAGATGATGAATTTCCACCAAGCCATAAGCAGAACTGTGCATTTCAGAAGCTCAAAAGAGTAACCTCTGTCTTACACAAACACTTAAAGGTGACATATCCTGGTATACAAAGCTAAACATGTCTGATGGGTATTGGCTGGATTCTTTCATCCCAATTAATTTTGAGTACAATAAAGCTTTAAGTTTTCGAACTCTTAAATTTTCATCATTCTTTGAACTAAGTTATTTTAAACTCAAAGCAAGTGACAAAGTTATACTTTGTGAGTCACACACATTAAAAAAAGTGGTCTTATTGTTTTGAAAAGGCTAACCAAATCAAAATTATCATTTTGTTCACTTGTTCCCTTTACAGCTAGAAAATTAACCTGGGCTTTTAGTAAGTGTCCATCAATCAAATTAGCATTTTAAATAGATTATTTAAATGAAAAGCATCATTTTTTTGTTGTTTCAAAAAGATGACTTAGATGTACCTCTAGTGATTTGGGGTTCATTTCAAGCTCTTTGTTCTTTCTCTTTTCAAAAACATATGCTAATAGGTTCCCAGAAATATTATAAAGATAAACTAAAAAGTACTTTGCATAAATGAAATGGTATATAAATGCAAATTAATAGCACTAATGTATGTTACAATTATATATAGAATCTACCAATGGGAAGTACAGTCTTAAGTTTGGATATATCCCCTGGGGAAGATAAGAATGAAAGAGTTCACAAAAGGACACTTAAGATGTGTAAAGTAGAAGGAAACTTAGGCAGATAGAAAAGGAAAGTAGGAAAGCTAAGATTATTTAGCCTGCAAATGTGAGGAGATAGGGTGAATATAATTGAGTCATTTAAGATTGTGAAGTATAGAGTAAAAATTGATAAGATCCTTTTTTATATGCTATTCCATAATACAAGAAGGAGCTATCACTCAAAACTAATGGAAGGTTAATTTAAAAGGAACAAAAGGAAATACTTAATCTTCACATAGTGTAAAGTCAAACCACGTAATTCAATACTTTAGGAGATTATAGATTAAAATACAGAAGCTATGTTTGAAAAATAGGGAAAAATGAATATTTTAGAGCCAACTCAATTTTCTACATTAAATGAAGGAAGTCAAAACTCAACACAAAGAAGAAATTATAATAAGTATTAGTAATATGGCTACATTCTCATGTAGGCACAGAATGAGAGACTGACCGAGGAGACATGAATTTTTAGCAGTTTTTAATCATTTGTAGTTCATTTTCAAGAAAGATAGTAGTGAATATATAAATGTTACTGTGCATCAAAATTACTAGCATTTATATTCTTCCCACATTCTATTCCCCTACAAATAACCTGGATTCCTTTTATTAATTTACAGTTACATAAACACATAACTTATTCAGCCAATAAATTATTGGAGTTACTGATTTAAGAATCAAA
This sequence comes from Dipodomys merriami, assembly GCF_024711535.1. Classification (NCBI taxonomy): domain Eukaryota; kingdom Metazoa; phylum Chordata; class Mammalia; order Rodentia; family Heteromyidae; genus Dipodomys; species Dipodomys merriami. The sequence goes on from NW_027206401.1 coordinate 43,366,124, forward strand.
TATTACTCCTCAAAATTTGAATTATGAGAATATATTCCAGAACTAAAAATTTAGATCTTAAAATATTAAATATTTGGGGCTGTTTTAAGTATAAACCTGAATAATTTATCAACCTCAGTATGAATATTTGGGAGGGGGAATATGCATTTCAAGTATCTATTCAATTTTATAAGAAGTAACTTTATAAAAAAATAGTCCATTAAAATTTTTGAAGCTATTACTTTGGCACCAGTCAGTGTCTTAGACCTATAATTCTAAGTTTTGCGTCAGCTGAGAATCTCTGTGCATAATAGAAGGACAGATGGTAATGTGTCCCCTTGTAAGTAGTTTATATGTAACTAGCACACATTGTAATTCTTGTTATATATTGGTAGTATGTTGTTTTCAAGATAAAAATATCAGTCTCATAGGAAATATAGGTTATATATTTCATTTACAGAAATGGAATAATTTTCTTGTATAGTTTAGTATAATAGTGTAATGCAGTATAGTAGAGCTCTAAGATGTGACTATTGGCTTCTGGAAATAACTAACAATTAGTAATGTTTTTAAACAAGTTTAGATTTGTCAAAAGATTCCCCCCAACCATAAAGTCTTTAGTGTCTTTATAGACAAGAACATTGTTGGCCTATATGAATAACATTCAGATTCTGCAAGACACGGGCAATCTTATAATTTTATTTTCAATCGTTCTCTTTTTGCTTTTTTTTTTCTTGTGCCTGTACTAGGGATTGAATTTGAGGCTTTCTGTATAACTTAGCGTTATTGCTTCTAGATGGCACTCTACTATTCAAGCCATGACTCCAGTTCTCATTTTCCTTCTTATAAAAATATTATGGTTGAGGCTAGTGCACATTTATGAGAATTTACTTATTACTTAATATTAGAATATATTGAATACATAACCCACTTGTGGAAATTTTTCTATTTTCTATCATAATTTAAGTAGATATTCTTTTTTTATTTTTTGCCGGTTGTGGAGCCTGAACTCTGGACCAGGGCACTGTCCCTCAGCTCTTCAGCTCAAGGCTAGCGCTCTACCACTTGAACCACAGTGCCACTTCTGGCTTTTTCTTCTTATGTGGTGCTAAGAAATCAAACTTAGGGCCTCATGCATGTGAGGCAAACACTCTACCACTGAGTTGCCTTCCCAGCCAGAGATTCTTTTGTTTTTTAATAAAAAGAAAACTGAGTTTACTGGTTCAATTGAGTCAATCCATAAAAAGTGTCTACAGATCAAAATAGTGAGACTTGTAAAGCAATAATAACTTTTCCAAGCAAATCACCATCAATTTTAATATTTCCATGGCTTTACTGACAAATCAATACTACTATAAATGTTAACAGATAGTAAAAGGACATTGATTGGAATTCTAATGCTTCCCTTCCAGTATTTATCAGCATATCGGCATTAACAGAATCACTATGGATCATATAGTTAATAGCACCTTAGTAGCTAGAAATCTTGATTCTGATATTAAAGATAAAAAGATTCTAAATTATTGTTTTTGTTTTGTAATGCAGGTTTTCTTGTACTATTAAAAATATTGAATAACTAATGCCAAAGAAAAATTATTTTAGTCAAATTATTAACTATTGTCAAATTATGAATTTATTGACAAACTGTAATGAGGAAAAAAAGTTTAAACTGAATAATTCTAATGAACTCAAGAAGAAGAATAGATTACTAATAAAGGACTAGAAGATATTACAGAGAAAGGTGATAGATCAGCTAAATGGCTTAAGGGAACCTGAGATCCTGTTTTCTTTGCTCAACTGGAAGATGTAGTTCTATTTTCCTGGATTTCATTCCAAATGCTGTATATAACTTGGTTGGAAAAGATGTTCATAGACTGAAGTACTAACAAGAAGCTAGAGAAAAATTATATCTCCAATGTATAAAAAAGGGGGGAGGAGAATTGTGTAGGGAGTTGGGGGAGGATGGGAAGGGGAAACAAAGGAGGAGGTTACAATGCTTGATAAGAAATGTACTCATTATCTTGCCCATGTAATTGTAACCCCTCTGTACATTATTTTCACAATAAAAAAAAACAATTTCAAGAGTTCTCTTTTAGTAATTCACAAAAGTCATTTTTCTAAGAAAAATGTGGTAGAAGCATATAGTCAGAAACATGTTTAAATTTAGTCATGCTGTGTGGGGAATGTGGAATCTATCATAGTTACTAATACATTCATTAGTTTGTGTGTGTATACACGTGCGTGAGTGCTTGTGCACATATACTCCCATGGGAGCGTGCGTGCATGTGCTTGTGCATGCATACTTAAATACTGGATATATTAGTTTCTAATACATATTTAAGTGAGGGAATATAGCCAAACAGGTTCGTAGAAAAATAATTATTGTAATTGCACTACCATGTCAACACATGAAGGAGTGTTAAACTTAGAAGGTCTTAATCAAAAGTTTGTATATTTCTGGGTATAGTACTTTTAGATCATGAATTTCAGCAAATCAAGGTAAATTGCAGTAGGGGAACCAAAAAAGACATGATTGCTCAGTTAACAGAAATAAAATCCAAATATTGGTAATATAATATATAAAGTTGAAGAGCACTACTGGCAGTTATTTCAGCCAGGTGCAGGTGGCTCATTCCTGTAATCCTAACTACTTATAAGGCTGAGATGTGAGGATCACAGTTCAAAGACAGCCCAGGCAGGAAACGCCATGAGACTTTTATCTCCAATAAATTACTCAAAAAAGCCAGAAGTGGGGTTGTGGCTCACGTGGTAGAGTGCTTTATTTGAGCAAAAGAAGCTCAGGGAGAGCTCCCAGACCCAGAATTCAAGCTCTAGGACTGGCAAATAAAAATAAAAATAAACAAATGTATGTGTGTGTGAAAATACATTATATGTGTATATAATTACATATGAATATATATAATAGATTTTATGTGTGAATACATATATGTATATTGTGTATATACATGTATACACAAGATACGTGTTTTCACATATGTGTATATATACATATAAAATATATAATATGTAAATTATTGGTAGAAGAATTTAAATCATAGTTCAAAGATCAAGTTAAATCCTCTTTTATCAAAGTATTCATAAAGGTGGTTTATTTCATTTGTTTCCCTAGAAATAATTTTAACAAAAATGTAGTCTATGTTTCATGCTGATGACAACTTCAAGTCTTTTGGAACAGTAAGTATTAAGAAATCTGGCAGGTAGAAAAACAGTGTAATTCTGAAATTCTATGTACACATTTGTACCTTTTTAATATATATTTTTATTGTAAAGATACTCTACAGAGGGGTTACAGTTATATGATGTTATCTGATGTAATTTTTGATGTTTGAATTACCCATTTCTATATTTTAATTATTTATTATTTAATAATTGAGTGGATAAAGGATTTAATTCTGCAAGAATTAACTGAATGAAGGCAAAATTGTAAAATAATTCAATATACATATATGTCAATGTGTTGTTCTCCAGCTAAAATTTACTATGCAAGTAAACACAATGCTTGTACCTGACTCACTTAAAATGGCAATAAGACTTTTTATTTTCAGTAGAAATCTAGGAATGTCAGCTGGGCACTGCTAGCTCATGCTTGCAATGTTCCCTACTTAAGTAGCTAAAATATGAGGCCCAAGGTTTAAAGCTAATCCAGACAAAAATATCCATGTAAGCTTTATCTCAATTAAGCATCCAAAAATAAAATAAAATAAAATAAAACAATCTGGAAGCGGAAAGTAGTAGATCATTAGCCTTAAGCAAAAATGATCAGGGACAACCCCCAGACATTGAGTTCTAAGTTCTAGGCCGAGGACCAGCAGAAAAACATATTAGGAAAGCAAAAGTAGAAGTTCAAAATAATGTTGTTAATACTAGAGTGTTTTAATAAACTGTTGTATATCAATAATGAAAGAATAATACTGCAATTGGCGATGGGTCAGGTTTGAATATAAAGACTATAATATGAAGCAGGTCAATACTGTCTTTGCTTTTTTTTAAACAATATCCTATCATTTAAGAGTTTAAATAAAAGAAAGTAAGTACCTTTACAAGTTTAATAGGAGAATTATTTAGTTGAGTAAATTATGTTAAATCAGGAAATAAAGTAAAATTATAGTATTATATTTAATGCCCTAGGGTACATTTACTAGAAATGCAGTGAAAAGCAAGGTTGTGTAAAGTGAGTTTTTGTTACTAATAAATATATATTTCCATATCTTGCCATTTGTTTCAGCATTTATATTGTTTTATATAACATGAAGAAGCACTTGGGCATTGTGCCTTTGTGTTTCTCTCCTAAGAGTACCTTTTTTTCTTGTCTCACTGTGCATATCTAGATACTGTATCATTTATCATATCCCTGGATATTTTAGATCTAACTTCCACATATCAGTGAGAACATATGCCATTTGCCCCCTGAGCTTGACTTATCTCACTTAACATGTTTTCTTCTAGTGAACTATATATCTTGTGGGTAGAGATGGGAAGGAAGGACTGAGAGGGAACAGAAGACATACTAAGGAAATGATCTCATTACCTGACTCAAGTAATTGTAATCCCTTTGTACAGTACTTCATCTCTATAATAACAATAAATTAGTAATAAAATGTATGATCTAAAAACAAATGTTTAAAAGTACTTTTATACAACCAAAGCGGTATTTATTTTAGTTCAAATCATGAGAGCCAATAATTTGTATGTATGTGTGTGTGCACATGTGTGTGTATGCGCGTGTGTGTCTTTTTGTCTGTCTGTGGGGGTACTGGGACTTAAACTCAGGGCCTGGGTACTGTCCCTTAGCTTTTTCATGCAAGGATGGCATTCCACAACTTGAATCACACCTCTATTTCCATCTGTACATCTCAGCCTTCACAGTGTCTAGGCTTACTTTTATGATGCACTGGCATCCACCTAAGTATTTTTTGTGTATTATTAACACTCTGTGGAAATAAAATACCATTTTTTTGAGGGGGAGGTCAGTCTTGGGGCCTGAAATCTGGGCCTGCGCACTGTTCCTCCGCTCTTCAGTTCAAGGCACATGATCTACCAATTGAGCCACAGTGCCACTTCTGGCTTTTTTTTCTGCTTATGTGATGCTGAGGAATCAAACCCAGGGCTTCATGCACAAGAGGCAAGCACTCTACCAACTGAGCCAACTTCCCAGCCCTCAACATAACTTTTTTAAAAATTTAAATTAAGTTTTCTAAGTTTAAGAAATTGTAGCCAGTGAAAGTGTACTTTATAAGAAAAAACTCAATTTTATGTACCTTTTCATATAGTTTGTAACAGAGATATGATTTGAAGGGGAAAAAACATATTTCAGTCAGGGATTCTTCAGTAGAAATGGTTTTTAACACAGAATTAGTTAAAAGTAGACAGCAGAATGTGCTAGCATGGTTACTGAGCTATTGGAACTTTTATTCATCTTAGGTGGCAATAAAAAATGATGTGGCTACGTTGGAAAAATCAATCATTGAAATAATTATATTGTGAACTAATTTACGTGAAAACTAATTTAAATACCTAATTAAAATTCTAATATGTTACTAAATTACTACTAACTTAAAAGGTGAAATTTATTACTGATAGAAACATATGGATGTAAATGTTGTTCTATATATAATTATGAAAAATTTAAAAAGAAAAATATGAATTTCTTTTTCCAGTGATCAGGTAACAAACTATAATACCATATGTAATGGAATATAAAATGAAAAATAACACACACAATAGCATAGATGAATCTTTCAGGAAATATAGGTAAAAACAGCCATACAAAAAAGGCTGCATGCTGATTTGGTTTACTTAAGGAAAAGTTTGGAAGCATGGAAGTAAACAGAAAATGCTAGTTCAAGTGAACTTCTTAGTCCTAGAAACATTCTCCAATATGGTGGTTGTGATAAATAAATATCTCTGTCAAAACACATAGAAATGTATAGAAAAATATAAAATTTTAGTGAATTCAAATCAGATAAACAAATACATGAATATCGTTAGTAAAAAGACTTCAAAAAAGGCAATAATTTAAAACAATAATCAATCAAAGTCTCCTTCCTTATTCACAAAATGAAGTTCACAATGTAAATTACCTTGTTCTTGAGGATGAATGAGTAAACAAAATTTTGGTTAATAATATATTGGAGTAAGGCAATATATTTAATGGCTATAATATGCATATTATAGCCATTAAATTATTATAAAAATGTAAAAGTATTATTCCACTTACCTATTAGTCTGTAACTTTGAGAAAAACAAACTACCTTTAATTGAATGATTAAACTAACTTATAATGATAGTCTCCTTAATAATTTGTACCACTAGGTTTTTTAGACTCAAGTTTGTGCACAGAAAAAACAGGAAGCATTCATAAAAAAATTATTTTTGCACTTATTAGAGTACTATTGTTTGTAGTAATAACATAATTATTTTAAATTATATTCTATAAAAAGATAACAATATGCACCAAAATTAAACTCCATCTCAATAAAGCAAAAATATTCTAAATTAATATTAACATTGTACCTTTGCATTATTAATAGTTAAATCTCTAACAATCTTCTCAAAAGAGTCAGAAAATAAGCTAAATTATGTGATAGGAATAATGCATTTTAATATTAATTATTTGTGGTATTTAATTACCCATAAAATCTTACAGAAATTTTATTAATGAAGCAATTCATTCCAATGAAGCCAAAACCTCAAACTCTTTCCTAATTAAGAAAGATGATTTAATGAGTGATTTCATTTTTGTTGATTTTATCTACTATATTTTTCAGTTTTCTAAACTGTAAAAGAATCTGTAAACACAGATAATGCAAATCCTCAGTTGTTTCTAATTTGTATAAAAATAACAATCTGAGAGGCATTTATCATTTTAAGTAGAGATAATAATGTGTCTTTGTTTAAAAGCCCAAAATGTATCTACATTTGACCTTGGAAATGTGAACACATACTCTGTTCTTTATTCTCTCTGAGCATCTCTCTCTCTGTCCTGGATCTTTAAAACTAAATGTAAATAGAAATATTAAGATAGTGTTTTACTTTTTCCCCCATAAAATTATTGTGTGCTTTCTTGATCTCATATTTACAACCCATAAGATATAATTCTGCCTTTCTTCTTATATTTATTATATAATATAGGGTTTCTATAACCTCAAAAACTTCTCTCAGTCAGGAAAGTAAAGAAAGTAAAATATGTAGCACCATTTGTTTTTCAGCATTAGGCAGACTTACTGTGCAAATCTAGAGAGAATATCTATTTGTTGTCCATCCAGTAAGAATCATCGTGCATGAATGATATTGTATATGATTCTATCACAAAAGTAGTGTTCAACAACTATGCTTGAAGAACAGAAAATGTGAATTAAAGATATATCTAGTTAGGAAGATATAGTGAATTTAATCTATAATTATATTTCAATTGCATAAAGCAGAGTTGAGGTTTGAAAAAAAATTAAAAAGAATCCTTGTGATCATTAAATATTGATCAAAAACAATTATTTGTATTAATTTTAGAAAGTACATAAGTCAGATTCAAACTCTCAAGCTAAATATGATTTCTCTGATAAGGTAAATAAACACATTTATGAGTTAAGTTTTGAAATAAAAGAAATAAAAAAAAGTTCTTCAAAAGACAGGAGCCATCATCCCATATAATTACCTAGTCAGGATACTGAAATCTGGAGGTCTGAGGTTCAAAGACAGCTGAAGCAGAACATTCTGCACCATGTCATCTCCAACTAACCAGCAAATGGTTCAGCAGTGGAGCCTGGTTCAAGTGATAAAGCATCAGTTGTCAAGAAACAAGAAGAGCAAGTATAAAACCTTGAATTCATGCACCAGAATCTCTCTCTCCTTCTCCCTCCCTCCCTCCTTTTCTCCCTCTCTTTCTTTTCCTTTTTATGTTTTTATTGTAAAAATAGTGTACAGAGGTGTTACAGTTATATGTGTAAGGTAATGAGTACATTTCCTATCGAGCATTGTTGCCTCCTCCTTTGTTTTTCCCCTACCATCCCTTTCTTCACCACCACATGCGCGTGTGCATACACACACACACACACACGCATGCACACACGCACACACACACACATGAATAGTGTTATAGTTAAAATTCACATTTGTTCTTTATTATTGCTGCTGGTCATATTATTACACATTTGATTCATATAGCTACAATATACTTTAAATATTATTTTCCTTAAAATATTAAGTCCATTGTATTAATGCAATGGCTACTAGTGATTATTACATTGTAAATTACTTACCATGATCCTCTTTTAAATGAAATCTTGGACAGCAAAAATTGATACATATCATACATGATGTAAAAAGCTATCTTTTGTAAACTTCCTACAAAAGTCTCAATCTCTGAGCTTCCTTTACATACATTGAGCCTCTCCACTCCTTGAATAAAAGTCTTTCTGTAAGAATGGAGGAAAATAATGGTAAATAAGAAAATGGAGATACTCATCTTTGTTATTTTCTAAGTTGATGAACATTGTGTTCAAAGTAATCTATAGTAAATGACTCATGCCTGTAATCCTAGCTGTTCAGGAAGCTGATATCTGATTATCACAGTTCAAAACCAATACATGCAGGAAAGACCATGAGACTATTATCTCCAATTAGGTCCCCAAAGCTGGAAATAGTGCTGTGGCTCAATATGGTATAGCAATGGCCTTAAGCACAAAAGCTCAGAAGCAGTACCCAGGCCCTGGATTTTAAAAGTTAAATATAACCAAAAATATTAAGATAGTGATTTACTTTTTTCACACAAAATAATTGTGCATATTTCATAAAATAATGTATATTTCATAGGCTAGTTCAAACTGCAGGACTAGCACTAAAAATCCATAATTTCCAATAAGTATAATATTAGAGGATGTATAAATTATGATGAACAAAGCATCTGGATTTGTTAATTTTCTTTCTTTTTTATTGTGAAAATACTGTACAGAGGGGTTACAATTACATGGGCAAGGTAATGAGTACATTTCTTGTCAAGCATTGTTGCCTCCTCCTTTGTTTCCCCTTCCCATCTCCCCCACTCCTGCTCTCCCCTTCCCACTTCCCAGCCCCCCAGCCAAAATTGTAAAGTTCGTTTTTCGACAGAACATCTTGTACATCTCATTGTTGCAATGGGTCCTCCTGTATCCCTATCTAATTTTCTTGATCTAATTTATATACTACTCTCTTATTGGCTGCTACATCAAGATGCTTTCTTTATCTTATGACATTTATCCTACTTCATTTTTACTCTTGGTAACTCTTTGGTGACAAAGGAGAGAAAAGATAACACCTGAAGAAGTCTATGGTTACAAATGTGTGTGTGTGTGTGTGTGTGTGTGTGTGTGTGTGTGTGTGTGTGTGTGTGTCTGTGTGTATGGAGAAACCTTGCAATTATACATAATTGTATTTGTTCTAAAATAAATATTCTCTAAAACTTAGGCTTTTTAAGTGTTTGTTTTTTAAAAACATTTTCATACAAATAGACAACAAAATCTCAAAATCCTGCTTGAAGATTAAATAACTGTAATATTTATCAATTAACTATCTTTTGATATTACTGTCTATAATTTGGTATCATGCCTTCTACAAACACACTTGAAAATTAAGAGAATGTGTATAATTTAAAAACAAGTCATTTAAATAAGGATACAGGTGGATCCGTTGCAACAATAAGTACAAGTTGTCATGTTGAAAACGAACTTTACAACTTTGGTGGGGGGGAGGATGGGGGGGCAGGGGGAGGCTGGGAAGGGATGGGAAGGGGAAACAAAGGAGGAGGCATAATCAACAGAAAATCTTATCCTGTGTCAATTACAGTGAATAACCCCTACAACATTCTGATTTTTTTCTTTAAAAAATATATTCAGACAGACAGACAGATAGAGATTTTTATACCAGTAATTAGGGCTTGCATTGATATGTTCTTCAGTATGTCTATATTATAACTGTCATAAGTAATAAAATAACAACATGATATACAATTGTTTTCACCCCACCATCTATTTTGTACAGATACCAGATGAGTGTTTTGTGAGGTATTACTGTTCAATCAATTCTAAAAACATCACACACTGACGATTTTGAGTGCAGTGAATCCAAGTCCAGCAAAAGTAATCCAAGTAATTACAGCTTTACAAATTAGAATGAAACTAGAGTAAATTTCCAGTAGATAAACATTCTATTGTAGAATCTCAAAAACAGCTAGCCATTCTATTAATTTTATATTTCACATTTTAAGATGAAGTCAGTATTACCACATTATTTGTTAGGATTTTCTTTTCAATTTCCACATATCTGTTTGCTTGCTTGCTTGCTTTTTTTGTTTATTTGGTGCTGGTACTTAGATTAGAACTTAGGGTCAAGTCTTTCACTCTTAGCTTTTTGCTAAGATTGACACTATACCACTTGAGCCATAGCTCCACTTCAAATCTCTTGTGGTTATTTGGAGATAATAGTCTCACCAACATTTTTTTTCTTCCTGGTTGACCTCCAATAACAATCCCCAAAGGTGTCTGATCTAAATATCATTTTGCTAGGTATCACTTGACAAATATAAGATTTAGCATTATTGTGCTAATCTAGTCCGTATGTGCTTCAGTGTGTCAATGTGCATTGTAATATTAGGACCTATAATCAAGTACTTTATTTTACATGTTGAAAGTTACTACATTGATTGCTTAAATATTAATGAGCAAAAGTAACATTGACGATTATTGGAGATTATCATATTCATTTATTCAGTTTGGAAATTGCAGATTTTGATAGGAGAGATGAATAGTATAGTAGCACTCCAGGCCTGTCAGGGCAACCAGCATCCTGGCAGTCAATCTGAGCAGATGGTGGAGACCAGGCACTGGCAGAGTCACATCCCAAGACAGTTGGAGTCAAGAAAGTAGAGATGGACCAAACACAAGTCAAGCACAGCCTGTGCAGCTAAGTGCACCAAAATTAAAACTAGCAAAAGGGGCATAAAAGGTAGTTCAGTATAAACCTTTTTATTTCACTCTATTAATATTCTCTGAATTCAAGGCAAGTGTGAAATGCTGTCTTTCATCCTTTGGGGAAAGACTTGCACTCATTTTCTGATTTTTTTAAAGTATTGGTACAGAGTAAGTGCCATTCAACAGCAGCTTCTGAATTCAATTCTATTGATCAATGTCACCTCTATGAACATTCTCACCCATTCCTCCTACACAGCTCTTCTGTTATTTTTCTTAATTATTAATTTATGTATTGATTTTTTGCCATTAACCAAGCAAGGTATATACAAGGTATCTTGATTTGTGCTACCTTCTTGAGTTAAAGTCCTATGGAAAGAGAAAGACAGAGACACATCAAGAGAGAGAGGTCCTAACTTCAGTTGTGCTGAGATTTATCATTGCCATTTCACTGTATATCCCAAAGGCATAATATCTGAGATGATATTAAAACTTCACATACTTTCATAAATATGAAAAGACATTAAATGTAATTCTTAACATAATGACTCACACTTTACCCAACATAGCACTGAAGAACTAGTGATCAAGTTATAGAATGAAACTGGGTTAAAATTATTATGAACAGATACACAAAGATTCATAAAGAATTTGCAAGATTAATTTGAGAACTGTTAAAAGTAATTTTAACACTGTAAAAAAGGAGGATGCCAAAATATGTAAAGAGAAAATCACTTGCATTATTAACTGCTCTCCAGTAATAATACATTATAAGTTACAAATTCTAATGTTATCTATTGACTGATTAAGATAGAAGAAAAAATTGAATATCTATCTTCTGTATTCTACCCTTGGTTAATTGAATGCACGATACACTAAAGAAAGTTTTAAAAAGAAAAACTAATTCTTTATACTGACTCATAATATTTCTCATTATTATAATATTGTTTATAATTTCTTGCTGTAAATAAAGCCATGTGTTATTAGAATTTTAATATCACATTTTAAGCATTATTATTGTTTGGAAACAGTATTATATAAAAGGACAAATAGTTGTTTTTCGTATTGCAATATGATTTACAAATAAAGCAAAATGCTATGAAAATCTGTTAGTTTTTTTCAGAAAAAATGACTAAAATGATCATTTCTAGATAATTCCTAGTTAAAATGCAATTTCTTTGTATATGAAATGGTTTTCTTCAGATCACGTTAAGTTGTTATAACTAGATTAAAAAGTATTTCTGCATGGATACTTACAAGCAAAAATAATTTGCTAATTAATAAATTTACTAGGATATAAATATAAAGAAGAGAATATTGTTTTTTATTAGGCAGGAAGTATATTTATAAATACTAATTAAAGTAGTGATGTTTAAATATTTTCCATGATCCCATTTTATTTACCTTAAGCATAAAATTAAAATATTACTATTCTTGGGAAGGGGAAACAAAGGAGGAGGCTACAATGCTTGATAAGAAATGTACTCATTACCTTGCTCATGTAATTGTAACCCCTCTGTACAGTATTTTCACAATAAAAAATAAAAATTTAAAAAAAGCATTATGAATAAATGACAAATATAATTGATTAAATCTCAACATTATTTTTGGTAAATTTAATATTGGCTACTGTAAGAAGGAAAGCGAGTTAATCAAGTGGCCAAATTATTGAAATATGTATAAAATTGATCAATGAGGTAGACATCACCTCTCACTTGCAGGAACCATAACTGAGTGTACCTATATTCACACATCACTTATCTTCACATAGGCATTAAAGAATATCCAAGAAATCAAAACAATTATCTGAAACATCCCCTTCTGATTGTCATTTTTCTTCAAAATATTACTGCAAATAATTGCAGAAACAGTCTCATGTGTCCTCTGTCCCCACTTCTAAAGACACTGTTGAGTTAATCTAATTTCTTTTGAAGATATGTTTTAATAAAGGGAAAAATTGGCTAATTTTGGAACACTACGTGCCTAAATTACAGATTTGTCTCAGGACCTGGATTTCTCTTTTTTTCCATGAGTGATACTGAATTACCTGAGGCATCATAATCTGTCATCATGGAAATAGTCACATATGCCAGCATCCCACTGCTTGTGTTCAATTTGCAAACCGTATGTGGAAGTTTGTCACATTCATGTGTTTTCAGCATGCTACTTTGTCATCATCTCACAGGTTAAAAAGCCACCATGTCTATTGCTGCAGTTTTCCCAGCAGAAAACAGGTGTGTATTGATTACATCGTCAGCAGGGAAACAACGGTTTTGTCTCTTCCTTACCGTGTCATTATAAGGTGAACCACTAGCTAAAATATGGTGACAAGCTGATAGGTAGTGAACTGGAGGTAAAGTTCCAGGTGTTTGAGAAGTTCTCAAAGCAAATTGGCACTGAGGTTTGCTTTCTATATTTTATTATGCATTTTTTCTTGTTGTTTCTTTTAGTAGGGTCTACATTTTCTACAAACAGAATCTCACTTTTTATTTTATTTTTTTTAATTTAATTTTATTTTATTTGTAAACATACTGTACAGAGGAGTTACAATTACGTGGGCAGGATAATGCGTACATTTCTTACCAAGCATTGCAGCCTCCTCCTTTGTTTACCCTTCACATCCCTTCCCAGCCTCCTCCCTCCCTCCCCCCCAATCCCAATCCTTCTCCTTCCCCCCCTTCCCCCCTCCCCCCCCCCCCCCCCGCACCGACGTTGTAAAGCTAGTTTTGGACATGACAACTTGTACTTCTCATTGTTGCAACAGGTCTTATTGTCTTTTTCTCACCAACTATATTTTTTGCATGCACATACATATACCCATACACATACAATTAATGCTTACAAAGCTATGTGTCAATACTTAATGGAATGGTTAGAGGACTGGAGGGGAATTACAATAATTTTTCCATGTATTGTTTTATTCTTATTAATACTTTGCTTTCACTAGTCATATTTCATTTTTGATTTTTTTTAATGAAGGCTAATAGAGCCAGATACTGGTGGCTCTTGTCTGTAATCTTATTCAGGAGGATGGGATTGAGATCTGAGGATCAAGATTCAAACTAACCCTAGCAGAAATAAAACCCAGAATGCTCTTATCTCCAATTAACCAAAAAAAAAAAGAAAGAAAGAAAGGCAGGAAGGCAGGCAGGCAGGCAGGAAGGAAAAAAGGAAGGAAGGAAGGAAGGAAGGAAGGAAGGAAGGAAGGAAGGAAGGAAGGAAGGAAGGAAGGAAGGAAGGAAGAAAGGAAGAAAGGAAGGAAAGAAGGAAGGAGAAAAGGGCAGGAGGGAAAAGAAGCCAAAAATGGAGCTGATAAATTGGAAATACAAACATTTTAAATAAGCCAGTTAAGATTTATATTAAAGTTATTAAACCTAGGTTAAACAAAATAGTTTGTTAAGCTTAATTTATATTACTCTCCTTATCTGTAATGCATTTGCGGGTTATCAAATAAACCTTCCTTTAATAATGGAAAAATGCTATTTTAGAGCACAGAGTATTCCTTATTACTACTATTGTACAGGTAAGAATGATCTATTTTCATCAGTTGAGTGGAAAGTATATTTTATGAAAAAATACGGTTAATTTTAAATATAGTAAATTCGAAATGCAGGATATGTATATTTGTTCCACATTAAACCCACAAAATACTTTGTGCATAGCAAAAACAAATATTTTAAAGTCCATGAACGTCTAATGATCAAAAAAATAGAAAAGTAATTACACAAAAACAGGAATAAATAACATTAGAAAGGTTGGTTATCTTAATGCAAATTAGCATACCAAAGGTTTTTTTTTATTGTGAAAATACTGTACAGAGGGGTTACAATTACAAGGGCAAGATAATGAGTACATTTCTTATCAAGCATTGTAGCCTCCAACTTTGTTTCCCCTTCCCATCCCTTCTCATCCTCCCTCGGCCCCCCCACTCAATTCTCCTTCCCCCTTCCTCCCCCTCAAAAGTTGTAAAGTTCGTTTTTGACATATCAACTTGTACATCTCATTTGTTGCAATGGGTCCATCTGTATCCCTATTTAAACGATTTGTTTTTTCCTTTCCCCTCCACAAATTATACCAACATCAAATACAGTGAAAGCAGGGGTTATACTGTGGGGGAGGGACATACAAAACAATAAAGAAATAATCTTATAAATGTGTTAGAAACAATCGTATGAAAGAAAAAGAAACATTTGAATACTTAGGGTTCATTTCCCTAACATCAACTTATATGACCTTTTCTGCTTGACTCAGACATATACTAGATATTGCAAATAAGGGAAACCATGGGACCTATGTTTCTTTGGGCCTAGCTTACTTCACTTAATATATTTTTTCCAAATCTTTCCATTTCCTAACAAATGGGACAATGTCATTCTTTCTGATGGAGGCATAGAATTCCATTGTGTATATATACCACAATTTCTTGATCCATTCTTCTACCGAGGGGAATCTGGTTTAGTTCCATATCTTAGCTATGGTAAATAATGTTGCAATAAACATAGTCATGCTGGTAGCTTTAGTATGGTCTTGTTTGTGAACATTAGGGTAAATGCCCAAAAGTGGAATTGCTGGGTCATAGGGGAGCTCTATGTGGAGTTTTTTGAGGAACCTCCATACTACTTTCCAAAGTGATTGAACAAGTTTACACTCCCACCAACAATGCAGTAAGGTTCCCTTCTGTCCACATCCCCTCCAGCATCTGTTGTTATTAGAGTTCTTTATTATAGCCATTCTAACTGGGGTGAGGTGGCATCTCAATGTTGTTTTGATTTGCATTTCTTTTATTGCTTGGGAGTTTAAGCATTTCTGCCTGTGTCTATTGGCCGTCCTTCTTTTCTCTTCAGAAAAGTTTCTCTTTAAGTCTTTAAGTTTGTTGTCACATTTTGTATTATTTTTTAGAGAAAGTTCAAGTATCACTCTAGATGTCTGTACACAAATATTTGTGTTTTAGAATTATTGTGTTTATTAAAACATCATTATAGCTGAGGAAGCAAATAAAAGAATGCTAATTTAGACATGGATTCTTTTTTATTAAGATTTTTACTGTGAAAATACTGTTCAGAGGGGTTACAGTTACATGAACAAAGTAATGAGTACATTTTTTATCAAGCAATGTTGCCTCCTCCTTTGTTTTTCCCCTGCCATCCCTTTCCAACCACCTGCACAACTACACACCTCAATCTCACCCCCCAGCCTAAGTTGTGAAGTTCATTTTTCAACATAGTGTCTTGTACATCCATTGTTAGATTCTTAGTTATGCAACTTCATTTTCTTTACTTAATGTCTGGGACTGGTTTTGTTTGGCCACTACAAAGAATAAAGAACAAATACCTCCTCTCTTCCAGAATATTAGCAATCTAAAGACAAAGATCAACATACGTAAATCCAAAACTGAGTACAAAGTAGCTGAATGGTGGTCAGTATGAAATAGGACTGAAATTCTGAAAGAGATTTCAAACCCACTTTTGGAATTAGGCCAGGTTCTGTTTGGTCCATTCCTGTATATTAGTCCTGCGCAGTTACTGTCAACATTCCTCATACAATTTCATGTGTCAGTCACCCTTTTCCTCTTTACCAGGAATCCTAAAAAATGCATTGTTTTTAAATGTTAAATGGCAGACCAAGTAAAAAGTAATTGTAGTAATAGGGGCAGAAATAGAAAGAGTATAGGATATGTATAAGAGTCACTGAATCCCAGATACTCCCTGGCTATACAATGATTTCATATAAACCTCTCAATAATACGTGAAATACCATAGAAGTAGAAACTGAATTTGAAAAAAAGTTCAGTATCATGTTATATTCATAAATATATCTTGATATAGTTTCCCCAACTATAAGGTATTCATTGCACTGTTTATACTACATAAGGTATTAAAGCATGAACATTGTTTTATGTTAATAATTCCTTTCCTCAGAAAGTTTGAGAAAACAATGGGAGTAATAATTTTAAAGTCAAACTTGTTAAATTATGAGTCATATGGTAAATTTTACTGATGCTTGAATATAGTTTGAATTTACAAATGTAAATTCAATCAAGTTTCAGAAGAGTTCCTTCAAGGCAAAGGTTTCTTCGAATAGGCTTACAATCAATTATTTACCCTAATCCATAAGATCTCTTTCTCATATTGATTATAATTTTATAACAATCAAATATACAGGCCCATTCAGTCTATAATTCCCATAGTTAATTTTATTTTACAACTTAAATGACTATATGGAGAGTAGTTTCAGAATTGTTTTCCTGTTCTTTCAACACATTGAAAAAAATTACAAGTTCAATATCTTTACTTCCCAATCCCCTTCAACAAGTCTGTGTAAACATTGATCTTTTCAGTGTCTCTATACATTTGTTTTCTGTTGTAATGCAGGTTTCTTGGATTTTCTAAAAAAATTTTCAGAACACATTTATTTTTTATATATCTTTGCAGTGCTTGATTGCATATTCCTGTTCATTGGTTAATAACATTCCATTTCACGGATGTGCTACAATTTATCTCTTCCTGTAGGGATATGAACATTATTTGCTTCCATTTTGGAACTTGTTAATAAAGCTGGAATAAACATTGTAGCTTTGTGAATGTACATTTTGCCATCCATTGTTTAAATACCAAGGAGCTCATTTGCTCAGTTATTGGGTAAGATAATACTTTGTTATGAGAGACTAGCCAAAAGTCTTTTAAGTAGTTTTCCACTTTGCAATCTCACCAGTAAATAGATGTTGTTTAGTATGGTATCTCCTAGTCACATGAACCCATAGAGTATATAAAATGTGATTGCTGCAATTAAGGAATGGAATTTTAAATTTCATTTAACTTAGATTAAATGGAGATAACCACATAGCTCTAAGTACTGCCATATTAGTACAATTCCAGAATTATCACACTTGAAATTAGTGTTACAAGTTTCAAATAACGTTTCAACTTGAATTATTCCACTATACACTGGAATATATTATTATTACTAAATATTATCAAATGTGAAATATTATTAAATATTATAAAGGTCTTCTGATACACACCAGGCAAACCTACATTGATGTACATGTACAAATGTATGACTTCTCAGGCACAATAAATAGTATGTCAGATCTGTATTTTAAAGAACTTTTGGCTTACAGTTATGGCTCAAGTTGTAGAGCTCCTAGTAAGTTGGAGCTGTAAGCACAAACCATGGTACTTCCAAAAAAATAAAAAAATAAAATAAAAAATAAAAACCCAGCACCATCACCACCAGCAAAAAACAAAAACAACACTAAAAATGACTATACAATGGTGCTGGTATCTGGTGATTTTTGCTTATAATTCTAGCTACTTAGGAGGCTGAGCTCTGAAAATTAGTGTTGGAAGCAGAAGGGAGAGAAAACTCTTATCTCCAATTAACTACCAAAAAACTTGACATGGAACTATGGCTCAAATGGTAAAATGCTAGCCTTGAGCAAAAAACAACAACAAAAAAAAATCAGGGAAAGCAGACTGGTGCATACACACATACACACACACACACACACACACACACACACACACACACACACACACACACACACACAGCACAAGCCACTTTTGACTATGAGCAAAGTGAATATATTTTTCTCTGTAATAAGTGTGGATTGTTAAAAAAAAGTTTAGATAATTGAATACTTGTAATTATCTAAATTATCTATGAAATAAATTTCTAGGAAATCATGAATATTATTCTCCCAAATAATGAAATACCCACAAGTTTAACAAGCCTTATGATTTACAAAGGACTGTCCTATTTTAAATATGGCACATGATTTTGACCTATTTATAATATCAGGATCGAATACAAAGGGATCAAAACAAGGAATTAGAAATGAGCATTTTGACTTATTGTGAACCTACCTTGAGCATCAATTCTTTCAATGTCATTTTTCTCTGGTTTAAATTGAAGCTAATGATCTACCTTATGCAGTTGGTGAGAGTGAAAGTAGCAATATTTATATCAATAATTTCTTTCTAAATTTTGCTTAGAACAAGCCCCAAGAACCTGGCATTTCCATTCAATATAAATATTGACAACATAGAATGCTTACTGTTATTTGTGTATATTATGGACATAGCATAGATTATTGCATATGCTTTTTAGTCACAAAATATCCCAGCTACATGGCATTATCCCTAAAATAGTTGACCAAATCTGAAATAAGTAGCTTCCCTTTTTAATCATTTATAGCCACAAAATGTAGGATCCATGAAGACAGTGAGCTATAATACAGATGTCCATGAACCGAATCATTTATCAATTTGCAGTTTGCCCCATTCACCTCCTGCTGTGGGCCTGCATTATTTCCACTAGATGAGGTGGTGTACAAACTACTGGCAATTTAGAGAGCTGATAATAGATGCATACCATTTTCACATTACAGCAGGGAGCCCTTGTCTTGTCTTTTCAGTTCACAGCGTCATTGCACAATGTAACACCAATTAACACTTAAGTGATAGAGTTTTCCTTTCTAGGTAAAAACTGTGAATCCTTCTTTGATGTCTCTGTATGGAAGCCTGTGTAGTTATGATATTTAATCAGCTGAAAGCCTGGGGCATGCACTTGCAGTTGTGCTATTATTTATAATTGAATATAGCACTGCTGCTGTGGTGAACCTTACTGGCATCATTTGTACAAGGTTTAATGGTTTCTAGTACGGCTCCTAGCTCCTCACTCACCAGGCTATTCTGCTATAAAGTAGAAAAGTATTTGAAAAGACTTGTTGGTAACTGAAGTCAATCAGAGG
Organism: Dipodomys merriami; assembly: GCF_024711535.1. Lineage (NCBI taxonomy): Eukaryota > Metazoa > Chordata > Mammalia > Rodentia > Heteromyidae > Dipodomys > Dipodomys merriami. Next base: position 43,385,813 of record NW_027206401.1, read on the forward strand.
GAGGAAAAACAACTGTGAGATCTGAAACCCAGTGATTGTCAAAAAAATAAACAAGATCCTTCTACAATCCAAGCCAACTCTCCAAACATACAAACATGTAATTAAAAATACTTAATAAATATTCAACTCTCTTTTGAAGTTTAAGGGAACTTAATGTCTTCTCTCTTTCTATCTCTCTCTCTATATATGTACATATGTATATATATATATATATATATATATATATATATATGTCAAAACACAAATATCCCCAGAGAAAAGGATTATTTCAAAATTTATGTTCTAGACAGCTATATTTCCCTTTCTTTTTAGGTTCTTGCTCTTCAAATATTTACACAAGGGTGTCACAACTTCGTTCATAAATCTCCCCCTCTCACATATCCATTCCCACTGAGTTACATTGTTTCATAGATGTCCATTGAGTTTCATGATTATATTCAGTTTCCTTGCCCATTCACTTTCCTCCCCAGTGTTTCCCCTCTTTAAAACTATGTTTCAGCTTCCTTCTACTCATTTTCTTAAAAATTCGGTTCCTTTTTTATAGGGGTGACTCTATGGAGTTTCACTCCTGCTTAGACTATACTTTATTCAAATTGATCATGTGTGTTTTTATGAAGGGTTTTATGTGGAGTTTAAGATCCACAGGAAAAAAAACATGCAGAATTAAATGTTTGGGCTTGGCTACCCCATTCTGTGTGATCCAGCCATTGTCCTGCAAATCACGCAATCCACAATCTCATTCTTCCTAATGGATGAATTAAATTCCCGTGTGTGTGTGTGTGTGTGTGTGTGTGTGTGTGTGTGTGTGTGTGTGTGTGTGCACGCACACATGCACATGCTTACCTGGGTATGTACAAAATACATTTTTATCCATTTTTCAGTTGTAAGGAGTATGGACTGATTCCATAATTTCGTTATCATGTCATGTTACAATGACCATTTTTGTGCTTTATCTTGTCATGAAATCTTTGGATAAATGTACAGTAATGGTATTATTGGATCATAGTGTGGTTCTTTGTTTAGTGTTTTGAGGAATCTTATATTGATTGCCACAGTGATTATAATAATTTATTTTCCACATACAGTTTATCAGGGTCCTTTTTCTCCACATATACACACCATTTATTTTCCTGTTCTTGGGTGATAGCCATCTAAATTGAGATTGTTATCTCAATGTTTTGATTTTCATTTCCTTTATGGCTAGGGATATTGAACAATTCTTCCTGTATTTACTGGCCATATGTACTTCTTCTGAGCCATGTCTTATTTCCTTTGCCATTCCATTAATTGAGCTGTTGATTTTTTGAGGAGCTTGTTTTTTATGTCCTTGTATATATTGGTTATTAGACCCTTGTCAGATATATAATTGGACAAAGATCTCATATATTATAGGCTGTCTTTGGAGCTGAGAAAGTACATCCTTTAGTGTGGAAAAGCTTTTTACCTTGATGCAATCCCATTTATCAGTTTTTCTCTACTATGTGTTGAACCTGTGGAATTTGATTCAGGAAGTACCTGCCTATACTAAAATTCTATTGGAATTATTTTTTCCTATTATTCTTTACTACTTCTCTTTCTTGGTACACAGAAAAGCTACTAATTTTTATGTGTTGAATTCTAGACCTCCTGATTTTATACTCTACCACTTGAGCCATATCTCTAGCCTTGCTTTGTCATGGTTATTTTGTAGACAAATTCTGTAGGACTTTTCAACCTGGGTTGGCTTGGAAACATAATTCTCCAGATTCCAGGATTACAGTGGTAAGCCTGGCTTTAAATTGTTTAATTCTCAGGTACTAATGCCAACATTAAGTTACAGGTTTAATAAATATAATTTTCAAACCAGTATTTTCCTGATTCTCTTTCTCTCAGCCTCAAGTATTCCATAAATATGGATCTTACTCCTAAATGTACTTACTGATTTCTCCCCAAACACCAGCTTTATAAAATATATTCTATGTGCTCAAAGGTAGCTCATGTTTGGCCAAACATGATAAATACAAAGTATGCTAAGCAAGTTCCACACTTTTATATCTTGTATTTGTGGATTTTATGTGCTATTATAACTGTCTCTGTGATAGAGCCTCTAGCCTCTGTGGTATCTTCATGCATAATGCAAGGTAGCACCCCTAATTATAAGGGAATGTTTACACATTTTGCATGTTGATAATGTTAATCTTGAAATGTTAAGGACAAATGATAACCCATTCCCCCTGTACTTTCTGACTTCTCCCAAAATTTTGAAACTGAAAGGTATTGGAAAACACTGCTTTTTGCTATTGCAATAATCCTATACACGAAAACTAATTCAAGGACAAACTGCTGCTTATATCTTGAGTAATTATTTGGAAAATTCCAGTAACACAGTTGAAGTTGATCACCACTCTTTTTCATTGTTTTATATCAGTGACAGGATTAAGCACCAACATTATAGATATGAGCATAAAACACAGTTAGATATGGAATAACCCCTTCATGTTTCTTGTGCATTGAAGATACCTTTAAATATTAACTTAATTGTCTTATTGCTGCTGCCTATTAAGAAAACACACAATGCAGTGATCTACATGCTTTTCATAGATTTTTGTGGTGGCTTTTGTTTCCTTTTTGTTATTGTTTTCATTGTAGGTTTTAGGTAATGGTGTTTGAACTGAGGGTCTTGTGTTTGCTTACCTTGCTTAATATGCTGGTGTTCAATCACTTGACCCATATATCTAGTTATACTTTTTGTTAGCTATTTTAGTGATGGACTCTTAGAAACTTTCCAGATCTCAGCCACACAGAAGGTACAGATATCTGACTGTGGTCTACATTTTTTTTCTTCATGTTGACGATAAAAATAATTAAAGAAAGAGAGAACAAAAATGCATTAAAAAAACAAATGGACGTTTAAATGATAGAGACTTGAAATTCAGACATGCAACAATTAATAGATTTTTACTTCCCACAATTCTCTAGGGTTGACAATACACGAGCTAATAATTGAAGGATTATTTTATAATTTTAGAGAGAATTAATTGCAAAGTAGTTTGCTCTTCTTAAAGCACTAAGAATTAAGTGATACAAATATTAGCTTTTAATTTATTTAAGTGATTAAGTATATTTCTCTCTGAATTAATATGATATTAGATCTAATCTAAGACCCTCAAGGCTTCATCCCTCCCTTTATCACAAGTATTGTATTAAAAAGGCACTAACTTTGTTTGTACAAACTTTAAATTTAAGATGAACATAAAAATGGAATATGTAAAAACTCCTGAACAAAGTAGCTGATTTCACTAAATACTGATTGATGTACATCATGTCTCATTACAATTGATATTGAGTAGTACTGTCTGTCACTTTTTGAACACAAAAGCCAATTTCACAGCATCATTTTTTTTTCCTGCCCTTGCTGGCTTTGTACCATGGTCCTCAGATCTCAACCTCCTGAGCAGGTAGGATTACAGTTGTCAGCGACCGGCGCCCGGCAGTATCAATTTTCTAAAAGTGAACAAAGAAATTACAGAAAGTCATAATCCTAAACCTGGCGCCAGTGGCTCACACCTGTAATCCTAACTACTCAGGATGCTGAGATCTGAAGACCACAGTTCAAAGCCAGCCCAGACAGGAAAGTCCTTGAGACTCTTATCTCCAATAAACCACTAGAAAACTGGAAGTGGAGCTGTGGCTCAAGCGGAAACCAAAGAAAGTCATCTTCCTAAACTAACTTCATAGTGCAGATCAGCACTCTGCAAGCACACATCTGGTTATTGCCAAAGCCCTTTCTCCTTTAGTTGTTTTTAAGATACCGCCTTATGATACAGTTCTCACATTTTCATTTTGGCCAGCTTCAACTGGGATGGTCTCACCTATTTTTTTCTGCATGGCTGAGATGACAGAATACCTGGCTACATCCACCTTTATTCTTGGTATAGATTTCACTAAAATTTTTGTTGGACTTGAAACACTATCCTCCAGTTCTCTGCCTCCTGAGTATCTGGGATTATAGGAATGTGGTTACTACACCCAGCCTATTTTTTAACATTGGAATGTGACATGTATATAGTTTTCAAATTTTTTTGAGTTACTTGATTCTTAAAACTCTTTAGAACAATTTTTATTTCCCATATAGCTACTATGTTGTGTTATCACATTTGTTTTTGTAATAGTATCTGTTACTGTTGAAACAGAGTTCCAGTTTGAAACATCATTGTTTTATTAAGTACATTTTTATATTTTTATTCTAAAAATATGAAGCACATTTGATAGTTCAACTACAACAAATGATTACTGTACACTTAAAGATTAAAGATCTTCTAAGGTCTTATAGCACTATTTCTACTGTTTTTCCTATTGTGTGATTTCAAAAGTGACTCCTTCTTGTGATATGAATCAAAATTCTACTCATTTCCTTAAGCAAAAAGACTTTAAAGAAAGCAACAAGTACTGAACCACTTGATGGTGATTGGCCACTAGAGTACAAGGAGAAGATTGTGTTTCCCAGGGGATATTTGGCAACTCTAAAGACATTTTCAATTGCCACTACTGGAAATACATACAATTTGTTACTGACAGAAGCCAGGAATGTTAATATACATCCTATAATAAATAGAATATTTCCTGATTAAATGATTAAAGAACAGATAATTGGATGCATTGGAAGTGGCTACAGAGAAGAGTAGCCATAGTGAGAGTCTGGAAGAGTGGAAAGGTAGAAGGGAAAATGATTACTTTTCAATGAATCATGCACAGGAGTCTGCTAGTTAAATGGTTCCACAGAAAGATTCAATAATGCTCTGGGGTATGGTGGCATTTAGGGATTATAGGAAAAATATATCCCTTATTTCCCTTCTCTTTTTTAAAACTGCCAGTGCTCTCACTATCCAAATAGAGATAATGTTATTAAAAGCTTGTGTGTTCAGGATTTCTTAGCTGAGGAAGCAGAAAAAAAAGTGGATATTGGAGCTGGAAAAGAGGCACGCAGAAAAACACAAACACAATTTATTTGGACTTCAGGTTTAATCTTTATAATTTGATCTGCATTAATTTTGATCGACAAGAGTGGTTTTTGAATAACTTTTTTTCTCCTGTCTATCCAAAATAACCTCTTCTCATGTATATCTCACAAAGTGAGATATTTGAGAAATTTTAAACTATTGTATGTTTTTTTCTTTTCCTTTCAAAGAAGAAACTCGTTTTCCATGATACTTCCACAGTTAAAAATACTTGAAACATTAATTTCTGTTCACATTTTTGTTTCTTATATGCTTGTCAGAAAGTAACTCTTCTCAGCTAATGGTTTGTGACAATTAAACCTGTGTGGGATCATGGATTTTGAGAACATGCTTAATGTTATTGCCTTATAATCTAAATATATTAAAAATCTGCATTTGCTCATAGCAAGCTGATTCCAGTGTTCCTTTTTATTCTTTTCTCAAAGCAGGACCCCTTACTGAGGATTAAATTAAAATAAGTCCTTTAGCACATGACTCCCAGTGGACTGCAAATTACAATTCTAAGATTATTGGTTCTTATGACCTATCTTTGCTATTTTCCTATTAAAGCTTCTAATTTTAGTTTATAGTATTAGTGTGTTTGGGGTATGAAGAGAGAAGGCTGTCCAAAGTGTGAGGAGATGAAAAGGTGAATCACAGAGGTTAGAAATGGTTTGTCTGCAGGCACGCTGGATGCATGCATGCTCTATCACAGGCTCAGAGGGAGCCCCTTTTCTGTTCTACAAACAAAACACATTAAATATTTTCTTTGGTTTTCCCAATTTTTTCCCCAACTTTTCAAAAGAGGCTTCCAGCTTGGAGTATAAATGAACAAAATCAGAAAGCTGAGAAGAGATCTAGCTGTTCTAAACTTTGTTTAATTGCTTTGCTTTTGTTACTTCACCAAGGCATCTAGGAAGGCAAACATGGGCACTATAGCAATTTGTCTAACAGTATATCCCTGGAAAAGAAATATCTATATTACTTAGGAGCTTAATGCAAAGGAAATGCCCATGCAGTATGGTAGAATACACCTTTAATCCCAGCCTAATAGGAGACAGTGGTTATGAGGATCATGGACATCCCCAGGAAAATTGACTACAGAAATTATGCTTTATTATTATCTTTAAAATTAAATACATACTTAAAAATATGTCCTCTATAAATAACAAAATGTAAAATATCCATTATCCATATCTTGGTACTATGGGCTCTGATGTAGTACAGCATAATTATTTTGATGCTGTCTTTGATACTTTACAATGTCTTGAACCAGTTCTAATCTCTGTGGTAAGCAACAATTATAATCATTAACCTGAGCTAACTCAAGACACGGAGTATGTGTTTCTACCACATATTAACCTGGCTTCCATGCAATGCTAGAGGCTGCTATTATGCTCAAATGTAGTATTTTAAATTTAACAGATACACTTCAGACAAATTTATTTCCGTGCCTCATAGGCAAATTTCAGAGTATGTTTTAAGCAATGAAATAGTTAAATTTGATGTTGAACTAAAATATACAAATCAAAAGCTTGAGAAATAAATATTAAAGCCATATTCCTTAATTGGTGGCTTGAACCTGTTCTCTAAACTACCTAGTATACTGAAGCATAGAAAATGGAGATTTGAAGCCAACACAGACAGAAGATTTCAGAAGTTTCTATATCTAATTATTGAGCACATTGTTGGACTGATGACTTGGCTCAAGTGGCATTATACTAGCCATAAATAAGAAATCTAAGCAAAAGCTGTAGTCCTTAAGCACAAGAAGAAAAGAAGAAAGCAAGAAAGGAGGAAAGGAAAAAAGGAAAGAGGGAAATGAAGGAAAAGGAAAAGAAAGAAAAAGAAAGGAAGGAAAGAGAAAGAAGCAAAGAAAAATAAAGAAGGAAGGAAAAAGCAAAGAAAGAAAAAAAGAGAAAAAGGAAAGAAGCAAGGAAGGAAGGAAGGAAGGAAGGAAGGAAGGAAGGAAGGAAGGAAGGAAGGAAGGAAGGAAGGACAGTAAACAACTTACCAGTTTTATCAGAGCTTATTATCATATAAATGAGAAAAATTGTTTTAATACCAATTAGCTTAATATAATCTGAGAAAGCATGTGATATTACCTGAATTAAATGCACCTTATAAAGACACGAGAGAAGCCCAAGTCTATCAAGAATTGGTGAGCAAAAGTTATGGGCTACAATTTTCTTAATTTAAATTTAAATTTTATTGCCAAGGAGATGTCCATATGGGTTACAGTTACATAGGTAAGGTAATGAGAATATTTCTTGGTGAACTTGTTACCCCTTCCCTCATTTTGCTCCCATTTTCCTTTTCTCCACCCTTTCCCCAAGTTGTGCCGATCATTTCCAACATATTGTCTTGTTAGTATCGCGATTGCATTGGTTCGCCTCTTGTCCTTTCTCTCACCATTTTGTTGTTCTCCTTCCCTTCCCAAATTCAGAAAAATGTATATACAATACCAGAGTACCAAAATCAAATACAGTGACAACAGGGGATAAACTATAGGGGGGAAAACACAAAAGAAACAGGAAATCACATAGAATATTAAAAACAACAACAACAAAGAAAGACCTCTTGTGTCCATATCTTGGAGTTCATTTTACATAGCACCATCTTATATGGTCATATATACATAGTTATTAAGCTATTCAGCTCATCTTCTAAGATTATCCTTGATGTATACTAATCATGACAAATAAGGGAAACCTTGGGACCACTGTTTCATTGAGTCTGACTTACTTCACTTAATATGACTTTTTCCAAGTTCTTCAATTTCCTTACAAATGGGGTGGTATCATTCTTTCTGATGGAAGAATTTCTTGATTCATTATTCTACTGAGGGGCATCTGGGTTGGTTCCATATCTTAGCTATGGTAAATAATGCTTTGATAACTGGGAATTTACCCAAATGATCACAAACAAGGCCATACTAAAGCAACCAGTAGAACTATGTTTATCACATCATTATTTACATTTTTTCCTGTTTACATTAACCATTCAGATCTCAATAAAGGTCACAGAAATCATCTGCATTGATCACAGCCATCTAATTGCTGATCCCAATTGAATATTTTAGAGGCACAAAATCCTCTGTGAAGCTGTACTCATATATAACTTTAAAGAAGCCAAAGGGACATTGCTAAAAATAGGTGAGATCCCTCATTTCAAAATGTGAAAGCCAGAGAAATGGAACATTTAACTAACAACCCCAGTGTGGTACAGAACTTTACAACATATTAGCTAGCAGAAGACAGACTGAGAAGTCACAAAGAAGAATTTTTTTCCACATGCAAGTAATAGTTACCAAAAAACACCCCCTATAATTCAGTGATGTCTCAATAGTAGCTACTCGAGCTATTTATCATTATTTTTTAATTTAATTTAATTTTTTTATTTTGAAAATACTGTACAGAGGGGTTACAATTACATGGGAAAGATAATGAGTACATTTCTAATCAAGCATTGTAGCTTCCCCTTCCCATCCCTTCCCATCCTCCCCCCCTCCCCCACCCAATCCTCCCTGCCCCCCCCACACCAAAGTTGTAAAGTTCGCTTTTGACATAAGGATTTGTACATCTCATTTGTTGCAATGGGTCCACCTGTATACCTATTTAAACGATTGGTTTTTCCCCTTCCCCTCCACAAATTATACCGACATCAAATACAGTGAAAGCAGGGGTTATACTGTGGGGGAGGGACATACAAAGAAACAAAGGAATAATCCTATAAATGTGTTAGAAACAATGGCATGAAAGAAATAAAACTTCTGAATACATATCTTAGGGTTCATTTCCCTAACATCACCTTATTTGACCTTTTCTGCTTGATTATTATTGTGGAAATACCATACAGAGGGGTTACAATTACATGGGCAAGATAGTGAGTATATTTCTTATCTTGTTGCCTCCTTTTTTGTTTCCCCATATCATCCCTTCCCCTCTCCACCCCCCACCCCCAAAACCCCCTACAACCACCAGCCCACCCTGCCAAGTCTTTCCATTTCCTAACAAATGGGGCAGTGTCATTCTTTCTGATGGAGGCATAGAATTCCATTTTGTATATATACCATATTTTCTTGATCCATTCATCTACCTAGGGACATCTGGGTTGGTTCCATATCTTAGCTATGGTAATAATGTTACAATAAACATAGCCATACAAGGGACAAGGGTCTTATATCTAAAATATACCTGGAACTCAAAAAATTAAATCCCCCAACAACAAACCTTCAAAGAAACAACTGCCCAATAAATAAGTGGGCTAAAGAGAAACTTCTCTGAAGAGGAAAGAAGGATGGCCAATAGACACATGAAGAAATGCTCAACCTCCCTAGCCATAAAAGAAATGCAAATCAAAAAAACATTGAGATACCACCTCACCCCAGTTAGAATGACTATAATCAAGAACTCTAATAACAACAGATGCTGGAGGGGATGTGGACAGAAGGAAACCTTACTGCATTGTTGGTGGGAATGTAAACTTGTTTAACTATTTTGGAAAGCAGTATGGAGATACCTCAAAAGACTCCACAAAGAGAACCCCTATGACCCAGCTATCGAATTTGTCATCCTAAGTACTCAGGCAACTGAGATCTCAGGTTGTGATTTGAAGACAGCTCATGTAGAATGGTACAATAGACTGTATCTTCAGCAAAATGCCACACTAGAGACATGGCTCAAGTAATAGAGCACCAAACCAAACAAGGTAAAGTCCTGAATTCAAGATCCAGACTGAACACATACACAGACAGATGTGTGTTACACATCTTTTGCTATAAATTTAATCTGCAACATGAAGATCAAATATGCATGAATACAATCTTTTGCTCAAAATAGTGAAATCATTTGAGTGGGAACAGAACAAAAAATAGTATTTAAAAACGGAGGAAAGCACCTGATTGTTCATGTAGAGAAAAAAACAATGTCCCATTTTTTTGTTTATGTTTTTGTTTCGTTGTTGTTGTTGTTGTTGCTGTTTCTTTTTTTTTTCCTTTTATGGACTGATTGCTGTAGCACTCTACCACTTTGAGTCACAGCACCACTTCTGGTTTTCTGATACTTACTTGGAGATAAGAGTCTCATGGACTTTTCTGTTTAGGTTGGCTTTGAGCTGTGATACCAACACCTCAGCCTCCTGAGTAGCTGGGAATACAGGTGTGAACTACCAGCATCTGGTTCAGAAAGAGATTTTGATAAAGAACACTGGCTCCTTATTTGGGCCTGTAAGTTAACTAAACTGCGTACAACCCTGACACATTTGCCTTCACTTACCAAGTGTTTCCTTTGTTCTGAGTCTCCTCCTGTGGTCACTCTGGATACCAAAATGGCAAGACTGATTGATGACCACTGTCTTAACAGGGACAAAACTACCTCCAAGGAACAGCAGAGCCTCCAGAAACATACCCTGAGTGAATATAAGAATTTATAAAAGTGCCATCATCTTTTGGGTACCGTTGTGTTCCCTCAAGTGACCGCCATTACTGCTGTGCCAGACTATGTTGCTACATCAGAGCCCAGGTAATTACCAACCACACAGTACCTTGTCTGGGATTATTTATTTATGCTTAGCTTTCATCCCTCTCCCCCAGTTCCACCCCCATTTGACATGCTTAAGGATCTCAAATGTTAGAATGCTCAGCATGTCTCTTTCATGTGCCTATAGAACATGTTTGATTGTATACCATCCTTTCCTGTAAATGAATACTTTGTCTGTGGGACAGGTGCATCCTGCTTTCCTGGCTAATCAAACCTTGTTTCTCATCTTGTGTTTTTACCTGAAGCTCTTATTCCAAGTTCAAAGGCAAGAACCTAAGAAAAATAAGTTTTTGTTTTTTTTTCAAGGACTCTATTTGACATGTTCAAGTAGCACTCACTTTGACAGGTTTACTTGAATAATAAGTTTCAGTTAGACTCTAAAATCACAGCTACATTGTTGTTCCTAAACTACCCATGCATAAGAACTATTTAAAGGTGTTTCTGAAAGAAGTTAATTCTGATATTCTGAATGAGATAATAAGTAAGGTAGACTTCAAATTGCCTTCAATTTGACTAAACTTTATGTAGTTTTTAATTTTTTTTTCTCCTGACTAGAACCCTTTCACCTCCTTTTTCTAAGAACATTTAATCTTAAAAAAATACAATTATAATTTTTTCCTCTGCCTCTTTGTGATGCTAATCTTATATAACTCAAAATGTCTTTTTTGAAGGACCAGGGAGCTATCCCTTTGAAATGCAATCATCAGGAAAGTTAGCATCCTTATTTAGCTTCAGAAGGAGGTGGGACTCTAAACTTACATAAATTCCAATGAGCAAACTCAGTTGTTCTAAGGACTAACCCCCAGTTAATGTCCAAAATCTCACTCAAGATTTTAAAACTCTCTTGACTTTTCTTTTAGGGGAAATTAAATATGTTTCTTCCTTCCAGTTTTCATATTTTTAGGAGGTCCCTGTAATTTATTTTTGGCATCTGTTAGGCAAAGTAATGGAATTTCCAAATATACTGATTCAGCTGTCCACAGAAAACATTTGAAAAGAAGTTGTATACATCTTATTGTGAGGGTACATGCCCATAATGCAGGCTACTTTGGTAGTGGAGATTGGGAAGATCATTTTCCAAGGTCCAGCCAAGCAGAAAGATAGGGAAATGCATTATCAACAAAGAAACCCTGCTTTGTTATTTTTGTCTATAATTCCAACTACATGGTTGATACGGGTCGGATAATCATGGTCTGAGTATGGCTCTGGTCAAACAACATGAGGTACTAGAGTAGAACAAAATAGCCTGGCTCAAATGGTAGAGCACCTTCCTAGCAAGTACTAGGTCTAATCCTCATTAGTACAAGAAACTAATGAAGAGAAGGGGAGGTGAAAAGAGGAAAAAAGAGAAGTGGTAGAGGAGGGGAAGGAGAGAAGAAAGAGAGACATAAAGACAAATGAAAAAAAGAAAGAAGAATGAAAGAAAAAGACAGAAATTACATGTCCACTAAATATCTACAGACTTTTATTTTTCCTGAATAGCAAATGAATATAAAGTATACACAATGTTCACAGATTATATGAAAACATTATATCTGATCATATAATACAGGAGCAACTTGGGATTTTGGTATCTGAAGACATTCTGGACCTTTTCCTGTAGATAGATTAAAAGGACCGGTACTTGCTTCTTCTGTCCTCCCATGAAATGGCTATGTAATTATGTTTAACAGAAGAGATTCAAAATGGCACTAAGGAAAATAGAATCAATATGTACTGCTTAGACTTAGTGAAGGTTTTTGAAATAACAGTCTGAGGAAAATCAAACCATGGAAAACCATAATCCAAACAGTGATCTATAACTGGAAGTGAGTATGGAAATAATTCACCTGGTTCTTTTGGCTTCATTTTGGATTTTTCTTTTGCCGCCGCCTCCGCCTCCGCCTCCGCCTCCGCCTCCTCCTCCTCCTCCTCCTCCTCCTCCTCCCCCTCCTCCCCCCCTCCTCCCCCCCTCCTCCTCTCCTCCTCTCCTCCCCTCCTCTTCCTCCTCCTCCTCCTCCTCCTCCTCCTCCTCCTCCCCCCCCTCCCCCTTCCCCCTCTCCTCCCCCCTCCCCCTCCTCCCCCCTCCCCCCTCCCCCCCTCCCCCTCCTCCCCCTCCTCCCCCTCCTCCTCCTCCTCCCCCTCCTCCCCCTCCTCCTCCTCCTCCTCCTCCTCCTCCTCCTCCATCTTTGACTAGGAATTTAAGTCAAGACCTTTGGCTATTTTTCCAAAAAGGGTCTGACCTAAGCCAGCCTCAGACTGTGATTCTCCTAACTTTGTGTCCATTGTAACAGGGATTACAGTGTGACTACAATGCCCAGATAGGTTGTTGAGATGATGGTCTCACTAACATCTTCCCAGAGTAGTTTCTCTATATTTTCATCCCAGACTAGTTTTCTCTATATTACATGCTCAGGGAACTATATCTGATTTGACTTTTTTGTTTTGTTTTCAGATTCTTTAAGTTAGGAGAGTAAACATTATCAGAAGCATGGTAGGAAAATAGGGCTGTAACCAGGATAATAATAAACATAGGAAACATATTTTAGTTTCCTTATTTACCCATTTCAAATTCCTACAAATTCAAATTCTTACAAATTAACTAAAGTCTGTGTTTTAAATTCAGAGATCTGTCCTTAAAATAGAATCCTCAGCCAGAGATTTTCAGCAAGTTCAAATAAATCTGGTTTATATCATAGGAACATTTTTTTCTTTTATTGTATGAATTCTGGGAGACAAATAAGGTAGCTCTTAAACTGACCCTGTCTTCTGTAGCAGCATACATGGTTCTGTGTCTCAAAAGCAAACACTAGCAGGCACATGAATATAAGACAAATAATATAAAGATGCTTCTGCACTCACAGTGGAATTTTACTCAGTAACCCATTAAATGCTAAAAATGTCATTAAATAAAAAATTCACTTAATGCATCTAATCTCTAAGTATGGCTTAGCTAGACAGTGTGCTACAGAGCATCTAATGTTTACCTGGAGACTGTGCTGTTGATAGATACTGATGGCTCACTAGGCTGCCTAGAGACCACAGGCTGACACATCACTTGTTACCAGCTAAGACATCATCAAGATAAAAATTCCAAAGTGCCATTTGTACTAAATATGACTTACATTTTATTAATGGAAAAAAATATTTCTCAAGACAAACCATTGCAAGTCAGGTATTAACTGTATCACTTTTTATTAGAAATGTAGCAAAAGGATCCAAAGATGATTTTTTTTCTTTCTGGACTCTCTGGTGAATGCTGGTTAGCAGTCTCATATCTAAATTGACAGTGTTAGATTGAGCTACATTGCATGATTGAGAAGTTGAGTCAAGACCAATTTCTTTTATACCAAGGAAAACAAAATGCATGCACACAAACAGGGCTGCCAGGTGGATGCCAGTGGCTCACCCTGTAATCCTAGCTGCACAGAAGGTGGAGATCAGGGAATACAGGTGCAAAGGCCTGCCCAGGTGGTAGAGCACCTGTATCTCCATCTTCCATTAACCAGCAAAATGCCAGAACTGGGACTTGTCTCCAGAGGTAGACTGCTAGTCATGAGCAACAAGTTGAGTGAAATTACCAAACCTGGAGTTCAAGTCCTGGCTCAGTCACAACAAATATTAGTGAAACAATATAGTATAGACCTCTTAGTACATGGGATCCTTACTTGAAATGTGGACACCATGCCTTCCTGATTCCTTTATACAATAAGATAGTTTACTTGCTTTGTCAAGTAATAGATAAACTCTACTAATAAACAACTTCATTTCTTGAACATTCATGAAAGTAGAAGTCACCTAGTTATAGATATTTGAAGAAACAGACAAAAGAAAAATGAGTGCATATAATTAAGGGAGTTAAAACTAAAATACACTGAGTAAAATACTGATAAATAAAGTTATTGCTTTTTTCTATCTTCATACAATTATGAATGTCATAAAGAAAATTTATAAATCTCTCAGTAGAGACAAATAGCTGGTAGAGTGTTGCACATTACAAATCTGTACTTGTAGCACTGAGGGACTAAAGCAGGAGATTCAAGGCCAACATGGGATTGCATTTATTGAGCTTGTCAAAAAAATTAAAAAAGAAAGAAATGAAAAGGAAATGAAAACAAATCTGTATAACTTAGGAAAACTAACTCAAAAGTTCTTAAGTATTCTTAATAATGAGAGAATACTCTCTTGTCCACCAAAATTCTATGCCTGCTTTAGTCTAGCAAAGTACAAAGGATTCACTTATCAATTATAATTAAAAATATTATTAATTATTTTTATTTATTTTCTGGGAAAAATCTTATGCAATTTTGTGCCTCAAAGAAAAGAAAGCAGTGATTATTATAAAATGTTAGGGATCAAATGAAGCCAACTAAATATGGAAAACTAAAGGAGTGTGATGCCATTTGAATATATTTACATTTGATGGGTAGAAATCCAAAAACTTGGTAGTGAGATTTGGATCCACTTGGGCAGCTCTCCCCGAACGGGCTGGCTTGTTTCTGTCCCAGCTTTCCTCCCTCTTCGGTTATCTCTGTTCACCGCCTCTAACTTTCTCAGCAGACTTTCCATGTTCCTACGCTCTTCAACTTCCTGTGGTTTCTACTGCATCGTTGGCTTCACTTCACAGATTCACACAGGACTCTTTCAGAGGCCCGCCTGCAGAGATGCTGACCCTATCACCATTGTGTGACCCTATCACACAATGGGTGACCTCCAAATCTCTCCCTTAAAATCTCCTTTAAAGAGCTGACCTTGCAACTCTTGCATTCTTCCAGCATGCACAGGTTGCATTACATGGATAACATGAAGTTTTCCCACCAGTGTGAGGACTAGCTGGATCCACAGGGACGACAGTAGAGCCTGTCTTTAAGTGCTGGGTGACTGAATATGGCAAAACACTTTCTAGAGTGGGCATATGCCAGTGGCAGCCTTGACACTCTCTTGTTAAGGTAAAAGCTTTCAAATTAGTTAAGATCTTCCCACACTTGCACTTCTCGTGGGTGAGATCTGACCAATCAGATATCCTCAATTATGTGACTTATTTTTAGTAGCACTAATCTCTAAAAGCAGGATTCCTTGTTACCAACCTAAATGATGCTACTTTTCTGGCACACCTGCAAACTGTTCTCATGCTTCGGCTGTGCTTTTCATTCTTAGTTGTCACTGCACCCTTGGCTACAAGAGAAAATACAGGTGCTGAAATGTCTTGAAATTCCTCTGTCATGCTTCTCACTCTTTCACCTTTAAGTCAGAATTCCTCAGAGTCTCCCGGAAGCAATAAAATACAGACAAAGGCTTTTCCAGAATTTACCATAGATGTTCTCTGGTCCATTTCTTAACAGAGTCCTTCTTTCCATTGGAGAACTCTTGAGTATAGTTTGCTACCTGATTTCTTGTAAGAATGCTGAGCTTCTGAAATGCCACCAGAACTACCCAGTAAGCTGTTTAGAGAGAATTCCAAAGTGTCTCTCTAGCCTACGGCTCCAAATTTAATTTAAAATCCCTTTCAGAATCTGGTTCCAAAGGCTTGAGAGCTACACCAGAAGGTCTCCTCATAGCTATGTTCCCATTTCCCTGGTACTATCATTGATGGAGAATAGAAAGGAAGGGTGGAGGAGAAGGGGGAGAGAGGGAGAGAAAGATAAGGGGAAAGAGAGAGAGGGAAATAGAGAGAGGAGGGGGGAAGAGAGGGAGAGAAAGAGAGGGAGAGAGAGAAAAAGAGAGGGAAAAAAGGGAGAGAGGGAGAGGAAGAGAAGCTTGTTACATGATAGAGCTTCACATTATACACCATTAAGGTTTTACTTTCTTCAACTAAGTCCCATCTCATAAAATTTTGAGAATCCTCCCAAATAGCACCACCAACTGGGGGGGATGATGTGACACTCCATATCCAAACTATAAAAAATACTACTGTATCATTTTTTATGCTGAAGAGTTTTCTATATGAATATACACCACAATTAATATTTTATTCATTCTTAAATCTTTACCGTATCTTATTTTCATTTCATGGCTATTGTGAATAATGCTGTGACGAATGAAGGAGAGCATATATCTCTTCAATGAATGGATTTATTTTCTTATGTATAGAAATCAAATAGGGGAATTGCTGGACCATATAATATTTTAAAGAAATTATATGTTGTATTACAGAAAAATAATTGACTTACATACTGAAGGTTAAATCTCCTGAGGCAGATTTTCTGAACTAATCCTTATAGTCTATATTTTATATAGTCTTTATTGTTTTTTTGTAGCTCTCATTTCTTTTAGTTAAGGAAATACAGTGGTTGCATAACAAATGGAAACAAATAATTTTATTTGCACGTTGTAGTGTGTTCCAGAACTAAGACTTGAACTCAGGGCCTGTGTTCTCCTCAGCATTTTTTTTTTTTTACTGTGAAAATACTGTACAGAGGGGTTACAATTACACGGGCAAGATAATGAGTACATTTCTTATCGAGCATTGTAGCTTCCTCTTTTGTTTCCCCTTCCCATCCCATCCTCCCTACCCCCAAACCCCCCCTCCCCCCCACCAAAGTTGTAAAGTTTGTTTTCGACATGACAACTTGTACTTCTCATTGTTGCAATAGGTCCACCTGTATCCCTATTTAAACGATGTTTTTTCCCTTCCCCTCCACAAATTATAACATCAAATACAGTGAAAGCAGGGGTTATATCGTGGGGGAAGGACATACAAAGCAATAAAGAAATAATCTTATAAATGTGTTAGAAATAATCGCATGAAAGACAAAAAAAACATTTGAATACACATCTTAGGGTTCATTTCCCTAACATCAACTTATCTGACCTTTTCTGCTTGATTCAGACATATACTAGTTATTGCAAATAAGGGAAACCATCGGACCTATGTTTCTTTGGCTCTATCACCATAAATCTCAATTGACACTTGACTGATAAACTGAGAAGGTCTTATGGAAGGCTTTTCTGCCGAGGTAGCCGCGAAGCCTCCATCCAGCTAAAGCATTTTGATGGTATCCTCAATATGAAAGTGTCTGCATTCCAATCTCAATTATATCTACATATTTCCATAATTTACTTTGAAACTTAGAGAGTAATAATTTGTATCATAATCTTTGTATATTTCCCATAAACCATGCATCACAGGCTTTCTAGATCATTTTCTCATACTGGTGATAAATTCATATTTATAAAGAATTTACCCCCAAAATAAATTCTACTTTAAAGAGTTGAGTGTAAATATCATAGAATTACTTACTGTACTCATGTTCAATTCCTTCTATACAATGTTCATTCTCTTAGTCAATAATATGAGGAATTAAATATTGGAAAGGTGATTAGTTTATGAGGGTGGAGCCCTCATAAACTAATATATATATTAAATTAGATATTAAACATTAAATTTGATATTAGGCATTAAAGAACAAATGAACACAATATGTACAGATTAACAAAAACAAATGCACTTTCTATAGCTAATCTGAGGATAACTTACTAAATCACACCTAATTAGCCTTATTTTTACTAGGGTACCCTAGTGTTTTCTAAACATTAAAGGTATAAAAAATAAGACAGATGATGCCTTAAAAGTCAGAACATGATAAACCATCAAGAAAATTTCAAAAATTCCTCAGAAAAGAAGGCCAAGATAAATTCTCTCTGTTAATTTGGACTTTATATTCAGAGACCAATATTTCAGAGCACAGAATCTAGAGTTAAATTCTCTCCTTTGAAATCTCAAATCTTCAGCTTACTGGTTCTATGTGTATCCATTATTTGTACAAATTTTATAGGCTGTGGATGAGCCTAATGAGTGATTCTACCTCATAGAATTGTGTGAAAAAAGTGAGAAGAGACATTAAAACACTGTGCATACTCTCTGTGAGATGACTCCATAAATATTAGATCTATTACTGTAACTATTTATATAATTACCATGCCAGCACAGAACATTTATCTTCCATATATTAAAAACAAAATTACTTACTATTCAATTTCTGCTGACTGTAAAACTCATATCTTTTATTAAAAACCTTCCTTGGTTTGTAACTTTTTAGAAATTCTCTTTTGTGTATGGAGGAAATTTCCCGAGAGACACTGAAATGTACAAAAGAATAACTTGGATTTATCATTTTCATTTTACATGAATCCACACTATCTTCTTCTTATGTAGTAGACTGAACATTCGTGGTAGTGTTAACGCACCAGTAGTCCAAACTATTAAAGTTTCCAGTAGCTTAAAATAAAGTGACTTCTATTTCCCACAGCTTTGCCAGTAACAGGGCCCCCACCCTATACTTGATAGTCAGATGAGGATCACGAGAAACAAGTGATGTATTCAAACCTCTGTAGTCTCTTTATTCTTACCATTATTTCCATGGTCTATAAGTCAAATAAAAATGTGTCAAATATCTTCACAATGTTTTCACTTGCTTCTTTGAGGATGGATTTTGCTAATATCTCAAACTCTAACAATTAATACCTACTTAAAAAAATTAATGTTTTCAGTAACTGTAGAAGTGTCTGATTCTGAACACCAAATATGAAACTATTTACACAGATAATTGACTTATGTAGTTATGCAGATAAGACAGATGTCCTAAATAATTTGCCCATTGCTAACTGTATCAATAAAGAAGCTCCTTTTTTGGAGAGGGGGTGTTGTGGGGTGCACAAGTCCTGAGCTCTGTCCCTGACCAATATTTGCTCAAGGCTAGTGCTCTATCACTTTGAACTATAGCACCACTTTAAGTTTCCTGCCGTTAATTGAGGATAAAAGTCTAAAGGACTTTCCTGCACAGGCTGGCTTTGAACCGAGATCCTCAGATCTCAGCCTCCAGCATAGCTGGGATTATAGACTTGACCTACCAGCGCCCGGCTAAGTTTTCCCCCTCCTCTCTCTCTCTTTCTCTCCCTCTCACTTTTTCTCTCTCTCTCACTCCACTATCTGTCTTAGTCATGGAAAGTAGGTAAGCTTCAAATGCAACTGTACATTTTGTTCATGAGAATTGTTTCATAACAATTTAGAATATAAGATATATATCAGTGATATACAATCTAAAATAATCAGGTAGATGTCTTAATCCCAATAGTTCAGGAGGCTGAACATTGAGGACTGTGTTTTAGTCCAGGTAGGAAAGTATGTCTAAGAGTCTCTGATGTCCAATTAATCAAAAAAAGGCTGGAAATGGAGGTGTGGCTTAAGTGGTAGAAGGTTAGCTTTGAGCACAAAAGTTCAGAGACAGCTCCTAGGCTCTGAGTCTCCATCCCCCAAACTGGCACACACACACACACACACACACACACTATATATATATATATATATATATATATATATATATATATATATATGTACATACACACACTTTATATATGTACATACATATACTCATATACATATATAAAATAAACAATTGAACCAATATTAATATCTTATAATTATATTAGGACATTTATTCTTTAGGGATTGTCAGTATTTCAAAAGTGTTCATTAAGTACCTAAAACAAAGGAGGAGGTAACAATGCTCCATAGGAAATGTACTCATTACTTTACTCATGTAACTGTAACCCCTCTCTATATTATGTTTTTACAATAAAAACATAAAAAAGAAACAAAAGCTATTAAAATGAAATATTCATAGGAGCAGTTGGTAAAGGAAGTACTATCTTTTTCTTATATGTTCCACCAGGGAATATCCAAATTAGATCTTTTAATTTGTACTTATTTTGGGAATATTTTCTAAATATACAAAACACTTCAATTGTGTCTTACAAACATTGATCTATTAACCATCCTTATTTTTCTTTGCACTTATTATTATTACTATTATTAATTATTATTATTAATTTCTGTCAGAGAGGCTTTTATTTCTTCCTCCTGGGGTGGGAGCCTTTCCTAGACAGCCTTTCCTAGACAGCTAGGGCTCTTCTAAGGAGGGTTGTCATATCAAGGCCCCGCCCAGGCTTGGTCCCTTCTTGCAACCAGAGCTACTCTAAGAGTTATCACAGACTATGTCCTGGGTTGCCCTGTTCGTACAAGTATGAGTGGCGTTACCTTCTGAGGCTTGCTTTTAAGGCCAGTGCCCAGCTTCATGTCCAAGACACCACTCAGTTGGGCCAGCACACGTTTCTGAACTGCTCTCACCAGATAGCCCCTTGTGCACTGGTCTGCAGTCTCTGCTTCTATCACCCTGGGCCTACACCCTGCATGTTCTTGGGAACGAGGGAACCAACAGGGTGCCTGGGGGGGGGACCCAAGGGCATTCCAGGAGTCCCAGCCTTGGCCCACAGGGGAGTTCCCTGTCTACTGCTGGGGGCGTGGTCTGACTAAGGCATGCAGTATATGTTGGGCCCACTCTCAGGGCTTGCCTCGCTTACGCTGAGCCTCAGCCATGACAGGAGCAGCCCGCTTATTGCAGTGGTGTGGGAAGATGAGCGTGAGTTCAGGCTCGTAGAGTGCAGGCTTCTCCTTGAAGTAGGAGCTCTCCAAGCAGACTGCTGCGGTCGCCCTTTTCTTGCGGTCATAAATGAACAGGAAATTGAGCAGACACAGTCCAGTCTCGAACAGCCATGGGAACAAGGGCTGCTGCCGCAGACAGTACTGGCTGGCCAGGGGTAGCTTGGAAAAGCCCGGCCAGATGTTCTTACTGGGTGTCCCCAGCAGCTGTACCATCAGGCCAGTCTGGTGGATCTCAGAAGTGCCAGGGAAGAGAGGCTTGTGGGTCAGCAGCTCAGCCAGAATGCAGCCCACAGCCCACATGTTGATGCTGCTAGTCTGGCTAGTGATTCCCAGAAGCAGCTCAGGGGCCTGTCTCACACAGCCTTGTCCCTCTTGTCCAGCATAAGCAGGATGGAGACCTTCAGGACACTGTGGATAATGAAGTTCCTGTGCAGTTTTACTCGACGCCCTTGCACACCTGTAGCACAATATACTTGACCTGGGACTCAGAAAAGACCATTGGCATATCCTCCAGAAAGCTGGCAAGATCCTGCGCACAGTAAGGCATCACTAGGGAAATGCTGGAAGGAAAAAGAAGAAGAAAAGGAAAGGAAAGATGCACAGTAGTTTTCTTACGGTCTTCTCCCTCTCCAGGTGGTTTCCCACCCACAACCATCTCCTTCAGTTCCACCATGTTAGGATGACCAGGGCAACAGGAGCCGTGTGATCTCCTGCAGACTGCTGATGGGGATGCCCTCCTCCTTATCCATCCGCACCTTCTTCAGAGCAACTATCTCATGTCTCGGGCCTGATACACAATGTCATAGGTGGCCCTCACCATTGCGGTATAGTTTCTTAAACTCGTCCAAGCTCCTGCACTGTCCGAGCTCTACCCCCCCCACCTTCCCCACCGCCCACCCCCATCCCCTGCCCCAAGTGCTTCAACTGTGGGCTTTTGCCTGCCAGGGAACTTACTTTTTCTATTTTATGATCTGGAAAAATAAAGGTAGAAGTGCTGAATATTTGAGTTCCTGCAACATCTGTAAAAATGAATTCAGATCTTGCCCTCTTAATATATCTTAAATGCTTGTAGCTATTTAAATAAGGTACATATATATATATATATATATATATCATAAACATGCAAAGTGATCACAAATGACAATTAAATTAGGTCATGAATGCCAACCCCGAGTGGTAAATAAATTACATTAAACTCGTTTACGTATAAATAACCCTTTTTCAAACTCTGCATTTTAGAAAATCTTAAATGAGAAGGAAAGACAGTCCTAAGACTTTGGGATAAAATTTCCAATGCTAGTTCTGGGCACATATGGCTTTTAAATTAACTAGATGCTTTTGAATTTTGCTCCCAGAATAACAGGACAATTCATTTCCACACAATAACAAGCATATATATATATATATATATATATATATATATATAGCATATATATATTTGCTTCATACCCTTTCTAAATTTATTTTATGACTTAAAGTATGTTTTAAAATAATAACTTATTTTTAATTTTCGGGGGTTACATACCATTATTTGTTCAGACTATTTTGTCTCACTTTCTACATCTTGTTTAACAAAATATAGTTTTGTGAAACCATTATAAAAGTATTTGCTTTCAGTTATGTTAAATTCAACTTTATTTATATTTAATTCTTAATTGTGCTTATTTTTGTTCATCATGATTCACATAAATATAAATATAAAACTCAACTTCTCAAATATCATTTTCAGATGTATATTCCTACTGCTAATGCCCTCTATTTATTCATAAAATAATTTTTACAGTATAATGTTACTCTTAAAAATTAATCTCTTCCATGACCCACTGGTGGTTCAACAGTGTGTTATTCAGCCTCCATGTGTTACAGGACTTTCTTTGGTGGCTTTTTGGTGTTGAGTTCTACTTTTATTCCCTTGTGGTCTGAGAGAATGCAAGGTATAACTTCAATGTTTCTGAATTTGGACAAATTTGCTTTGTGGCCTAAAATGTGGTCTGTTTTGGAAAACGTTCCATGTGCTGCTGAGAAGAACGTGTATTTTGATGATGCAGGGTGAAATATTCGATAGATGTCTGTTAAATCTAGTTGATCTGTGCAGTTGTTTAGGTCTGCAGTTTCTCTGTTGAGTTTTTGCAGAGTTGATCTATCTACTGGGGATAGTGGTGTGTTAAAGTCCCCGACAATTTATGTCTTTGGATCTATATGAGTTTGAGAGAAAGTAGTGTTTCTTGGATAAATTTGGGTGTTCCCTTGTTTGGTGAATAGTGATTTAGAATTGTAATATCTTCCTGAAGGAGAGATCCTTTAATTAGTATGTAGCGACCTTCTTTATCTCTTCTCACGAATTTTAATTTGAAGTCTATTTTATCTGATCTTAGTATTGCAACTCCTGCCTATTTATGGGAGCTGTTTGCTTGGTAGATTTTGTTCCAGCCTTTCACATTCAAAATGTGTTTGTTTTTATGGGCAAGGTGTGACTCCTGAAGGCAACAGATAGAAGGATCTTGCTTTTTAATCGAACTAGACAGTCTATGTCGCTTAATTGGAGAGTTAAACCCGTTAATGTTAAGAGAGAGGACTGAGAGGTATTTGGGAGTTCCTGCCATTTTATCCACCTTCTTGGGGGCTGCGCCCAGAAACACAAGAAATCAAAGAAAGGTTGGACAAATGGGATTGCGTGAAATTGCAGAGCTTCTGTATGGCAAAGTACATAGCTAGCAAGAGCAATAGAAAACCAGCCCATGGATTGGGAGAAGATCTTCACTAGCCATACAAGGACAACAGTCTCATATCTAAAATACCTGGAACTTAAAAAATTAAATCCCCCAAAAACAAATCTTCAAAGACACAACAGCCCAATAATTAGGTGGGCTAAAGACTTAAAGAGAAACTTCTCTGAAGAGGAAAGAAGGATGGCCAAAAGACACATGAAGAAATGCTCAACCTCTCTAGCCATAAAAGAAATGCAAATCAAAACAACATTGAGATACCACCTCACCCCAGTTAGAATGGCTATAAACCAGAATTCTAATAACAACAGATTCTGGAGGGGATGCAGACAGAAGGGAACATTACTGAATTGTTGGTGGGGGTGTAAACTTGTTCAACCACTTTGGAAAGCACTATGGAGGTTCCTTAAAACTCCACAGAGCTCCCCTATGACCCAGCAATCCCACTTTTGGGCATTTACCCAAATGGTCACAGACAAGACCACACTAAAGCTACCAGCACGACTAGGTTTATTGCAGCATTATTTACCATAGCTAAGATATGGAACCAACCCAGATGCCTCTCAATAGATGAATGGATCAAGAAAATGTGGTATATATACACAATGGAATTCTATGCCTCCATCAGAAAGAATGACATTGCCCCATTTGTTAGGAAATGGAAAGACTTGGAAAAATTATATTAAGTGAAGTAAGCCAGGCCCAAAGAAACATAGGTCCCATGGTTTCCCTTATTTGCAATAGCCAGTGTATGTCTGAGTCAAGCAGAAAAGGTCAGATAAGTTGATGTTAGGGGAATGAGCCCCAAGATAAGTATTCAAATTTTTTTGTTTTTTTTGCCTTTCATGCAATTGTTTCTAACATATTTATAAGATGATTTCTTTGTTGCTGTGTATGTGTCTTGCCAACGGTACAACCCATGCTTTCACTGTATTTGATGTTGGTATAAGTTGTGGAGGGGAAGGGAAAAAAACAAATCATTTAACTAGGAATAAGGGTGGACCCATTGCAACAATGAGATGTACAAGTCATGTCGAAAAACAAAATTAACAACTTTGGTGGGGGGTGGGGGGAGGATTGGGTGTGTGGAGGGGAGGAGTATGGGAAGGGATGGGAAGGGGAAACAATGGAGGAGGCAACAATGCTTGATAAGAAATGTACTCATTATGTTGCCCATGTAATTGTAACTCCTCTGTACGATATTCTTACAATAAAATAAAGATAAATTAAAACCTTCCTATTAATAGGTACAAATATACATTGTACTTACTCTGTGGCCAGGCTTGTACTATTTACATAATATGGATTAAGTATGCCTTAGTAAAGTGCAAATATTAATTATTTTCCCAGCAAACACGTTTGATGTTTTGTACATAACAGCCATGACTATCATATCTTTCTGTTCTTTTTTCATGGTTTTGAGTATGGATTTGTTCATGGAATCCTGTGCCCTGCTCATGCTAGCCACAAACTAACTCTGAACCCCATCCATAGCCACATATAATATTAAATGTTCGTTTTTGAAGCATTGTGTTATCCCTCCTAAAGAAGGGGGAATAGTTTTTTTCCTCTATAAAAATATATAAATATTACACATCATGTTCTGTGGAGACAGCATAAACAGAGCCAGGGATAATGTACCACAATTAATAATTATGCACTGGCTTTTTTCAACTGCTTGAACACTTCTGCATTATTATATAGTTTTACTTTTTAAATTTTCTAAAGCTTGAAAGTGGAGGTTTATTATTTTCCTTCCCTTCCTTCCTTCCTTCCTTCCTTCCTTCCTTCCTTCCTTCCTTCCTTCCTTCCTTCCTTCCTTCATTCCTTCTTTCTCTCTCTCTCTCTCTCTCTCTCTCTCTCTCTTTCTCTCTTTCTCTCTTTCTCTCTTTCTCTCTTCCTTTCTTTCTCTCTTTCTCTCTTTCTCTCTTTCTCTCTTTCTCTCTTTCTCTCTTTCTCTCTTTCTCTCTTTCTCTCTTTCTCTCTTTCTTTCTTTCTTTCTTTCGCCAGTCCTGGGGCTTGACCTCAGGGTCCATACACTGTCTCTGGGCTTCCTTTGCTCAAAGCTAGCACTCTACCTCTTGTGCCACGGATCTACTTCTGGCTTTTTCTGTGTATGTAATACTGAGGAATCAAAACCAGAGCTTTGTGCATGCTAGGTGATCGATCACTCTACCACTAAGCCACATTCCTAGGCCCTAGTTTTAAAATATTAAATAATGAAAATTCTGCCATCAGAATTTAGTACTTAAAACAATAGTTGGCAAAAGATATGTTTTACACTGATGTGGATCTATATACAATTTATAGAAGAAAACACTAATTAAAACTTAGTATCAAAATTTTAGACAGGCACAGATGTCTCAGGTCTGCAATACCAGCTACTCACAAAGCTGAGATCTAAAGATCATGGTTCAAAATAGTTGAGGCAGGAAAATTGAAGACACACTTTTCTTCAATTTCTAGCACAATGCTTCACTGAAAGTGTGGTTGAAGTGGTAGAGTACCACTTCAATATCAGAAAAAATGTTCAAGGCTCAGAGTTTAGGCTCTGGCACAAAACAAACACAGGATGAACTAATGCAACAATGATACTCTCTAGACACCATGTTGGAAATGAACTTAACAACTTGGGAAGAGTGGGTGGGAGGAGAAAATAACTTAGGGGGTAAAAATGTGTAAAAAGAAATGCACTCATTACCTTACTTTTGTAACTGTAACCCCTCTCCCCCCTCCCGTTCATCACCTTCACAATAAATAAAGAAACAAATAGAAAATACAATGATTATATTATTGTTAAAGTGATACATCATTCGTTCTTTTGTCCAACACTTAAATACTTTTATATCCCTAAAACATTTTTAATTTATAAAAAGATTTTAGGGAGTATTTGGGATAAAATAATAATGCAATTATTAATAATAGTAACAAAATTGCACTTTACAAGAGCAAAGGACCTATAAAAGTATATCCTGAAACATATTTTGTTCATTTCATCTAAAAAGTTTCCAAATTTATAGTAACAAGTAATCATCACTCATGTTACAAGTATCATATGAGTAGACAACCTAAGTGGGTGGATTGATTCAGATGTTTGTCATCACCAGCAAATACAAAACAACTTCTAAAAGCTTTCTGGAGTCAGTGAGATGCTGGCTATAGCTTAGGTTGCTCTAAGCAACCTAACATTGATGTTAGAGTGTGGGTAGGATCAAAACACCCCCACCAAAAAGACAAGGCATTGTTTCCTTGTGGCCTTTGGTTTGGCAACCGTTTAAGTATAAATGCAACAGCTGGCCTCTGAAAGGATGGTTTTAGGACCCATTTAAGGGTGCAGAGATGTGATGGTCTTGGCAGACCGCCTGTGTATCTGAGATGAAATGATCCCAGCAACTGGACACTTTCGCAGCTGGCCAGACAAAAGATATTGTTAGGATATTTAACAGCTGATAATTGAACATTCTAGTACTATTCCTTGAAAAGAAAGTAGTTACACAACATATTGGCAAATGTGCAGAGACATTGAAATTCAGAGTTTGGGATGGGGATTTCTGGGAAGATGGACCAAAAAGCATGAGATTGTCATTGTCTCCAGTCTTTTCAGTAAGACATTTAGTAAGACTGGGTTAGGAAATCACAGGATAAGAATGAAATAAACCATGATTCAACTTCAGTATTGAATAGATATTTGACATTATTTGGCTTTCGCTTTGGTGACAATCACTCTTTTTGCTAGCAGATATCCATCTTTTTATTTCTTAACTATTTCATTGTTTCCTTTTAATGTGATGATACTATGTCATAGACCACTATAATCATTCTTTTGGAAATCTCATAGCTTAAGATGGTGAATAGTTTTCACTGCTTAATTTATTTAACTCTTCATCAAGTCTATTTACTTCATCATATTATAAATTTAAAAGATTATTCTCCCCTGATGAAATAAAATAAGAAAAATATATACTTAATTGAACTTATGAACTTATGTTCATAAGTGATAGAATGATATGACAATTTAGAATATCTTTGAGCTCTTGAAATTTAAATCATATATAACATTCTAAATTTCTATTTCACTGAGAAAGACTGAGTGTGGTGAAGTGTGTATTGATTTAAAAAGTTAATAATCTGGGCTGGGAAGTTGGCTCTGTTGTTGAATGCTTACCTTGCATGCATGAGGCACTGGGTTTGCTTCCTCAGCACCACATATATAGAAAAATCCAGAAGTGGCTTTGTAGCTCAAGTGGTATAGTGCTAGCTGAAGAGTTGAGGGACATTGCCCAGGCCCAGAGTTCAAGCCCCCACAACTGATAAAAAAATAGAATAATCATAAGGATGGTGTTGATAGCTCATGTTTGCTGTCATCCTAGCTGCTCAGGAGTCTGAGGACTGAGGAATACTGCTCAAAGCTAGCCCAAGCAGGAAACTTAGTGAGACTCTTATCTCTAATGAATCATTGAAAAGCCTATAGTGGAGCACTGGCTCAAAGGGTCAAGTGTTAGCCTTCAACAAAAAGGCTCAAAAATAGCACTAGGCCTTGAGTTTAAGCCCCAGGACCAGCACAAACACACACACACACCACACACACACACACACACACACACACACACACACACACACACACACACACACACATACTGAGTAAATCAACCATGATATGGCAGTTCGGGAGCAAATAGATTCTGTGTGCCTAATCCTTGGTTTTGATACTCAGCAATATTAAAATAACAATAACAATAATGATGATACATCATAAATCAGTGACCCAAGGTTAGTTAAAATTAATAGCATTGAATTTGTGTTCTCATGCATTATACTTTAGATTTCTGCTTTATATAAATGATATTCAAGTAGATTAGTTGAAAATCAATCCCTTTGACTCTAATTTATTACTTCAAAGTTGTCCTTTAAGAGTTATAAAACTGTATCTTTTTAAGGAAATACTCTATAAAATCATATTGTTTACAGAAATTGTCAGAACTGTCTATATCACTGCAACTGACTTAGCTTGAATGGAAAGTTTTCCCACTTCTCAGAAGTGAGGGACTAATGGACTTCCTAGGTTGACGCCAAGGGAAAAAGGCAGAGCAAATTTAAGAGGCAAATAAAGATTTCATCTTACTCTCCTTTATTTATTACAAACACTACATTGAAAGCAAAAGTGATTGAGAGAATTATCTATTATTTTTAAAGAACACATGGAAAAAAGTATAAATATAAAGACATTGGCCAGAGCAGGGAGGGGGTGGGGAGGAGTTCAAATCAATGAAATGGAGATTCAAGCTCTGCATGGTTTAATGAGCATTAGAAAGAGTTTAAACTTTGAACAAGGAGAGGCAAATATCATATAAATTCAGTCTAATCATCAAAAGTATAAAGAAAGAAAGCAATCTTATTTGCCCTTAAAAATTTATAATCCTTAAGACATTTTAATATTTGTAGATAAAAAATATTCCTAAAAGCTAATACTCTCCTATTTTAATATCTTTTTGAATAATTTTAATAATTTAATTTCTATAATTTAGAATTGCTAAACATTTAAGTATTATGAAGAAAAACTTCTTGATAATATTCTCCAGCTTATTCTCCAGAAAATGGTTTAATTATATTTAGAAAAGTATGTGCGTGCTCAGATGTATCTGTATGAATCCATGTATATGTGTATATAGGTGTTCACCAAAATAATTTTCTTATTTTAGTGATTTATCACATATTTACTACTATTAAAATATCCATACCCCCTCTCTTTCTCTCTCTCTCTCTTTCTCTTTGCTCTCTCCTTTGTCAGTCTTGGGGCTTGAACTCTGGACCTGAGCACCGTTCCCTCAGCTCTTGAGCTCAAGGTGAGTGAGTACTCTACCATTTAAGCCACAGTGCCACTTTCGGGTTACTAGTGGTTAATTGGAGGTAAGAGTCTCATGGACATTCCTACCCTGTCTGGCTTTGAAGCTTGATCCTCAGATGTCGGCCTCCAGAGTAGCTAGGATTATGGGCATAAGCCACCAGCTCCCAGCCTTTCTTTTATTTTGAAACAAACAAAAGCAATGTCAAAAGTACATTGCTTTTATTTAATCCTTTAAAATACCTTCTTGAGCTTGGTGTGGCAGAATATATCTGTAATCCCATTCTGGAGATAGAGTCAGGGCCAGAGAATTGTCGGTTGTAGACTAATAGTGAACTCCAGGCTAATCTGGGATACATAGTCAGACCCTGTCACCAAAAGCAAAAGTAAAACAGAAACGAAAGAAAATGGAATCTTGTTTTTTAATAGATATTTATCATTTCTTTTAATTGTTGTATCTTTACTGTTCTCAAATCAGGAGCAAGTATAAAAAAATTAACCTAATAGTTGATTACCATGTCTTTTTTATTTTTAACCAACCATAGTATATAACTTTGCTCTTAGTTTTCTTTTCTCTCAATATAATTCCTATGCTTAAATACCTATGATTCCATGTCTGCTTAATGTGGCAAAGTACATACTGAACAACAGTATTGCCTTAAATATATTATCAGAAGAACTGTATTTCTTCTTTGGGTACGAGTGTACTGTGTATTAACTTTATGTTCAGATTAATATAGATAATGTTCTACATATTTGAACCAAAGCAACAGAGATACTCACAAGATACTATGTTTGAAATAAACTTTGCAACTTGCTGGGCAATGAAGTCACGTGGGAGGGAAAGCAGGAGAAAATGAGGGAGGGGGGTAATACTGTTTGACAAGAAATATACTTATTACCTTACTTACGTAACTGTAACCCCTCTGCAGATCACCTTTACAATACAATAAAATTTAAAAAGAATAAAAAGAGGGGCTGGGAAGGTAGCTCAGTGGTAGAGTGCTTGCCTTGCATATGCATGAGGCCCTGGGTTCGATTCCTCAGCACCATATAAGCCAAAAGAAAAAAAAAGCTGGAAGTGGCGCTGTGGCTCAAGTGGTAGAGCACTAGCCTTGAGCTGAAGAGTTGAGGGACAGCACCCAGGCACAGAGTTCAGGCCCCATGACTGGACCCAAAAAAAAAAAAGAAAGAAAAGAAAAGAAAAAGAAAATTAACACAGAACATCTGACTATCCTAATTTCCTTCATCCAGGAACAGGGGTACTCAAGTGAATACTGAAGTTCAAATATTCTTTCCACTAACTAGCAGGAAATGATATTAATACGTATATTTTCTGAAATATGTTAGTTATCAACATAGGATTTTGAGCTGGGCAATAGTGGCTCATGCCTATAATCTTCACTATTCAGGAGGCTGAGATCTGAGGATTATGGTTCAAATTAGCCTGGGCAAGAAAGTCTATGAGAATCTTATTTCCAATTAAGCACCAAAAATACCAGAAGCAGATCTATGGCTCAAGTAATAACACACTATCCTTAAGCAATAAAGCTTAGCTACCTTGCCCAGGCCCTAAGTTCAAGCACTAGAACACATACATACACATACACACAACACTACACACGCAGTATTATATTACAGACGATTTAAATAAAGTATTTAAGTACAATATTAGAGTAGAAATTAATGAAATATTCAGTATCTGTGTATTAAAAAAAATGAGAAACTGAGGAGCGTGCTGGTGGCTCACTCATGTAATTCTACATGTAGAGAAAGCTGAAAATGTTAGAGTGTGGTTTGAGGACAATCTAAGCAGAAAAGTTCTTGAGAATCCCTCTCCACTGGGCAGTGACCCATCCCTCACTTCCCAAGCTACTCAGCTGACTTTAGGGGGATAGGCTTGCCTGGTCAGCCTATGCAGCAACATTTGCAGAACTCCATCTCTATAGGCAGAAACTGGACATATCTATACATGTCTATGATCTCAGTGATGCAAGAAGTCAAAAGTCTTTGCTCAGGGGAAGGCCTTCATCGAAAGCAAGATCCTATCCCAAAAATGATCAATCAAATAGATGACCTATCAGCAGTATCACAAAAGCCTGGCAAGTAAGGCCCTCAGTTCAAACCTCAGGTACTGTCAAAGAACATGAGAGATGAAATACACATAATTAATTGCATCAGGCTTTTTTTTTGTGTGTGTGTCCGGTTATGGGGCCTGAACTCTGGGCCTGGGCACTGTCCCTCAGCTCTTCAGCTCAAGGCTAGCGCTCTACCACTTGAGCCATAGCACCATTTCCGGCTTTTTTTTCTTTTTGCTTATGTGGTGCTGAGGAATCGAACCCAGGGCCTCTGGCATGCAAGGCATGCGCTCTACCACAGAGCCACCTTCCCAGCCCTGCATCAGGCTTTTTAAACCACACTAACCTTGACCAATTCTAATGTGTTCTATATAATTAGGATGATATATAACATAGAAAAAAATATCTATAATGTCAGTATAACTGGTGGAGGAGAGGGGGAAACACAAGACGTTTAAGGATACAGGTGGACCTGTTGCAACAATGAGAAGTACAAGTTGGCATGTCCAAAACGAGCTTTACAATGTCGGTGTGGGGGGGGGGGAGGGGGGGAAGGATTGGGATTGGGGGGGAAGGGGGAGGCTGGGAAGGGATGTGAAGGGTAAACAAAGGAGGAGGCTGCAATGCTTGGTAAGAAATGTATTCATTATCCTGCCCATGTAATTGTAACCCCTCTGTACAGTATGTTCACAAATAAAATAAAATAAAATAATTTTTTTTTAAAAAAGAAAAAATTATCTATAAAACTCAAGCTCCAGATCTGAGGTTCCAATATTTCCTGTTTTTTACATGTTCAAAGGTGAATATGTTGAGTGAAAGTTAGCAAAAGGAAAATCTAAAAAACAGAAGCTTTGTATATATTCCTCGAGTCAATTGACCTATAACACTCATACATTTTCAATCCAAGCACTGGAGACCTGACTTGTGTAATCACTTTTAACATTTCCCTACTCACCCATTCAAAGTCATTTGTCTGAAATTCGTCTTTGGAGAAAACTCAAGAAAACTAATGTGACCATGAATCAAAATTATAGATATGAAGGGAACAATCTTTGGGGCTTCATTCTAACTTTTGTGGTTTAAAGAAGTAAGATTAAAATAATTGAATTTTATTCTTGTCTTATGTTTAATTTAAAATTGAAAGCTATCCTTGACATAAAAAAGAGCACAAGATGTGCATAGAAAAGTGTAGGCATAAAGGATGAGAGATTGCAACATATAAAAATAGACTACTCTTACATTTGGAACTATGTTATTACTATTATAACTTTTGATCAACCAGTGTTGATTTTATTGTAGAAGTTATTTGAAAATTTGTTCTAATTCTCAAGGTTTGAGAAACTATGACATGCTTTGACTGTCACCTATTTCATATATAACTGTGTTCCTTATATCAAATGACACTCAAGTGGAAATTAACTGGCCTCAAACATCTCTTCACCTGGCTTTTATATATTTTTTGCAGACCATACTGTAGAGAACATTAGATCTTTTCTGTTTTCCTGTTTACATTTCATAAAAGTTTGGTGGTGGTTGTTGTTTTGATGCTGATAATGGGACTTAAACTCATTCTGGATGCTATCCCTTAGTGGTTTTTTTGTTCAGGGCTGGTATTCTACCACTTGAACCACAGCTCTATTTCTGGATTTTGGTTGATTAAGAGGAGATAAGTGTACTATAGTTCACTTCATAGGATTTAACATTGTGCTCTGTAACCAAACCCCTCTTAGATCTTTAGCTTATCAATTAAATATAAGTTACGTTTTCTTTTGTTTTTTCTACCACATCCTGCCATATATTCAATGCCTAAAATATAGCTTTTTAGGGATTTTGTTTTATAAAACATGTTATCTTTGGTTTGAAATGTAATTATTTAATAAATACAAGAATGGGTTTACATGCTTGAAAATAATCATCAATGCTATTTAATGGTTTAAAAATGACAAAAGTATTATCAGAAACACTTGAGGCTTATAAGGTACAAAATAAACTTGCAGGATGACAGGAAGAAGACTAAAAATATCTTAATATTGTGTGTCATTTATTAGTTTGTGATCATAACGAGAAGAGCTCAAGAAGTATTTCAGTTTACAAACAATATTAAAACATTTTCCAAAATTTTATGGTGTTGAAAATTGAAGAATTTTTGGAAAAGCTTTGAAAAGATTGATTTAAGGGTGTGACATTGCTCAGATAAAGAAACCACTAAGGATATTGACTCACATCCAAAATTATATCCATTTATGTGACACAATTATATTAATGGAATAGAGTTGGAGATACAGATGTGAAGAAATACATAGTGTATGGAAATTATGTTTCAAAAGAATTATAGATTTGTTTACTCACACATGGATTGGTTTTGATATTTCTGAGATACTACTAATTGATTCAAATTTCTCGATATACAAAGAAAAAAAAGTTTCTAAATCTTAAACTGAACCTTTCTTTAAATAGTCAAAGACTTGACAGTAAGCTGAAATTCTGTCCATGTCACCATTATTTTGATGAACAGGAGTTTTCTTAAAAAGCCAATGTTTGACAAAAAAAGAAAAGAAAAAGAAAGAAGGAAAGAAGGGAAGGAGGGAGAGAGGGAGGGAGGAAGGAAGGAAGGAAGAAAGGAAGGAAGGAAAGAAGGAAGAAAGGAAAGAAGGAGAGAAGGAAAGAAGGAGAGCAGGACAAACTTACTAAGTTTTGCCAGTATATATATTTGTAAAAATTTGCTAAAAATTTCTCTCAGGTCTAGGGGATAGGATATTTCTATGCTAGCTTTGTGTGTGTGTGTGTGTGTGTGTGTGTGTGTGTGTGTGTGTGTGTGTGTGTGTGTGTGTGTGTGTGTGTGTGTGTTTGTGCTCATGTACGTATAAGTAGGTATTGTGGCTGAAACTGAGGGCTGGGTCAGTGTCCCTTAGCTTTTTGCTCAAGGCTAACAACGAACTCCTTACATGACAATACAGATTTATTTGCCCTGTTTTTTTTGTTGTTGTTGTTGGTAGGGGTGCTGGTGGGGTTGTGGGGCTTGAACTCAGGGCCTGGGTGCTGTCCCTGACCTTTTATGCTCACTCTACCACTTTGAGCCACAGCCCCTCTTCTGGTTTTTCTAGTAGTTAACAGGAGACAAAGTCTTATGGACTTTTCTACTTTAACCGGTTTTGAACCATGATTCTCATATCTCAGCATCCTGAGTAGTTAGGATTACAGGTGTGAGCCACCAAAGTCCAGATAATACTGATTTATTTTTCCTTTCAGCCCCAGTCTATTTTCCTTATCTCATGAATGTGATTGTTGTTATAAAAAAATCTAAGAAGTCATAGTTTACTCTTTTCATTGTCCCTTACAATAACCCTACCTTCTCTTCTATTTCTCCACTGAGAAATGTGTTTTGCTCCCCAAACATCCTGCCATACCAATTACATCTCAATGCAGAGTACACTTCAGTAGACTTTACTGACATCCTTCACCTTGACAAAAAAGGCTACCAAGGATCTAGTCTCAATTATTTCACAAACCAAGAAAAAATTGAATGTTCTTTTATTTTACATCTTTTTGTCCTGCTAGAGGGAAAACTAGGGATAAGCACAAACCTATAAAAAATAAGGAGTGATTACTGGTGGCAAATAATTATCACCTATTAAATTAACATTTGTTTTCTACTTTGTGCAGGACTTTTATTTCTTCAACAATAATTTGTATATTCTGTATTATAAGCCCGAACTTATGTGATTATTGACTTTAAGAACTCAATATATGCTACTCTAAATCACCAATGTATAATACAAATAATTTTGAAATAATGATGATATTTTTATATAGATTATATAATGGATAATATACAGGGAATGATATGAGGATTTTTCTGGGTTTTTATTTGGGAAAATGGTTATTAATCTCTCAGTTCCTTGTTGGACAGACTACAGGGCAGATAAAGGAAAACAAACAGGAGACCTTAACATGATAGTACCAACAAGATAGGAAATCAAACACTGGAGTTCTTTTAAATTCTGTAAAATATTAAAAAATAGTATAAGTTACATATTCTACCACAAAAGCTGAAGTAAGTCTATTAAATCAACTCATTGGAGAGAACTTTATATTTAGCTTGGATAATTGGTAACAAAAGCAATTTTTGAGCATAGAAGTTCAAATTTTGGCACACACATATAGACTGTAAATAAAAAAAAATGTGATGCCAGAGGCTGGAAAGGTGGCTCAGTGGTAGAACGCTTGTCTTGCATGCATGAGGCCCTGGGTTCGATTCCCCAGCACTACATAAACAAAAAGAAAAAAGCCAGAAGTGGCGCTGTGGCTCAAGCGGTAGAGCGCTAGCCTCGAGCTGAAGAGCTGAGGGACAGCCCCCAGGCCCAGAGTTCAGGCCCCACGGCCCCACGACCGGACCCCCCCCACAAATAAAAAGATGCCAAATATTGTTCAGGATGCTTTAGACTTGGGGGTTTACAATATTAGAAATAAAGCCCCAGGGGGCTGGGAAGGTGGCTCAGTGGTAGAGATCTTGCCTTGCATGCATGAGGCCCTGGGTTCGATTCCTCAGCACCACAAAAGAAAAAAGCCGGAAGTGGTGCTGTGGCTCATGTGGTAGAGCGCTAGCCTTGAGCTGAAGAGCTGAGGGACAGCGTCCAGGCCCAGAGTTCAGGCCCCACGACCGCACCCCCCCCCAACAAAAGAAAAGAAATAAAGCCCCAGGCTTCCTTGGGTGTAGTGCCTGGTAAGTCCCGGTAATAGCAGTCTTCTTAAACAGTTGTTTTCACTTAACTCAGTTCAAAAACTAACCTACTAGACTGACCAACGTGTGTCCTAACACAATGACTCTGAAGATACTGATAATTATTCGTCATCTCATGAGTGAGTTACATCTTAGTAGTGTGCATGGACAGAAAAACCTGTCTGTCCAGAAGAGTGATCACATGTTCATTTTGTCATCTTGCAGTTGAAATTTGCTGGGATTGTATTGAGAAACACTATATCATGCTGATGTTTTATATTTAGGATATGAATAATTTATCAGATAAATATATTCTTTATCCACAAAATGAACTTGTTTGTCTCTGAATTATGCACATTGCCCACAAGCCTTTAAGTAAGAACGTGGAAGACAAAGCATGCTTTCAATATGACCATGGGGATCTAAATGACTTGCACATGCAGTTCTTTCCTTAAGAATTTAACTACTCTATTTTGCTTTTTCCAGAAGAGACAGCAGAAATATTTCTGTATTTCTGCTTTATATTTATATGAACAAGTGTTACACTTTAGAATAATACATATTTTCTTCTTATATACATCAAGTTTCAGCAATAGGTCCAAAAGTCTTCTGCTTTGCAACATTTTTCTCTGTGTAACAAACAAGAGTTGAACATACACATATATATATATGTATATATAAACACAAATGTTTATGTATATATGTGTGCATACATATGTATATACGTGCATATGTATGTACACACATACATAAATATGTATATATACATGTAAATAGACACATGCATATATATGAGTCAAATATAACATGAAAATACACATATAACCAGTGCTGAATATCTGTTAAAAAAAAGTATCCCTTTCCAACCAGAAAATTGGCCTATGCTCTCTATCTGCTCAAATAAAGTAGAATTTAATAGACTCTAGCCCTGCTGTTTAGGTTTCTGCCTACATATTTTGCCCTTTATTCTCTTTTGCTCTTTTACACAGAGGAGTCTATCAAGAGACCATGTACAGAAATACCAAGTAAAATATATCATAAAAGCGGAACTCTGAGAACCTAGTGACCTGAAAAAAATGTTACTTATGAAACTAATGACCTAGG
The DNA here is from genome assembly GCF_024711535.1 of Dipodomys merriami. NCBI lineage: Eukaryota > Metazoa > Chordata > Mammalia > Rodentia > Heteromyidae > Dipodomys > Dipodomys merriami. The sequence goes on from NW_027206401.1 coordinate 43,423,219, forward strand.
AATGCCTTTAAATCGGAGACCATCTAGTACAGCAAAGAGACCTTCAAAATGGACATGTGAGCACTGATCCACACAGAAGATTAAATAGCACAATATATTAAAACACATAAGGTAAAATAGAATTTGGCGTTTCTTTTACACAAGTATTTTACCCAAGAGCTGAGAGACCAAATATTCTTTCCTTCCTTTTTATCATCCTTTTACATTACTTTCTCCTTTCCTTTGAGAATATTTGATAGTCTTTTCTTATTTTTAACTCATATTTGCTAACACTTCTATATACAAATAAATTGCAGTAAGATGTTTATATAGAGACAAATGAAAGGGAACTGATGGGCAAATACAATTATATACTAAATGTACCTATGTGAAAACAGAACTAGTAAACTTGAAGGAATGAGTGGGGTTGTGATAACAGAGAAAGAACATTCTAGAAGGGGTGGCATTGTACCCAGAAACTGACATGATAAACTGAAACTCTTTTGGCTGTACATCTAATTAAAGATAAGATTTTTAAAAGGTATTTAGAAAGTAAGTCCAGTATTATTTCATTTACATAAAATAGACCACTACACTATGCTAAGCAGGTTTTTAATTTACTTATTAATGTAATTCATGTAATAAAAATGTAGATTGTATTTAAAATATGTGCACCTGTTGTCCACTAATTTTAAGAGCTATTATTCCTAACAATAAATTTCAAAGGTAATTGTCTCTGTATTCATTACTTCTGACTATGTCTATGAGGATATGCTATCCTTTCATGTTTATTTTAAAAACACCATTGAAGTTTGATTATCTACCTGGTAAAATATTGACAGACTTGAGAGCCAAATGATAAACAACAAAGCAGGCATCCACAACACTTAGCTGAAGATTAAATCAATAAATACAAATTTTATTAATGTTTCCAATTACAGTTTTATTTTATTTGACAGGAGAAAACACAGTTGTTATGTGCTCTTTTATTCAGAATAGAGGGGCAGAGGTGACGTATGCATAATGAATTTGAATCTATAATTTCTTCAGATCAAAAAAAACCCTTGAAGCTCAGAAATTCATTTTTAAACATAATATTATCCCTAGTGTACAGTTCAATAGACTTCATTAAAAATTAGGATGAGGAGTTAGAATGAGGAAAGAAACCACAGGCCCACTTACACATAAGTCTTGATCATCTCATAGGGTTAGAAAAAGTATGTTTTCTGTTTACATAAAAAGGTGCATATTTTCTTTCTACTTCCTTTCACAAATAAATATAGAAATGTTTATTTTGCAAATAATGCTTTTCAGAAAGTATTCATAAAAATTCTCTTTGAGCCTGAAGATTAAACTTAATTATAAATTAATTGGCCCTCAGATTTGCTTTCTAACTCAAGATCACCAAAGGAAATGAAAGTGATATTTACAACATTCTATGACTAATACTGATTGCTATGTATTAGATCTGAAGCATATTTTAGATTTAATAATGTTTTCCCAAAAATACTTCATACACTTCTGTTTTTGTATTTCATTATCATTTAATAGGAAATGATTTAACATTTACAGTTAAAAAATCATATATCAGTGCATATCAGTGAAGTAAATGAAGCAACTAGAAAAATTAAAACAATGGTTAATCTTCATAGAGATGAGGGAGAATAATGAAAGTGATAACATTGTATTCATAAACTGACAAGCTGAATTGAAACTACACAGCTGCTTAAAGATAGTTACAAAATAAAATAAGTAAAAATAACATAAATCCATAATTCCATGTCTCCAAATAAACTTTTAAAGTGTTTATTGCCTAAATACACATCATGTAAACCCAAGTTATTTTGTGGTTTGATTTCTAAACTCTTTATCTCTTGTCACAAATTAGTTTTCTACACTTGACTTTGATGAGTTCACATTGACTTAGGCACATTCATTTTGGGGAAATTTTTATCTCATATTTTGTATTGTTAGAAGTCAGATTAAGATGTCTATCCTCATGCCTTGTCCTTTTTCCTGTTCTTTACATAATTTGTCTTTATCAATCCATGCTCCTGCACTAAAATATCATAGAGTAGACAGCTACTACAGAAGCTTATTTTTCTCAGTTCTGAAAACTCAACATCATGTCTTTGGAAGATTTGGTACTGAGCATGGTCTTTGTTTATCGATGGCAACTCTTAGCTTTCCTTCAAGAAAAATGTGTAAGGTAGTTCTGAAGAACCTTTGTAAAAGGTAGTAATCATATTTATGAAGCTACTTCTCCTTGACATAAGGTCAAAGGACCTTTAAGACCATCACTTAGGCCTTAAGATATCATCATATAAACTTTAAATAGACTATGACTGAGATTGAGGTATAATTATGTTACATATATATTTTTCTTTTCAATTTTAAACCCAAATTTCCCTTTGTTTTTCACCTTTCACAATGATTAACAGTATCACATTGTTAACTTTTCATCTGTAGCCTTATGAATCATGGCATATCAATGGACACATAGATGAATGGATAGACTCAACAATTCCATTTTATTATGTGAAGTATGGTATTTTCATATGACTTGGTTTTATATTTTTAGTACAAATGATCTTAATTTCACTACAGTACATTGAGATTTGTTTTTGTGGGAAATATTCCATTAAATGATTTGTCAAATTGTTTTTGAGGGGCTGCATATTTCATCAGTTTATACTCTGAGAATGTTAATACAAATATTGTATGGCTAGTATATACTATACTAATTGTTCTACTTTGCTCTTGAACTGTTATTTTCTTTTCATAGTTAAGAAGATTGTTCTGAAATTTAATTTTATACTTGTGTTACTTGTTCCCAAGCTTGAATTTAGGTCTTACTTGCTTTGCTGGTGCTCTACCACTTGCACCACACCTTGAGCCCTGATTTTCACTGGTTATTTGGGAATGGAGAGTCACAGGCTTTTCACTTTGGGCTGTCCTGGAATCTTAATCATCTGGATATCAGTCTCCAGACTAGGTGGATGGCAGTAATGAGCCCTGGCACCTGGCCACCTTTGAATATCTTCATGCACTGCTTTACTCTAAACCTGCTAAGCATTATATTTTTACAGTTAGTCTGTATAGCAACAGACCAAATGGATAAAATAATGGGTGTTTTCATTTGTTTTTTACTCAGCTCCAAAGGTGCATGGAGGTGTCCATAATATTCATTTAATTAGTGATTGGAGATAGTACTGGGAAGAAATGCAGGTGTCTTTTCAGCATTAAAAAATATATGGTTGAGAAGTCAGAAAATATCTGAGACAAGTTGCTTCTGGCACAAAAACAAATCACTGAAGGCACCATATAATAATGAATTAAAATAGTTCAAGCCAGGTACTGTTGGCTCAAGCCTGTGACCCTACCTATTTAGGAGGCTAAGATCAGAGGATTCTGGTTCAAAGCTTGCCCAGGCAGGAAAGTCTGTAAGACACTTATCTCCAATAAACTACTAAAAAAAGCTGGAAGTGGCACTGTACCACTGTACCACTGTAGTGGTAGAGCACTAGCCTTGAACACAAAGTGGCTCAGACACAGTGCTTGGGCACTGAGTTCAAGCCCAGGACTGGAAAAAAATCAATTTCTTTACTTTTAACACTATAGATTTCTATGAATTAGTTATCACTTGTGTAGACCACTAATGAATGCTGATTTTCTGGGAACTGATGTATAAACAACATATAATTCCAGAAACACATCATTTCAGTGAGGGAGATATGGGACCTAAATTATGTGATTAAAAGTGGGATCAGTAATGCAGAAAAGTTAATGATATCAGTTTTTGGAATTACTTCAGTACTGCTATAGGATTTATGTATTTCCCATGTCTCTTAATTACTAGAAAATATTTCTTAACTTTTCTAAAACTACCTTTTATGTTAAAGAATTTTGATATTTACTCTGTAATAATCCAATACCACTATGGAGCAAGAAAAGAATTAACTAACAGAGACCATGGAGTCAAAATTTTCTCCCTCCACCTAGGCTTTTTAAGTTCAGATTAGCCTGGGGCTAGTTAGGGAAAAATAATTTAGAGGGCTCATTCCAAGAGATAGATAACAAGAAATCAGGGAAGATATTTATTATGCTTAATAATACTGAAATTAAAGTTTAAGCGTGGAAAACTTCCCAGATACAAATAGGTGACTATATTGCCAAAAGAAGAAAGGAGGAGGAAGAGAAAAAGAAGCAGAAGAATACCTATAATTCATGCCTGTAATCCCAGCTAGTTATTATACTAGAAATCTGGAATATCATATTGAAGGCCAATTTAGGCCTACAAGTCTGAGACATTCCATCTTCAAATTAACTAACCAAAAACAGGACTGATGGTGTTGCTCAAATGATAACAGTGGTAGCTAACCAAGGACTCCTAGCAAGAGAATGCAGCCCTGAGTTCAAACCCCTGTACCCCTGTGCACCCTCCCCCTTGAAATAGATAAAATATATAAAGTAAAAAGGAAACCTATAAAGGTATATAAATCTAACCATTGAGTCACTCTATACATTATTTTTTTAACTATTATCTCTATAAAAGGGACAAAATTAAAACCAAAGCAGTTGACTCTACAGACTGCTCTTATATGAGTAATCACAATTAAAAATGATATGAATTTGATAAATCTGTAGTGTCTTCTTAATTTGTGGAGGGGTAGGGAAAAAACAAATTGTTTAAATTGCGATACAGGTGGACCCATTGCAACAATGAGATGTACAAGACGTTATGTTGAAAAACGGACTACAACTCTGGTTCTGGGGGGTGGATGGGGCGGAAGATGGGAAGGGATGGGAAGGGGAAACAAAGGAGGTAACAATGCTTGGTAAGAAATGTACTCATTACCTTGCCCATGTAATTGTAACCCCTCTGTATGGTATTTTCACAATAAAAAATATAATTTCAATGTATAAGCACACCATTATGCTTTTACTATATCAAATATTTATAGAATTTTATACTTGATTAAAGAAAAATTTTGTCCATGAAATAAACTATTCTTGTAAATATATTTTACTGGATGAATAATTACTTTTGTTACCAAAATAATAAGGTGCAGATTGTCCAATCTTGAAATATTGTGGAAAAATAATAATATGCACTTGAAATACATACAATTTTGCTCTAAGTTTTATGGAATTTCCTTAACTTTTTCTTTCTTTATTTTATTTTCTCCATAGTATTGGTGCTTGAATTGGGGCCTGAGCATTATAAGCTGAAAGTGGTTCCACTTGAGTAATTTTGCCAGTGTTTTGTTTTTGTTTTGTTTGTCCATTTTCCTATCTCAGCTTCTTCAGTAGCTGGGATTACTCATATCCTACTGAACTGGTTTGTTTTTTCTAACACTTGACCTGGACTTGATTTGAACCATGAACCTATTTCTGCTTCCCAAGAAACTGGAGTTGAATGTATGTACCATGGGTATACCAGGATAGAAAAATAATTTTAAATAAAAATGTTGTTTGTTACATCTCCCAAAGCCCTAGGATAGTGTAAAATAAAAGGTACACATTAACATTGTGAAATACCATTTTCTCAATCCTATAAATATATTTTGTCACCATTTTTGCTTTACATTTCTGCTTAAAGTCAAAAGTACTTATGTGAAAGCCTTTTTCCCCCCTTTTCACTATCTCCTATGAAATTGTGTGGGAGGAAGCTGTGAATCAGTACTACTCAATCCTTGACATTAATTCACCAGACACATATTTTCATTTCAGAAGAATTATGGAAACATTCATTCAAAAGAGAACATTGAACGATAGTATTCTCTGTTTAGAGCCTTTCCCTTTTCCAAGTGGCAATGAAGCATAGTAAAGACAAAGTAAATTGCTTCCTATTCCATCTGCTTTTCAAAGCTGTAGCACTGGCTGAGCTGAATCACAGAAACTACATCTGATCTCAGCTTAATGAAAATCTGGCATTACAACTAAACTGGGCACAATTATTTTGTCCCAGCTTGTTCTGATTATTAGAACTCAAAGCTAATTCCCTGCACACAGTAGGTCAACATTCAGCACATCATAAAACAACTTGTTTTTTCTCTATTTAAAACTTTTTAGTAAAAAGGGTTTTTGTATAGATGTGACTAGGATTAAGGGACATAACAATGTGTGTGTCAGGACATGTAAGTACTGATGAAAGGCCTTCCTAGCAATGATGCCTTTCTGCTTCTTTATTTGACTTTATTTCACACATACACATATATACACATGTTTATATATGTACATATGCATATATGTACACACACATATATAGTTCCCAGCAATGTGCATGTATTTGTTTACCCTGCTACTTCCAGAAGTTGAAATGAGAAGAATGTTTAAATCTCAGTTTGAGAGGAGTAGAATGGGAAACATAGCAAGATGTTTTCAGCAAGTTGGACTGAAGGCATACAGAAATGTGTGTGGGTTACTGGACAAGAATACCCCCTTGGAGGAAATCCTTAAACATCTTCCTTAATGTCAGGCTTCTTCAATGTAGCTACCTTTGAGGCCTTCACAAAGCTGAAATTGCAGGTTCAGTTCCAAGGGCTCTAGATTACATGAGTTCTCTTACTAAGTCACAACTATTAGAAAAAAAAATCTTGGGTAACTAGAATATTGAATCACCCCTAGATGCAGGCCATTGTAGAACTTGTGAGCATCCTACAAGGCACATAATAGAATGTCCCTGGGTATCAGTTAGATATTTTGAGAGCAAAGGGACATATTGGCTTTTTTGGGGGGGGGTTCCGGTCATGGGGCCTGAACTCTGGGCCTGGGCGCTGTCCCTCAGCTCTTCAGCTCAAGGTTAGCACTCTACCACTTGAGCCACAGCGCCACTTCCGCCTTTTTTCTTTTTTTGCTTATGTGGTGCTGAGGAATCGAACCCAGGGCCTCAGGCATGCAAGGCAAGTGCTCTACCACTGAGCCATCTTCCCAGCCCCATATTGACTTTTTCTATGGCAGTCACTTTGCTTTGTGTTGAGCTTTAGAATTATGTTGTTGTGGTTTTTTGCAGGGGGTGGGGGGCTTTTTGAGACAGTCTTTAAAAACAGACTGGCCTTGAACTCATGATCTTCCTGACACAGTCCCAAGTGCTGGGGTAACAAGAATGTACCATCACATCTGAAAGTTCATTGGGTTTAATCCTTAGCACCAACAATCAACAAGAAGGACAAGAGAATCGAGAGGAAAGGGGGAGTAGGTATGAGAGAGAAGGCTTTTGTAACTTCATGATGACAGAAAACAGAGATGGTGGGATGATGGGTTGCCCAATAATAACAATTGGAATAATGAAGGAAAATATGTGATAAACTGAGGCAGCCAAAGAGCAGAAGTTATTAAGATGCTTAGATACTTTGATATCCATCTCTTCAGGCTTCTATTTTCTTTTATACCATTATGCAAAAATCAGAGGTCATGAATCAAAGGAACTTGGTAACATGTAACTTGGTTCACATGTAACAGTGAACCTCTCTGAACTCACACAGAGCCAGAGGGGGAAAGAGGAATTTCAAAGACAGGAGCAAAGTAAAATATTAAGTGTATAGTGCATATGTCGAAGAGTAATCTTAATCTAGGATGTCCAGGTATAAAGATTATATGTGAGAGTTATATGAAAGCACAAATCTGTAGGAAGAAACTCAGAAATGTGGTTTTTGTCCTTCTTTCATTTAGTTTAAACAGAACAAGACTTATACACAGATGTCATGAAGAAGCACCTTCTTGTATAAAGCTAAATACATACATTAAAAATAAGAAGAAAGAATAGATATTTCAGATGGAAAACTTTTAGAAAGTAATAGTGTAAGGAAGAAAAAAATAAACATAGGAAATGAAGTTCCTGAAAAGAGATAGAGGAAACGTTGTGAGAGCAAACAGAAAAGGGAAAGCTATTGATATAAAAGGTAAATTAAATTTAAAAACAGATCGGAAGGAAACTCTAGTGGGGTTTTTTTGATAATATAATTCAAGACTCATACCAAGATCCAGAATTATTTTATCAGGACACACAAGGGAACATACAGTAAAAATGTTAAACTCTAAATCAAGATATAAATAGACAACCTTCATTTTATTTTGATGAATACTTTCTATTTTGGAGACTTCCACATTCATGGAATTTGCCTGGCAAATCCATATCATAAATAAAAGTAAAGAAATGTTGTTTTGGAAAACATCCCAAGGAATTCTGTGACTCTTCAAACAGGGATTGATAATTCAAGCTGGAATGAAAATCTAGTCATTCATTTCTTACACTCCAGACATATGCATTCTACAGTAGGCTATCTAAAATGCCTCTGAAAAGGGAATACCCTCTTTCCTCGAGACTTGATTCTGTCCTTCAGGATTTATTTTTCTGTCCTGACAATGTTTTTCCACTTTTAGCCAGACTCTGTGAGCACTCTTTGGGTCTTGTTCTCTTTTCTGCTTTTCCCATTTGAATTATTCATGTATTTTCCCCATGATCAAATATATGGAGAAGCCCTCAGATTTTATTATCTCTACAAACATCTTGCTCTAAACCATTAGACTCTCTTCCTTTAAAAACAGAATAAATCCTCTCTGAGTCTCACTCATGTCTTTTTGTTGTCCAAATAACACAAGGCAGCCACTGTGACCTTTCAGAAACAAAACCCAGATCATGTCCATTCCTTACAGCTCCTCACTCTTTTCCCAGTGCTCTTAGTCTAGGCAGCCCCCAGCCATTCCTCCGGCTGTCCCTCTTAACCTCAGTTTCTTCACTGCTTCACTTCTGTCGGTGGCAGGCACTTTTAGTTTCTGGAATCTCTTCTTTCCTTGATCTAGACAGAGGCATGTTCCTCTGTTCAAAGAGATCTCTAGATCTCAAGCATTCTGTCTTATCATTTTAATGGTCTACATATAAATGCCCTCCCTTTCCTAGTTAACAAAACAACCTAGAAAGGAGCTACCTCTGTAGATTAAGTCAAATCTCCTCAGCACTGTAAGAAAAGGGTTCTAACCCACTACACATCACTCTCATGAATAATGCAGAAAGAATGCAGTCACCTCAGCTCCCATACAAAGTAATACAAGTATAGGCCACTCCTTCATACAGGGAAAAAAAGGCAACAGATGATTTTTTTTCATATTTAATAAGTTATTAACAGTGCCCATGACTTAGCTGTGCAATTTATTATTGTAGTTTGTGAGATTTCTTAGTTACAGCCAGTGGGTATGGTTAATGAGCATTATGGGTATATGTAAATGTACTGTTCTCAAACGAAATAAATGATAATCTCAATGACCATTTTATAAAGTTTAAAAATATTACAAATTTTTAAGATTTATATGTATTTATTTTTTTATTGTGAAAATACTGTACAGAGGGATTACAATTACATGGGCAAGATAATGAGTTCATTTCTTATCAAGCATTGTTACCTCCTCCTTTGTTTCCCCTTCCCATCCCTTCCCATCTTCCCCCTCTCCCTCCCCTCTTTCCCCCTTCCCCACCTCTCCACCCCCCAGGCCAAAGTTGTAAAGTTCATTTTTCGACATAATGTCTTGTACATCTCATTGTTGCAATGGGTCTAACTGTATCCCTATTTAAACAATTTGTTTTTTCCCTTCCCCTCCACAAAGTATACCAACATCAAATACAGTGAAAACAGGGTTTATATCATGGGGGACATACAAAGCAACAAAGAAATCATCTTATAAATGTGTAAGACACAATCGCAGAGAGAAAAAAACATTTGAATCCTTATCTTGGGGTTATTTATTTTGTTAAAGGATTTTCTTTCTTATTTTTTTTTGTCGGTTGTGCTTATCCCTCAGCTCTTCAGCTCAAGGCAAGTGCTCTACAGCTTGAGCCACAGCACCACTTCCTAAAGGATTTTATTAATGACTTGATTAGAGAACTGTAAAATGATAATGTACAAAATTACACATTGTAAAAGTTTAAGAAGTTTCCAAAATAAATTTTCAAATGTTTTCAAACATTGATTGTATTTTGAATGCTTCTTATAGTAATAAAAACCAGTCATTTTTCAAATGTATCCTTAATGGAATATTTTTTTTAAAAAACACCTTTTTATTTTTTAAAATCTGCTTCTGATTTTGCACATAAGTTGCACAAAATTCTGAGTCACATAATTTCAAAGGCAATCTAAACCTAACTTCATATCTGTTCAGATATTTAGATATTATTTACTATCTTATATCTTCTGAAAGAACAGAAATTTTTCATCTCCCATATAATATGTTCTACATTTTGTTTGTAATATACTATATATCTGCCCCTCAGTATTTGTTGTCTCCTCTTCAAATCTTTAAATTTCTTGCCCTTTTGCTATTATGTCTTCCGTGTGTGTATATGTGTGTATCTGTGTGTGTATATGAACACTAGACAAGATATTTTACATTCACTTCTGTAAGTGGAAATCAGCTTGCAGTTGCTAATTGTGTACTTCAATCTGGGAAAAGCAGACCTTAACAGACTCCTTTCTGCTAATATAGAAGCTCCTCAGCTTCTATAGCTCTTAGTTAAACTGAAGATAAGAAATAAAGTTCAATTTCTATATAACTTTTTATTACAACTGTTCCAGCCTCCTACCTTATCAATTGCCAAACTGATGAAGTTCCAATGTATAACTGAGTTCTGATAAAATCAAATCCTAAGTTTGTTTTCAGCCATTTAATCATCTCTCACATCTCCTTTTTTTTCTTATAACAGTGGAATAAGGCTATTTCTTGTGCCAATTGTCAGAAGAAAAAAATTATCTCTAAATAGCAATAGAACATTTTATTTTTCCAACATCCATCAAATTACAATACAGCCCTAAAATAAATAGTATTCTAGTCTTTGGCAGTTTTATTTAAAGATATGTACTTAGAACAGACAACCTACAGAGTCCTAAATAACATCTATTTCCTGTTCTTTCGTGTTTAAATTTGTGCATTGCCAATCAATCTCTGATTTCTTTTAATTCAGAGATAAAGTAACACAAATAAAGTCATTACTCAGTTACATGTATCTCATATTCATCTCTATGTAACAATCTAAAATAAATTCACATACACTGATTTGGCTCTAATATCTATGTCAACTTAAATCATGACATTCATAATAGCATTTACAAGTAAATAAAGCCTTATATTCCAAGACAATTAAGTTACGGAAAGAAATTTAACCTTACATGTATGTAGTCATATCACTTTTGCAGGCATTTCATGATAACAGAACTTCAAGGAGCACAATAATCAGTGAAGTCCAAACAACTAAAGTGACTCCAATGTGTTAGTGTCTAAAACGTATTACATACACCACCTGAGCCAATGTCAATGTGTAAGGGTCAAAAATATGTGTTCATATCTGCACATATATGAGTAGATACATCCATACACATGTATTATATATTATAAACACTTATATGTATTTATGAATATATTTGTTATAGAATAAATGTTTTGAGAATAATACTGGTATTGGCCTAATAATAATGAAGTATTTTAAGTTGAAATAGTAATGTAGTCAATTCTAAGTGAAAGCTCCATTTCAGTTTGTCTCATTATTGCCATTTACAGATCTGTGTTGATAGTTGCTTTCAGCCCCAGGCAGAACCAGGTTGTCCTTGCAGTAGAAAGCTGTGAGAAATAGATCAGGCCTTTTTTGCTGTAAGTGACTGAAGGGAGAAATGATGCCTTATGGAGCGGCATTTTCTATTCTTTTCACAGTCTGCTATGAACATAAATTTAACTAAGAATAGATGTTAAATGTGTTTCTCTTTAAATCGCAATCCTTACTCTCATGTTTGGTTTATCAGAGTTTTAAGACCCATTCTGCCTGAGTCATAGCCTCTTTAGCAGGAAGAACTGGTTAAATGGGAACTGAAATTACATTGTCAAATCTCATTAGTGCTGTGAGAATCTGAATACAGAGGAACATGTCCATTTCAAGTGGATTTCTTTCACAGTAGAACAGTGTTTGCATCTCTGTCTAAGTAAAGCAGGGCAATGAACAACTTGTCATTGTTAGTATTCAAGTACAGTGTGAATGTTCACTAGCAAAGGAAACCAAGAGGGACTTCTGGTCCCAGGAAATGGTGAGTTTCTGCTAATATTAATACTGCTTCTAATTAGAGGAAGACTGAGCTGTTTATGTGTGTGTGTGTGTGTGTGTGTGTGTGTGTGTGTGTGTGTGTGTGTGTGTGTGTGTGTGTGTGTGTGTGTGTGTGTTGTGATTTTAGAGACAAGATATATCCAAAGCTGGCCTTGAACTCTGGATCCTCTTGGGTCCTTCCTCCTGAGTGCTAGGATTACAGAAGTGTCCAATGTAGAGTCACTGCAAATGAATATTGATTTATGGAATTATTTTATTTAAAACATGACATAAAATAATATAAGAAAATGGTAAAAAAAAATCCACTAAGAAATTGAATCTCAAGTTCCCAAATAAATGTACAAATAATCAATTCACACATTCCAGTGTTTTCCATTGTATTAAATATGTTTTATGGAATCAATTTTCAGGCTTTGTTCTTTTCAAATTTGTATTCCAATGCATATAAATAAATATAAGTGTTCTAGAAATCATGCAGTAGTTTGTATCAACTATTCTTGATTTAATATTTTTAAAGTGTCTGAATTAAACATACCGACAACTTCAGTTATGATAATTTTGACAAAAATCTAAATCTATTTTTAGAACATTGAATTGTATACCTAAAAGAAAAAGATTCCCTGTTGAGTAAGCCAACACATCAACAAAGCTAAACTCCCTTTTAAATCAGATAACATGTTCCTCTTTTTTTCCTTTCATTTTTATTCTTTCACTTTTATGAATTTATTTTCAAAAAGTCTCACCCAGGTATAATAAATAACTTCCTTAACATATGTTTATTGTTCTCTCACAGGTTTGTTACAAGTATATACATGACATATTTGATATAGTTGATATACAGTAACTTAAAGTAATAAAATGTATTCTCTCAAGGATAAAAGTCTGAAATCGAGGTATCAACAAGGCAATTCTCTGAGGCTTTGAAAAGATTCATACTACCCTTTTCCACCTGTAGGCAGCACTAGTTGCACTTTGATTTGTAGCATCATTATGACCTTCTCAGTGGGGATGTGTTCATGTCCTTTAACGGACTATGAATTAGAGTTAGAACTCAAGATAACCCAGCATGACATCAACTGAACTAATTTCACCTTTAGTGACACTTTATTGGCACATATAATATCTCAAATAATCACACATTTTGAGGTTCTGGGTGAGCATGAATATTGGTAGCTACAATTCAATCCATTATAGTATAGAAATAATCAATTTTACCCGAGAATTGTCTGTTTTAACTCTTGTTTTTAAGTTTGATGGATATCTTATTCTAAATTGATAAGAATATATAACAAAATTTTACTCATTTGTTATCAATTAATTCCATGTTAATTTTCTGAATTGATAACATAAATATTGGGAAAACTGTTTTTTAGTAGATTCAAAATAGCCACCTTATAAAAATGTATGCATTTCAGAACATGTGGATAGAGTTTTGATAGCATAACAGTTTATATTATAATTATTTTTCTTTTCCTTACCAACTTCAAGTAAATAAACTCCTGATGGTATGAGGTATACTCATAAGATTAATGTGTAATGAGAATAAAGTATTAATATATAAAACTGTGGAAACTTTAGAGTTCCTTAGGAGAGAGTTGGATTGTTATTCTCAGGAGTAGGAAATACAAGGCCTCATACATAAATTATAGGCTCCCAGGGAGAATGTTATAGCCATCAAGAGGGGAACAAAGGCTTTAAAAAAGTTAGAAAGGAAAATAGGACAGTAAAATACAGAAAAGAAAAATATATCCTACCATGAAGAATAGGCTCAAATATAACCTTTAATATATTGAAAATACATTTCCTCAACTACTTAGGATGCTATCAATATGTTATTTCACTCTATGTTAGAGCTATGTTAAAGGGCTTAGCAGAGAGCTATTGAATATTACTCTTTTCTTATTGTGATAGATGCAGATTATCTTTTTTAATGTATTGGAAACATTCTTCATACCATATTTGCTACATATAGTCTTTGTATCTTACAAGAGACACATAAAATAATGCGAGGCTCTTCTTTATTGAATAATTCATAAGATCTCTGCATGTCAGAACAGACAATCAGTAAACATTTGAAGTAACTTTTGCTTAATTTACTTAAAATATTTCTGATTTCCATTTATAGCTAATTGATAGAATAGCAATTGAATGTAAAAACTTGCTGGAGGCTGCCTTGGGGGATTATGTTAGTAATTTTATTAAGTTGCTTGCCTAATTTGAATAATAAATTTCTACACATTTATTTTGAAAGTGCTGGTATACATTTAATAACAATGTATTTTAGAGTATGTAGCAATCAACAAAACAAGAAATAAATTTAACATTAATTTTCATGTTAATTTATTTCTTCTCATTGGAGGAAAAAAATCACTGGGACATGAAAAGAAACAATACTGATGAATGTTGCTCATATCTCTCCCTTCCTCATATACTTTATACTTTTTGTATTTTGTCAAGTTATTTACCAAATCAGTGTCTACACGATTTTAAACTTTGGTTCGTTACAACCAGCTACATTATGAGTGTAAAAGTTTTAGGTTAATCTCTAATAAATATATAAAATGGGATAATGTCAAATTATATTTTGACTACATTTGTATATTTTTTCTAAGAATTAATAGATGGAATAATTGAAGCACTTTTCTAAGCCTAAAGTCATTCAATATGACAAATTTATTCTAAAAAATTAGTATATAACATTAAATGCAATAGGTATCTATACATATAAAAGAAAAGATTTTAATTTACAAATTTTTTAACAAATTTTACTTTACTTTCATGCTTACAATGAAGCATGAACTCTTGAATTATGATCAACTCTGACCTTGTTTTGATAGAAAAAAATTTTCAACATGATGAAAAATGCAACATCTTTTCACCACAAAATAGGTGATCTCTAGTGAATCAGTGGAAAATAAATGTCAATGAATGAATGCAATTTTTATTTCTTCTGTAGACTTGGAAAGAAATTTGCAAAAGTTTAAAGATTCAGTTTTTTACTTTATAATTATGAATTATAAACAACTGAGTTTTCAAAATAAATTCAAACAACAATTAATTTGGAAAAATAAGTTTATGAAACCATTGGAGAGGCTTTTCATCCATTCAAATACTAGCTAAGAAAAAGAGTGAACTTGGGGTAGAGGCCCATGCCTTGATCCCAACACTCCACAGATAGGAAAACTAAGAATTCAAAGCCAGCCTGAGCTACATCAATAGGTCTACAATAACTGGCTCTGCAGAAGGAGAATCTTTCTCTAAAACATAATACATAAAACATAAAACAAAATTGTTTAAATTTTTATTAGTATTATCCTAATGTTCATATCAACCTTCTATGTCAAGATCAGTTTGACTTCCAATCAAAAATAATTACCCTTGGCCTCTTCTTTTGTTGGAGATTCCACAAAGAAAACCGAACATTCTCTGGATATGAAGACATGCCTTCTCCAAACTACATCAACTATAAACTCTAAAAACTTCACTTTTCATATGCATCAACTGTGAACTCAAAAACTAAGAGAAATAACAATTTAAGAATTTAACCTATAGCTGGTGCATGTCACTCTCACATGTCATCATAGCATCCCTTAGGCTGAGATCTGAAAATCATAGCTCAAAGCTAGACCACCCAAAAATGTCTAGAGTCTTATCTAAAATTAACCAAGAAAAACCCAGAATTGAAACTGCCTAATGTACTAGTCCATCAGCTTTGAGCAAAAAGCCTTATGAGAGTCCTAGACCCCGAGTTTAAGCCCCGGTATTAGAACAATATTGTTTAATGAACAAATACTGATTTTAAAAAATCCTACTTTCCCAAGTGGTTGAAAACAGTATGGAGGTTCCTCAAAAGACTCCTCATAGGGCTCTCCTATGACCCAGCAATCCTACTTTTGGGCATTTACCCGAATGATCACAAACAAGACGATAGTAAAGCTACCAGCACAACTATGTTTATTACAGCATTATTTATCATAGGTAAGATATGGAACCAACCCAGGTGCCCCTCAGTAGATGAATGGATCAAGAAAATGTGATGTGATGTGATGTGATGTGTGTGTGTGTGTGTGTGTGTGTGTGTGTGTGTGTGTGTGTGTGTAATGGAATTCTATGCCTCCATCAGAATGATATCATCCTCTTTGTTAGGAAATGGAAAGACTTGGAAAAATTATATTAAGTGAAGTAAGGCAGGCCCAAAGAAACATAGGTCCTAAGGTTTCCCTTATTTGCAATAACTAGTATATGTCTAGGACAAGGTTAAAAACTATGTACATATGACCATATAAAATGATGGTAAGTGAAACGAACCCCAAGACAGGGACACAAGTGTATCTTTTCTTTCTTGCTATTGTTTTTAACATACTTATAATATACTATGTGATATTTTTGTTTCTTTTGTATGTTCTTTCTCCATGGTATAACCCCTGTTTTCACTGTATTTGATTCCAGTGTCCTGCATCTTGTATGTACACTTTTCTAATTTGGGAATGAGAAGGAAAATAACAAAATGCTGAAATAAGGATACAGGTTTACCAATTGTAACAATGAGATGTACAAGACACTATGTTGAAAACGAATTTTACAACTTGGGGGGGGAGAGAGGGAGGAGTTGGGAAGGTGAGGAGGGAAGGGATGGGAAGGGAAAAACAAAGGGGGAGGTAACATTGCTTGATAAGAAATGTACTCATTACCTTACTCATGTAACTGTAACCCCTCTGTACACTATTTTTACAATAAAAATATTAAAAATAAAAAGCCTTCATTAAATCAGAAATTTGTGGTACAATTTATATTGTTATCTCTATTTATAAGATTAAAATGTAATACCTCTTGTTCTGTATCTATTTTCTTATTCACAGAGCTTTTGAAAGTCATATTACTAATATAAAAATGAAGTCATTCCACTTACTGTTTTTCCACAGTGAAATATAAAAGGAATGCTAAACTCTGTTTGCTGTTTTTATTATAAAATACCCTTAGGAACTTCCTCAGGAGTTAACTCCAACTTCATTCCTTCACAGAACAACCATGCTTGTGGTCCCCATAAATCTCATCCTGAATAAAACTTTCCTTTTTACCTTAAAGAAAAAAAAGCCTTCACTGAAATTTGCATTTTATGAAGCATTCATTATAATGCCATTAAAGATTATTGAAAAGGGAAAGGGCGTTTTTTAAAATGTCTGGACTGGAGAACCATTATTTTCAAAAATTTAACATATTATTAAATTATTTGAACTAACAAACTACTTGTATATTCTCATTTTAAATTGTCATGCAAGAAGTTTTGTTTCACATAAAATTAATTACAATGCAGTCAGTGAATTGAAGTTGATATCTACAGTATATAAAATGCAATCATGTGTCTTTTCATCCATGAATAAAGCTGTCATTAATGTTGTATCTACTACATGTCTGGCCACCTGCTTGGCATTTCAGATGCATAATCACATAAAATCTCTCAACAAGCTTTATGTAAATAATACCTCATGTTGACAAATACAAAATATGGAATTTAAACAATTATTTTTAATTAAAGTATGTTTTATTTATATAGGTATGCTCCCAGAGTTGTTTTCCTTTTCATTCTCAATTCTCTGGGCTAACCCAAGTTTGAAAACATGTAACTCCTTCTGGATATGTCAAGCTAGAGAATTTAGTTTAAAAGACCCATCAAGCAGACAGATATTGCTAGCAGAGAAATATGTGTATCTTCATATCTGAAATTCTGTTTTACATATATTCTGTAACACTTTACATAAAGAATGAAAGACATATGCAGAAAAGTGATCTGTTCTTGATATTCATATTTCTTACCTATATATATTTTATTGATGAATCATTAAGAAAACATTTTTACCCTAATGATGTTCAAGTGAAGAGAGAGACTGAGGACAAATACGATTTGCATATTTTATTTGTGTGTGTGAAAATGAAACGATGAAGCTTGTTGCAAATATTTTAAGGAAGAGTAACACAAGGAAGACATTGAGAAGGATAAATTTGGTGCAAATTATTTAGATATGTGTGGGACTGTATCAATGAATCATAACTGCACAATTAATATGTTAATAAAAACAATAGGTTGAAATCAATATTACTCAATTTTAAATATTCTTTAAAAATATTTTATGGTGAGGTCCAGCGGAAGAGTCGAGGATAATCTTACTACACAAACATAAAAGGTCAAAAGCTATGTCCATGTGACCATATAAGATGATGCTAAGCAAAATGAACCCCAAGATAGAGACCCAAGATGTTTTATCTTTCTTGCTTTTGTTTTTTAATGTACTGTGGTTTTTTTTTGCTTGTTTCTTTTGCATGTTCTTCCCCCATGGTATAACCCCTGTTTTCACTGTATTTGATTCCAGTGCCCTGCATCTTGTATTTACATTTTTCTAATTTGGGGAGGTGAAGGGAAACAACAAAATGCTGAAACAAGGATACAGGTTGAACCATTGTAATAATGAGATGTACAACACACTATGTTGAAAGCTAACTTTACAAGTGGGTGGGGAGGGAAGGGATGGTAGAGGAAAAACAAAGGAGGGGGTAAAAATACTTTATAGGACATATACTCATTACCTTACTCATGTAACTCTAACCCTTCTGTAAGCATTTTTACAATTATATATATGTATATGTATATGTATATGTATATATATATATATATATATATAATATTTTAAGAACAAGACCACAAGTTTATATGATTTGGGGTTGGGAAAGAGAATCGCAGAAACGGTGAGACAAAGGACAATGGGTGAACTAATGGAACAGTGATACAAGACACTACATTAGAAATGAACTTCACAACTTTGGGGGAAGGGAATTGACGGTGGCAGGACGGGGGGGGGGGGAAGTGGGAGAAAACTAGGAAGGAGGTAACAGTATTCCAAAAGAAATTACTTATTACCTTACTTATATAACGGCAACCCCTCTGTACATCGCCTTTACAATTAAAACCAGTGTGCAAAAGAAAAAAAAAAAGAACAAGAACCACACATTTGAACAAGAAAATATATGAAAACACAACTTTAAAAACAGATACTGACAAATGAAGGTATCATTGTTTCTGATGGAAGCTCGAATTCCATTGTGTATATGTACCACAGTTTCTTGATCCATTCATCTACAGAGGGGCATTTGGTTTGGTTCCATATCTTGGCTATGGTAAATAACGCTGCGATGAACAGCGTCGTACTGGTGGGTTTAGTGTAGCCTTGTTTGTGGACATTTGGGTAGATTCCCAGAAATGAGATTGTTGTGTCATAAGGGAGCTCTATGTGTAGTTTTTTGAGGAAACTCCACATTGCTTTCCAGAGTGGTTGAACAAGTTTGCACTTCCACCAGCAATGTAGTAGTGTTCCCCTTTGGTCACATCTACTCCAGTATCTGTTGTTAGATTTCTTGATTATGGCCAGGCTAACTGGTATAAGGTGGAATCTCAAATGTTGTTTTGATTTGCATTTTTTAATAGCTAGAGATGTTGAGCAATTGTTCATGTTTCTCTTGGTCATTTATATTTCCTCTTCAGATTGTGCTCTCTTAAGGTCGTTAGCCCACTTTTTAATAGGGTGGTTGTTTCTTTGGGAGTTTGTTTGGGAAGAATTTAATTTCTTGAGTTGTTAGTATATTTTAGATATCAGACCCTTGTCTGTTGTATGGGTGGTGAAGATCTTTTTCCAGTCTGTGTGGGTATATTGTTCTAGCTATGTGCTTTGCTGTGCAGAAGCTCTGCAGTTTAATGCAATTCCATTTATCCAGCCTTTCTTTGGTTTGTTGTGTTTCTGGATCTTCATTAAGAAAGCTTCGATCTAGTGTTTCTATTATTTTTTTCTTGTAATATTTTCAAGGGATCTGCTTTTACTTCGAGGGCTTTGATCCATTTGGAGTTGATTCTGGTGTAGGGTAATATATAAAGATCTAACTTTATTTTTCTACATGTGTTAGCCAATTCTGCCAGCACCACTTATTGAAGAGCCTGTCACATTAAGTAAAATAAGCCAGAACCAAAGAAATATGGGTCTCCTGGTTGCCCTCATTTGGAATAATTAATACACATCTGGAATAATTTTATCAGATGAGTTCAAAAACTATGTCTATATGACTATCTAAAATGATGCTAAATGAAATGAACCCCAACATAGGGACACAAGAAATCCTTCCATGTTGTTCTAAATGTACTGTGATTATTTGCTTTCCTCTGTATGTTCTTCTCCCTATGGTACAACCCCTTTCATCACTATATTTGATTTGGGTATCCTGCATCTTGTATATACATTTGACTAATTCTGGGAGGGAAGGGGAATAATTGAAACAAGGAAAAAGGATGACCCATTGCAGCAAGGATACCTACAAGGCAGGATGTTGGAAATGAACTTTACAACTGGTGTTGGGAGAGGGAGTTAGTGAAGGAGATGGGAGAGGGAAGGGATAATGGGACAACAACAAGGGAAAGGGTTACAATGCTGGAAAGGAAATGAACTCATTGCCTTACTCATGTTACTGTAACCCCTCTGTACAGCATTTTTATGGAAAAATAAAATTTAAAAAATAAAACCAGATACTGACAGTCATAGTAGATATGTATTTTGTCAGACACCTTGGTTTGCAAGAAATTAAGCTATCATAAAATAATGAAAATGGGTTTCATCTTCCTTTTATTTATATAAGCTTAAAAAGCTTCCAATATATTAACAATGAATGAAAAAATATTAATACTACTTTCTATGATGTATCTATTTTTCTATCTAGTAATAGTAGTACTTGTCATCTTTGATTAATTTATGTTTTTAAAATTCATAACTCCACTTCCTAACAAGAGTAATTAAAAACATATGAAGAAAAACTGTTTTTAAGGTTTTTGTTGTTCTTTTTTTTATATTTATTTGAGGGACTTACATAACTCAAATAATTGGAACAAAGTAGACATGTAAGACATTTTTGTCAGACATAGGCTTCATGGTTTCCTTCATTTATTGTAACAAGAATATGCTTATAAATCTACAAGTAAACCACTGGATGGTAAAAGACAAAACAAACAAACAAACAATCACTTAGGATAAATTATACAGGACTCTAGACATTCATCAGTGAGACCAAATAAAGATATTCTTAAGAGAGGATCCCAAAAGCTCAGTAACTGAGCATATGATCATATAAAATGATATGTACTGAAATGAACTCCAGAAATGAAAACAAGGATTGTGGTTGTTTTGGTTTTTTCTCCTTTGTTGTTTTCTCTAGCTTTTGTCTTGTATGTAATTTTTTGGGGGGGGTCCAGTTGTGGGGCTTGAACTCTGGGCCTGGGCGCTGTCAGCTCTTCAGCTCAAGGCTAGCGCTCTACCACTTGAGCCACAGCGCCACTTCCGGCTTTTTTCTTTTTGCTTATATGGTGCTGAGGAATTGAACCCAGAGCCTCAGGCATGCAAGGCAAGCGCTCTACCACTGAGTCACCTTCCCAGCCCCTTGTATGTAATTTTTATTTGTTTGAGGGAAGGTAAGGGTAAGCACAGAAATGGTGATACAAATAGTAAACAAGTGGTACTCACTAGACTCTATATTGAAAATGAAGTATGCAACTTGTGGGGGTTGTTGGATGGAAAAAACTGCGAGAAAGCAAGGGAAGAGGTGATATTGTTCAAAAAGAAATGCACTCATGACTTTAATTGTGTCAATATAACCACTCTGTATATCACCTGTACAAAAACAATAAAAATTTTTAACCTAAAAAAGAGACCTTTTTGTAAAGAAAATGAAGTATGGCATTGTTTAACAAATTCTATGTTAGAACCTGCTTCTTCTCCAAATTTTAAATGTTAATTATGAAATATATTCTAAAAATCATGTACTTGATCACTCAAAATTTATTTTTAATATAAATTATTTCCTTTTTAAGTCATCTGTCATCAAATCACCCATTTAGATGGTGTTTGTCTTCTCAAATATATTTTTACCTGTTTGAAACACATTTTTTTCTCATTGAAATCTCTTACTAAGAATCAAACTCAAAACATTTTACTTGCTAGCCAGCACTCTATTCTTTGAGTCATATTTTTAGTACTTTTGTATTATTTTCTCTTTACTTAAATTTTATTTTTAAATTGGCATACATTCATAATAGGAAATTTCACTATGATAATTCTATATAAACATACATTGTTCTCTGAACCAAGTGCAAGTGTGACAGTCAATTATTTTCCTTAACTTCTATATCTCTTCCTTTTTTCAGACAGTTTAATGCAAAAGAAGATCTGTAAGTCTATCTATCTATCTATCTATCTATCTATCTATCTATCTATCTATCTATCTATCTATCTATCTATCTATCTATTTGCCATCCATCATCATCATCATCATCATCATCCTCATCCTCATCCTCATCATCAACATCATCATCAAATACAACTTGCTTCTAGTTGTTTTTAAGTTATTTCTTGAACTTTTCCTGTAAATCAGACAGTAATACTCCTATGTTTACCTCTTAGGTAACTAGTAATACACATATGAGCCACAAGCCAGATTTCTTAATGACATTTCTAACTATATGTTTAGACAGTAAATATCTATGTCTTTACCCCTACCTATAAGAGCATTGCTTGAGGTGATTGAGAGCCCAGGAGATTTCTTCTCATTGTAGGAGAAAACTGACAAAACAAAAACATATACAAAGGTCCTAATACAAGACCATACTCTAAGTTCTGGGTTTATGATATTCATAAAAGAGACAATCATCTTCACTCAGCATAGTTCATATGGCCCATATGTTTTATTACCATTATGCTGTATTAACACTGAGTTTATATAAAATGGATAAGAAAATTAAAAGTTTATTGAAATAAAAGATCCATAGCTTCACTGAATTCTAAATACAATTTCACATTGCTAAGGGTGGGATACATACTGAGAAATGTAGTCTTGGGTGATCATATTAGTCATTTTTCCACCACGGTGAAAAAATACATTGTAGAAATCAGTTTTCAAAAGAAACTGTTTTAATGAGTGTTCATGAGTTTCAGTTCATGGTCACTTGGTCTAGTAACTTGAGGATTAAAATGTATACTTTGTAACACTACACGAAACAAAATATCTATTTGTAAATATGTACCTTAGCATACTACAAGTATTTTTACAATAAATCTTCTTTATAAAAATGATTTTGTATATTGTAATAACACATTGCTTAAAATATACATACAATGTACAACTGTACCAACATATTTTCTTTTTTTATAGTCTTATTTAATGAACTTTTCCTTCTGCTATTTTTTGCTCATTAAAGATAATTTATTTATTTTTAATTTAATTTTATTGGAAAGATGATGAATAGAGGGATTGCAGTTACCTCAGTAAGGCAATGAGTACACTTCTTGTCGAACGTTGTTACCCCATCCTTTGTTTTTCTCCTACTATCCCTTCCTTCCCCTACCTCTCCCACTCTTCCCTGCAAAAAAAAAAAAAAAAAAAAGTTTTAAAGCTCATTTCCAGCACAGTGTCTGGTGCGTACTATGTTTGAGTGGGTCATCCTGTGTCTTTGTTTCAGCATTTTGTTATTCCCCTTCCCCTCTCTAACTTAGATAAATGTATATACAAGATGCAGGGTAACAAAATCAAATAGTGTGACAACAGGGGATATACCATAGGGGGGAAAACATACAAAAGAAACAAAAAAATCACACAATACATTAAAAAGAAGAAGAATGACAACAATAAAGAAAAACCTATTGTGTCCATATCTTGAGGTTCATTTTGCTTACATTATATCTTATATAGTTATATGTATATAAATTTGCACTTTTCTACTAATCTGATAAGATTATCCTAGACATATACTAATTATTGCAAATAAGCAAAACCATGGGGCCTACCTCACTCCAGTTGGAATTGCTATAATAAAGAAATCTAATAACAGCAAATACTGGAGGGGATGTGGTCAAAAGGGAATTCTACTGCATTGTTGGTGGGAGTATAAACTTGTTCAGCCAATCTGGAAAGCAGTATGGAGATTCTTTAAAAGATTAGACATAGAGCTCCCCTATGACCCAGCAATCCCACTTTTCAGCAATTACCCAAACGATCACATACAAGGTTATGTTAAAGCTACCAACACAATTATGGTTATCACTGCATTATTAATCATAACTAAGATATGCAACCAACCCAGATGTGCCTCAGTAGATGAATGGATCAAGAAAATGTGATATATATGATATTTATATATGTACATATTATCATATTTATAATGAAATTCTATACTTCCATCAGAAATAATAACACTTCCCCATTTGTTAGAAAATGGAAAGACTTGGGAAAAAACCATATTAAGTGAAATAATAAGTGAAATAAGTTATTTGTTTTATAGCAGTGCAATATGAACTCCTGACTTCATGCTTGCTTGCCTAGTGGAAAACCACTGAACCACATTTCCAGTACTGTTTCTAGTGGCTATTGTCAAATACTATCTCATTTGGGAATCATTTTTTACCTCCTCAGAGGTAAAGTCGGTCTCATATATTGGAGCTCATAGATTTTCCTGTCCAGACTGGTCTGAAACTACAGATCCTCCCAAACTCAGCGGCTCATATAGTTTTGGGTGAGAGGTATTTGTACCATTGTATCAACACTTTTGGGTGAGAGGTATGTGTACCATTGTATCAAGCTATGTGTTGAGAAACGGTCTTTCCAATGTTTCAGCCCAGGCTGGCTTTAAATGGAATTCTCCATTTATTATGATTTTTTATATTTATAACCATTCCACCTTATAAATATGTTAGAAATAATAGCAAGAAATTAAAAAAAAACACTTGAGTCCTTATCTTAGGGTTCATTTTACCTAACATCAACTTATCTGACTTTTTCTGCTTGTTTCAGACATATACTAGTTATTGCAAATAAGGGAAACCATGGGACCTATGTTTCTTTGGGCCTGGCTTACTTCACTTAATATAATTTTTTAGAAGTCTTTCCATTTCCTAACAAATGGGGCCATGTCATTCTTTCTGATGGAGGCATAGAATTCCATTGTGTATATATATCACATTTTCTTGATCCATTCATCTACTGAGGGGCCTCTGGGTTGATTCCATATCTTAGCTATGGTAAATTTCATTTCAAAAGAGTTATTAATTATTTAGGTATTTTGGATTGAATTTATATTTCATTTACAAAATTAAAAGTTAAATATTCATCAAGGAACCGGTGCTCATATCTATAATTGTAGTTCAGGAGGATGAGATATGAGGATCATGGTTTAACATTATCTCAAGCCAGAAAGTCTGTTGGACTCCTATCTCTGATTATAGAGCAAAAACCCAGGAGTAGATATGTGTCTCAAGGGGAAAAGCCTTCAGTAGAAAATGCTAAGACAATGTCCAGGCCTTACCTTCCAACCTAGGTCTGACATCTAAAATAAGCAAATAAAAATAGAAGTAGAAAAGTTAACATTATTTTAAAATGCTCTCTTGCTATCTATGTATGATATTTACTAAACACTTTGTACCTTATAGTAATATTTAGAAGCTATTTTGAAAAAAATATGTACAATATTTTTATATCTTTTTAAAGAAGTAATTCTGGGGACATAGTGGGATTATGACAAGAATGACAAATTTCTCTTGGATAAATTTTATGTCTTTAGTTAAAAACAAGGAAAAATAACTATCTATGAGGAAATAAGAAATTGACATTACCAGGTTACTGCTTTGCAACTATTAAATCCATTTGTTGCAAGTGAACCAATATAAAATTTTGGAATACAGCATGTCCCTTTTCTGTTATATTTAGCAAAATGGATTCCTTGCTGTGATAAGTAGAGCAATTGTTAATTTAACCTCCAAATTGATTCTTCCAAATTAGGGCCTCTTTTCATTTTAAGTCGTTGACAAATTGTTGAATGTTGCAAATGGACTAAAATATTATGCTAAATATTTTTCGTTCATGAAAAAGTGTTAGTATGATTTAAATAACATTCTCATTTTTTCCTATACTTGATATATTCCTAATTTAATCTTCACAATCACACATCAGTGGAATGATTATGAGAACCAATTTATTGATAAAAGTTTGAATAGCATGGAGAATATTCCACTCATATGTAATGAGTACTTTGTGAAAGCTGTGATCAGACCTGTAATCTGTATGATACTAGAGTCCAAGTTATTTCCATTACATGAGGTGGCTCTTCTTTTTCTTTAAATATAATTTTGAGCCTTTACTAGGTGTTGAATTTGGGGTTCAAATTCTTACTTTCTCATTTTTAATATATTTTTATTTTATGTATGTATGTATGTATGTATGTATGTATGTATGTATGTATGTATGTATGTATGTATGTATGTATGTATTTAGTCTGTCCTGGTGCTTGAATTCTGGGTCTGGGCGCTGTCCCTCAGTTTTTCAACTCAAGGCTAGGGCTTTACCACTTGAGCCACAGCACCACTTCCGGTTTTCTGATGGTTAATTGGACATAAGAGTCTTAGAGATTTTCTTGCCGGGGCAGGCTTTGAACCGTGATTCTCAGATCTCAGCCTCCTGAGTAACTAGAATTACAGGCGCTGTGATTACAGTCGTGAGCCACCGGTACCTGGCTTCTCATTTTTTGTGTACAGCTGGTACTCTCTCATTGAACCACTCTTCATTCTGGCTTTTTGTTGTCTAATTAGAAATGGAGTCTCACAGACTTTTCTGTGGAGGTTGACATCAAACTGCAATCTTCTAGGTCTTTCTAAGTTAGCTAGAATTACATGTGCAATACAATAGAACCCCTTTCTTTTTTTTCAATATTTATATACATTAGCTTTGAGGCCCAATCAGTGTAAAAACACATATGGAAATATTTGCATAATTTTAATATTATACTAACACCACAATAATCCACTTCATTGCCCAAAGACACTTTTGAAATTGACATTGTTGACTTCCATTGTTTTATAAGGAGGTTTAAACTGAAATTACTATAATCCTAAGGAAACATATGTTCGCTCCAAAACAAGTGAACTATAGCTGAGGCAATACTTAATACTATAAATTGATAAGATATGGTGAAACTGGGCTGGGAAGGTGGCTCAGTGGTAGAGCGCTTGCCTTGCATGCATGAGAGCCTGGGTTCGATTCCTCAGCACCACATAAGCAAAAAGAAAAAAGCTGGAAGTGGTGCTGTGGCTCAAGTGGTAGAGCGCTAGCCTTGAGCTGAAAAGTTGAGGGACAGCGCCCAGGCACAGAGTTCAGGCCCCACAACCGGACCCCCCCCCAAAAAAAAATATGGTGAAACTAACACTACACTTTATTATTCGACTTCAATCTACTGCTAACAGTATTAGTAGTGGTCATGTTAGACACTAGTTATACTCTCTCAAAAATCAAGAAGACATATCATTGGATCATAATCTGTAAGGTTGTACTTTTGTGTGGAGAACTGTTATTTTTCTTATGTTTTCAATAAAACAACCTCTTTTAGATTCTTTGTTTGACAAAAAGAAATAACAATAAATGTCAAGGCACAAAAACAGATTAGATGTCTGCTACTCCTGAAGTGTCTTATTTGGCAAACAAACCTAAAGCAATGCTCAAAAGCATTGATTACAATTTTAATTCATATGACAGCTTTAATTCAGATTGGAGATTTTTTAACAATATAAAATATCTTTTAACAATATAAAATATTTTCTGAGTCACTATGAAATATCAATATCTATTAAAGTAGGTTTACTGAAAAATATGTTTAAAGAAGTTTCCTACTGCATGTTTTACAATTTTGTTTTACAAAGTTTAATGTTTTATTGCAAAATATTTTAAGTTAAAATTATTTGAACAATCAGGTATTGTTGAGAATAGTTTCTTATTATTCAATACCTCTGAAATAGAAAATAAAACTAATTGATAATCATATTACATAAGTAAGATGTGGGGGGTTGAAAATGAAAATCACTCCATACAACATAATAATTCTGCTTTTTGAAAACTATTCTACCAGAATTATACTTAGAATCACTATGTACACTTTAAGCTTACATATCACATACTTAACTTTTTTTTCTGTCCATTTGGGGACTGAACTCTGGGCATGGGGGCTATCCCTCAGCTCTTGGCTAGCTCTCTACCACTTGAGCCACAGTGCCACTTTTGACTTTTTCTGTTTATGTGGTGCTGAGGAATCAAATCCAGGGCCTCATAAAAGTGAGGCAAATGCTCTACCACTGAGCCACCTTCCCAGTCCCTATATTTAGCTTTTTGAAACTCCTTTTCAGAATATAGCCCAAACCAAGGGATCATCTGAAGATAAAATACTTTTTCTTCTAAATGCAGTTGTATCTCTGTTCTTCCCAGCTTCTCATTTTCTCTGTAGAAAGAATGTCTACTCATATTATAGTTAATATGTGACTTTATTCTGCCACATCTTTCAGACATAAGTTCACAGATAAACAGAAACAAGAAATTCCCCAGAATTATGAGATACACCTTATCAGGATTTCTGTACTTTGTAAAACACAATACATACCATAAATAAACTATTTCATCAAAGGTTAACTGCATGTAGTATCTTTTACTAATAAAATTATTTCATCAAATAATCTGTGTGTAAATAAGAGCATTTTTATGCCTGATTATGGCTAAATTAACCTCAACATAAATAAAATACTTATAAGGACATACTGTCTTCTTTTTTCTCAAGAAACAATCAAGTATTTTTTTTCCATTCTGAGAAAGATATTGAGTGATTGAATCAGTGGAAAAATCAACAAATCATAAAAAATTCTAATTAAATTATTTTAAATAAATAAATTGATAAATTAAATTAAAAATTAAAATAAATTGATAAAAGCAATTGTTAGGATATAACCAAATTTTATCAAACACTGAGTGGGTTTTCAGAGGAAATCATCAAAACTCACAAAGAAGAAATTATGAAATAATTTGTTGAAATCTTGTTGTTTTTAATAACATTTTATGTTGATCTTATTCTCTAATAATTTCACATGAGGAACAGAAACCCTAGCAGGGTGCTACAACCTTATGAGATGAGTTAAAGCATAACATTTCTGCCATCTCCATTTCTTTGTATTAATAATAAATTTTAGTATATTTATGTAAGTCATTTAACTCAGCTCATAGCAATGACAGCTTCTCTTGCTTAGTGTGTATTTATACATATGTATATATATGTATGTATATACATATATATATGTATGTATATACATATATATATATATATATATATGAATCAAAGTATTGAGACTGGTTTAGTTACATATCTCATACTAAACTGACTGACTGCTCTTTTTTTTTTTTTTTTTGGTCCAGTTGTGGGGCCTGAACTCTGGGCCTGGGCACTGTCCCTTAGTTCTTCAGCTCAAGGCTAGCACTCTACCACTTGAGCCACAGCACCACTTCTGTTTTTCTTTTTGCTTATGTGGTGCTGAATAATTGAACCCAGGGCCTCATGCATGCAAGGCAAGTACTCTACAACTGAGCTACCTTCCCAGCCCTCTGACTGCTCTTATATTAAAGACTTCACAATATAATCATGTAGGAAAAAAAAAACTTTGTATGTTTCATCATTTGAAGTAAGTGGAAGTTAGAATTTTGGAACAGCTAAACTAGATTTCTAAGATGTATGAGATTTGGTTTTACAAATGAATTGCTCAGATTATATATAATTTAATAGAAAATGAAGCTTGAAAAGCAGAAATGGGTACTCTGTTCAACTATCTAATTTAAAATGGTGGTCATAACCTAACCAAGTTTCTCTAATCCCTTCAAGCATTAAAATTTTATTTCAATTTGAATATTATACCAAGTCAAAGCATGGATATCTTCCCCCACAGGCAATAGTCAAACAATATGCTGCAATACTAATGTTTATTTCTTGGAAACTGTTGCTGGAATATGCTTCTTAAAGAAATGGATCTTGAAAGAGAACAAGGACATTACTCCTTTAGTGAGATTGTGAGCAATGGTTCAGTGCACTTCTGAAATAGGTATTGAATTGTTACAAAGAGTGCAAGAATGCAGGGAAATGGAAGAAAAGGGGTAGCATTATAATTTCCCTGCATGATTACATAGAAAAATACTATTTAAGCTTGAAGCTCTGTTAACTTCCAAAAATAGAGCACAAAGTTTAACAGATAAAATATATCATTCCATTTCTACTATATTTCCATATATATATATATGTGTGTATATATGATACACATATAGGAGAGAAAGTCAAGCAATATTTTCTAAGTAGAATGATCAGATTAGTGCAACATGGTTAATTGATTAATGGATACGTGTTCCATTCACAATGAAGTGTCAAATTAATGAAAATAATATTGTATTTATATACAATGGTATAGATGGTCACAAGTCCACATTTAACACTTTGATGTAATCACTCAGTTTTTATGAACTAGCTACAATTTTATTACCTAAAATTGTTTTGGACAGGCCAGTATGTAATATTGCCATTTTTCAAAAACTTTGTGTTTAGTTAAGAAGAAAATATTAAATAACTGCATAAGAATTATACATTCTAATATTTTCTTACAGAAATTTGGAATCCATAAATAGTATTCTATATATTTGTTTATTTTTCTAAACACTTCCATAGTTCTTGTTTACAGTTTTCTTAAAATATATTCTTTATTAAATTCATACACCAATGGAGACTTATTTTAAAATATTGTAATACATTTATGTTTATAATTATCTTAAATTATAATACTTGTTTTCTATACTAAAATAGATTATTAAAATTTTCTCATGCATATGTAGAGCAATGTGATGCCATTGCTTTTATAATTGGAAAATAACGTATAGCTATTAAAATTACTATAAATGCATATTAATATCATATGCATTATAAAATATGAATATTAAAGTAGTTACAGAATACCAGCATTAGATTCTATTATATAATGTAGCAATGATTCAGTTTATTTCACAACTAAGTGATTTTGGATGTAGTTGAACACATCATTTTTCCTTTAGAGAACATGAGGATTAAGTGTTCTTAAAACTGAGAAATATAAAAATTCTGCCCATTTTGGAAGAAATTTTCAATATTTCCATGATCATTTTAAAACTGTGCTAGTCAGTTTTTCATTATTATGATGAAAACCTATCAGAACAATTTAAAGAAGGGAAAGTTTAATTTGGTCCATGAATTCAGAGCTTTGAATCTATAGTCTGATAGCTTTGTTGTTTCTCAGCTTTGGAGAATACATTGAAGGGTAGGTTACCTAGGGAATCTAGTGGAAGAATCTGCTGATTATGTTGGCCAGGAAGAAGGGGAGAGAAGAAGAAATCCAGATAGACAGATAGGTAGACAGTCAGGCAAAGGGAAAAGGGAAAGGGGTATGGGAATGGATAGGAAAATGGGAAGGAGAAAGGGAATAGGAAAGGAGGAAAGGGAAGGGAGGGGAAAATGAAAAGAAAAGGTGGTAAAGAAAAGAGGGGGCAGTGTTACATAACATTCAAACCCATGCCAGTACAGCCCTTCCGAATAATGCAAATATATTATGAAGACATTCATGGATTAATCCACTTATTAATCAGAACACTTATATTTCAAACATTTCTCAGTGATTAGATCCATCCATTGAAGACAACATTTTCCTTCTCCAGAACTTTGTGGAGGTATGATTTGTATTCAGACTATTACAGCGATCTGTTTGAAAAAAAATCCAATATGTATTTTGAGTGCAAGAATAGATAATAAAGTATATATATATATATATATATATATATATATCTCATAAAATACAAAAAGATATACCATGACCAATATCCAAATATTTTATTTTTAAAGAACCTGATTTATCTACTGAATGGATCAAGAAAATGTGGTATGTATACACAATGGAATTCTATGCCCTATTTGTTAGGAAATGGAAAGACTTGAAAAAAATTATATTAAGTGAAGTACACCAAGCTCAAAGAAACATAGGTTCCATGGTTTCCCTTATTTGCAATAACTAGTATATGTCTGAAACAAGCAGAAAAAGTCAGATAAGTTGATGTTAGGTGAAATGAACCCCAAGATAAGTATTCAAATGTTTTTGCTGTCATGCCATTGTTTCTAATATATTTATAAGATATATTTTTGTTGCTTTGTATGTCCCTCCCTCACTGGGTGGGGGGAGGGATGCAAGGGAAGTGTTAATGGAAAGGGATGGGAAGGGGAAACAAAGGAGGAGTCTACAATGCTTGATATGAAATGTACACATTGTCTTGCCCATGTAATTGTAACCCCTCTGTATGGTATTTTCACAATAATAATAATAGTAATAAAATAACCTGATTTAATTGTTTATTAACTCCCTCCAAACCATTTGGTTAACTATAAACAAGGGAATAAGTTAATTTTCATTTCAAGTAAC
This sequence comes from Dipodomys merriami, assembly GCF_024711535.1. Lineage (NCBI taxonomy): Eukaryota > Metazoa > Chordata > Mammalia > Rodentia > Heteromyidae > Dipodomys > Dipodomys merriami. The sequence goes on from NW_027206401.1 coordinate 43,455,640, forward strand.
ATTTTATTGACATAAAGAAAGACATATAAAATTGTGTGTAGTGTTTACTAAACTATGATAAATTGACCACACATGTAGAATCCCATTTATAACAAGAAAATTATTACCAGCTTCTCAGGAGATGCTAGCTACCCATTTTTTACTCGCAGAAAAATAACTATTTTTCTGGATTTGACTGTTATTGATTCTTGTTTCTAATACTAATTTATGGATACTATAAAACTAGTGGAAATAAAGTACACAGAGTGACTCTTCATGGGAAATAAAAATAAAAAGTATATATCATCTTGCTTTATTCTTTTCTAAATAATATACTTAGCAATGGAAGTAATACTGTAGCGCAATATCTCCATCAAGCCCTGAAAATAATCAGTATTATAATAAAAATATTCATTGTAAAATATTTATTACAAATTTATTGGGTATTTGTTTTCCTCCACTTCTTATTTGCAGTACATAATAATTATGTTTTCATTGGTGCCTATATATACATATACATATATATATGCTTTTGTTGGTATGCTCTCAGCTTTATAATCGCTATGGCATAAGTTATAAAAATGACAAATTCAGTAGATATTGCTTAATTATTGTATAGAGAAGTAGTTTCAATTTGTATTCTCTTAGCAATTGCATATTAGTTACAAACTCAGAATATTGCAACCTTTAGCTTAATTATTATATAGAGAAGTAGTTTCAATTTGTATTCTCTTAACAATTGCGTATTAGTTACCAACTCTTAAAACTGTAATCTTTAGCTTTAAACCTTTAGATATTGAAATCATATAACTAAATATGTTTATTTTTAATTTTCATAATAATTTTCCTTATGTTGTACAAGTATAGTATGTTATTTATTTGATTAATAATTTGACTAAACTTAACACATTGAAGGATATTACTTGTTTTTTAAATAGGTATTTTGGATAACAGTTACATAACAATCATATTTCCCATTTTATAAAAAATTGTGATAATTATGGTAAGAAAACATTAATATATATAGTTTGTCCTTCCAAATACAAGGTAATGAGCTAACAGTATGTTATATTAAATATGCACTAGAATATGGCTGGGAAAGTGGCTCAGTGGTAGAGAGCTTGCCTTGCATGCATGAGGCCCTGGGTTTGGTTCCTCAGCACCACATAAACAGAAAAAAAAAAACCAGAAGTGGCGCTGTGGCTCAAGTGGTAGAGTGCTAGCCTTGAGCTGAAGAGCTGAGGGACAGTGCCCAAGCCCAGAGTTCAGGCCACCATCTCTCCCGGTCGAGTCAGGTAAGTTGAAAGCATAAGTGGGGTTGGGAATGATGGGTCACATTTCTAACACAAACAGTTTTTGGATTTTTTTTGTTTGATTATTTGCCTGGTTTCGAAGTGGTTATTAGAAAATACCAGTTAGAGAAAGAAGGGGAAATAAAGACTTGACCTCCAAAAACTATGTAGGAAATATTCAGAGAATATTTGAGAGAAGTCAGACTTTTCTATTTTTCATGATCCTATTGATATTCCTCACATTGAATGCTACATTAAAGTAACTCAATTATGTGAGTGAATGACCTATTAAGGTACAACAACTTTGATAACATTTTCAATTTCTATTTGCAACTCCAGAGACATTAATGAATGAATTCATGAAAGCACTTTTAATCAAGTCAGATATAGTCAAAAGGTAAATACCAGATAAATAAGACTTCAATGCCACACTTACAATTTAAAAATTAAATTAAAAATTAATACCATTAGGTTAACTTCTAATCCAACAACATAGTTTCATCAGCGCATGACAGACAAAATGTTTGCATTTTAAAGGTATTTGGAAAATCATTACAATATTAAAGAAAGGAAGATTTTGAATGTGCCATTTGTGTTTTCTCATTATTATATCTTTTGTTTTCCCATTGTGATTTCCTAATTTCGTGCTTAGGGATATACACTTCAAAACTCTAGCATCAGTTCTGTCCTCTAGAGGGTAATAATAGAGTAATTAGCACATGGGAGCCATATGTTGGACAGAGGGCTTCATCCTAGTTATGCCCTGTTGACAAATAGCCCAGGGAATTCACAGTGAACTTGCAAGGGAGGAACCATTATCTCTTGTCTAGGAGCATGTGCTACCCAAACTTTGTTATGGCTGCTTGGGCAATCACTTCTTTTCAATATTAAATGAACTATACAACTTGGGTTGGGGACGGGAGAGGAAAAAAACAGAGCAAGTGAAGGGGTGACATTGTGCTCTATATATGTCTTCTATAACTGTAACCTCTCTTTAGGTCACCTTTACAATAACAATCAAAAATGTAAAAAATGCCTTCACACACTTTTAACTCTGTAAATCATTAGATTTACAGTATGGAGGATCCTCAAAATACTAAACATAGAACTCTGCTATGACCCAGCAATCCTACTCTTGGGCATTTATCCAAATGACTGCAAATAAGGCCATACTAAATCTACCAGCACATCCATATTCATTGCAGCATTATTTACCATAGTTAAGATATGCATTTGTTTCTAACACAATTATAAGATTATTTCTTTGTTGCTTTGTATGTCCCTCCCCCACAGTATAACCTCTGCTTTCACTGTATTTGATGTCGGTATGATTTGTGGAGGGGAAGGGGAAAAACAAGTCGTTTAAATAAGGATACAGGTGGACCTGTTGCAACAATGAGAAGTACAAGTAGTCATGTTGAAAACGAACTTTACAACTTGGTGGGGGAGGGTTGGGGGGGGAGGGAGGATGGGTAGGGATGGGAAAGGTAAACAAAGGAGGAGGCTACAATGCTTGATAAGAAATGTACTCACTATCTTGCCCATGTAATTGTAACCCCTCTGTACAGTATTTTCACAATAAAAAAAATTAAAAAAAAAGATATGGAACCAACCCAGATGCCCCTCAGTAGGTGAGTGGATCAAGAAAATTTGGTAAGTGTATATATATGTATATATGTATATATATATATATATATTTGCCACATATATATAATACTCTCACTCTCTCACACACACAAACACACACACACAATGAAATTCTATGCTTCCATCACAAAGAATGACATTGCCCCATACATAAGGAAATGGAAAGACTTGGAACAAAACATATTAATGATGTAATTCAGACCCAAAAAACATAGACTCCATGGTTTCCCTCATTTATAATAATTAGTATATGTCTAGGATAGTCCTAACAGATGATCACAATATCTCAGTAGCTATGTACATATAACCATGTAAGATAAGGCTAGTAAAAATGAACTCTAAAATATAGAAACAAGTGGTTTCACTTTGTTGTTTGGTTCTTTCTTTCCCTCCCCCCCCCTTTGGTTTATCACCTGTTATCAGAATTTATGATTCTGGTACCTGTCCTTTTCAAATTTATTTTTATTGTGAGAATACCATACAGAGGAGTTACAATTACATGGGCAAGATAACGAGTACATTTTTTATCAAGCATTGTTGCCTCCTCGTTGTTTCCCCTACCTGTGTCTTTTATACTCATTTATCTGACTTGAGGAAGGGAAGAGGAGTGACAAAATGGTGTGACAAAGGACAAAGGGTAAACCAATGAAACAGAAATACTCACCAGACTATATGTTGGACATGTACTTTACAACTTGTGGGGAGGGGAGTTGGAGGGAGGGAAAGTGGGAGACAAATGAGGGAAGAGGTAACAATGTTTGACAGGTAATATACTCATTACCTTACAAATGTAACTGTGTACACAATTTTACAATAACATTATACTAAAAAAATCCTGGGGGAATAAATGTGTGCTGTTGGCAGTAAAAACAATTTCACATTGACAAGTCAGAAATACACAGTACGTGATTTTAGGTTTTACTAGACCCAGCACAATTTACTGTTTGCAGTTGTGTACAGATCTCTAGCACTATTAAAAAATTGTTATGACCAAGAAAAACAGGAACATTAGAAAACTTATGCTTTCAGTCACCAGAGTCAGATGATAATATTTAAATAGATTTTAAATAGTGAGAAAAATTGTACAATGGTTAATATCCAAAACTAATATTTGTTAGGCTTGGAAAAGAGAAAAACTTCTTGAGATAAGGAAGTGAAACATCTGCTTAGCTGATTTGTAATTTTTCCAGTTTAAGTTCTTCTATGATTCTTCTGATGTATGATTTGACAAAGGTCAAAGAAGTCTGACTTAGTACAAGCTAAAATTTGACACTATGATTGGCACAACTTTATTAATTTTTCTGTTTATTGACTTGATTTTAGATTTGTTCTTGTTTTATAAGAGCCTGAAGTATATATTGGTTTATCTGAGATCTCTATGATTGTGTACTGTAGGTACTCATATATATATATATATATATATATACATATGTATATATATATATATATATATGTATAACATCATCTTTGCCTTTGTGGTTCCTTCAAGTAGTGTTTGATTTCATTTCAAGATCAGGATTTTATAATTTATCATTTCTTCAATGATCCATTGATCTTTCATAGTAGATTTATTCAATCTATATATGTTCCAACTGTTTTTTGTAATTTTTCTTGCTATAATTAATACTTTCATTCCATTATGGTCTGTTATGATATAGAAAACTATTTTTTGTAGCTTTAATGTTTTTTGTCTTCTAAAATGTGATCATTTGGGACAAAATAAAATAGACTACTGAGAAGGGTGTATATTCTACTACTGTGGGAATTGAATACATTTTTATTAATTCCTCAGTTAATAGTGATATTTGTTTTGCTACAACTTTGTTTAATTTTTTCTGATGTAACTATTGATAACATTGGTGTGTTTAGGTCAACTGTTATCATTATATAGTAGGATTTATTTAGTCTTTTATATTTAGTGCTGTTTGTTTTAATAAATTGGATGCAACCCAAATTTTGTTGCATAAATACATAGAATTAATTTTCTTAATAGATTATTGCCTTCATTAACACAGAGTGGCCTTCTGTACCACTTCGGACTAACTGGGCTTGACATAAAATTTTTCAAGTATAAATACATTTTTTCTCTTTAGTGTATTTCCCATTCTTTTGACATTTAGTTTCTATGTCTTATTGCTTGACAAGGGTGTTTCTTGTAGGTGATAAATAGCTACATCCTGAGTGGGATGGGGAGAAGAATAAACAAGATGAGGTTCATTGGAATACATTGTGTATATATATAGGAAAGCAAAACAACACCTTTTGTACAACTAATGTATATTAATAAATTAATAAAATGTAAAAACAAAAAAATTGCTAGATCCTGTGTTTTTAAGCATCCAGTCAGCCAATATATATATATGCATATATATGTATATATATATATATCCAATAATATATATAATTATATATAATATATAAGATATAATAATATATGATTATCCAATCAATATGTATATGTATATATGTATATTGATTGGATAATTAAGGTAGCTTATGTTTAGGCTTATGATTGAGAAATATTTACTACATCCTCTGGTTCTGGTTGGCTTTTTATGGTTGATCTGAGTATTATTTAGTTTTTGTCTTTTGTTTTTATTCATCATTAGTTTGCTGGTTTGTTAAGATGAAAATTGTCTGCTTATATTCTAATTGTCATGTGTGCTTATAACTTTTTTACTACCTCCTCTATGTATAGTTGGTCCTTAATTGTGGTAAACTTTTAGACATAGAAGCCATGACTTACAAGTATATTCTTCCAGAATTTGAATTATATTGTTTTATTAATTTTTTTTATTTTGTTCTGTGATTTCCTTGCTTTTAGGCCTTCTGCTGATTTGCCTCAGGCATACTCATGTGGTTACCTTTGTATGCAAATTGGCATTTTTTCCATGTATATTTTAATATGCTCTCATATTTAGTCTTGGCATTTTGTTATAATGGGACATGTAGAGGTATTTTTTGGTCATATCTATTTGTAATCCTAATCATGAGTGTCATTATCATTGTCATGGTTTGGGAATATTTCTGCTCTTTCCTCCATTCCATTAATCCCTGTATTTATTTTCTTGATAATGTCCTTGATTTCTTGGAAGTTATAATCATTCTCATTGATTCATATTCTTGGGGGATTTGTTGTTACTGTTGTTGTTGGTGGTGGTGGTTGTGGAGCCTGAACTCGGCCTGGGAGCAGTTCCTCAGGTCTTCAGCTCAAAGCTAGTACTCTACCACTTGAGCTACAGCACCACTTCCAATTTCTTTTGCTTATGTGGTGCTGAGGAATCAAACCCAGGGCCTCATGCATGCAAGGCAAGCACTCTAACACTGAGCCACTTTCCCAGACCTGATTCATATTATTTATTGCTGTATAGCTACATTATTACCTTGATCTTATCTTCCATCTTTGGTATTTCTTTCTTCTGTCTGATCTTTTTCTACTATTGAAGGTATTCTAATGTGATTATACTTATTTTAAATTCTTCTTTTCTAACATTTCTATTTATTAGTTTGATTTCTTTCTTTAACATATATTAAAGTTCACAGTAATGAGGGAAACCAAAGAAATATTTTATAAATGAGACTACACCAAACTAAAAAGTTTCTGCATGGCAAAGAAAATAGGTAACTAGCTAAGTAAAAGCTCACAGAATGGAGGGTTTTACCAGCTATCCATCAGACAAGGACTTAATATTTAAAACATACTTAGAGATAAAAAACTTGAACCCTCAAAAAATAAAACTCCAAAGAAACAACAACCCAGTTAATAAATGGATGAATGCCTTAAAGAGAGACTTCTCAGAAGAAGTAAATATGGCCAATAGACAGATGGAAAAAATGTTCAATATTTCTGTCCATAAAGGAAATACAAATCAAAACAATATTGAGATTCCACTCACCCGTTAGAAAATTAACAATAATAAACATAAGCGTGGATGGGCCCAAATAGACCTCTATGACACTGTTGGTGGGAATATCAACTTTTTCAAACATTCGAGAAAACAGTATGGAGGCTCCTCAAAGAACAGAACATATAACTACCCTATGACCCAGCAATTTCATGTCTGAGCATTTAGCCAATAGAACATAAACAAAGATACACTATTTCTACTACCACAACTATGTTTGATTGATTGATAGATTATTTTCCAGAATCTCCGGTTCCCTTCTGAATTTCTCCTGCTTGCTACTTACTTTCTTTTCTATGGCTTCAGTTGCTCTCTTTACTTCATTTATCTGTTTGTTTGAATCAAACAAACCTCTTTGAGGTCACTGATTATTTTTAAAGTGGAGTTTTGAATTCTTTATCTGCCATTTTAGCTATTTCTATATAATTAGATTTGGTTGTTCAACAATTATGAGCTTTTAGAGGAGAGTTATTGTCTTGCCTTTTCATTGTTTTATTCTACATTAGTTTCTGTACTGTGCATTTCTCTTTTATTTACAATCATAGAAGGAAGAGCTTATGTCAGTGAGGTCAACAATTCATAAATGATCCAGATATGGATATATAGTTAAAAACAACAGGTTTGGAGAAGTATCTTTTTAAGTCTTTAGTCCACTTATTGATTGGGTTGTTTTATTTTGTTTTGGGGATTTTGGTTTTGGGGTTTTTTTGGTGCATTTCTTTTGGGGGGTTAATTTTTTGAGTTCCAAGCATATTTTAGACATGAGGCCCTTGTTTGATGAATAACTAGTAAAATCTTCTCCCATGTGTGGGCTTTCTATTTATCTTGCTAGCAGAAACTCTGCCGTTTAATACATTCCCATTTATCCAGTCTTTCCTTGATTTGTTATGATTCTGGATATTTACTTAGGAAGTTTGGGCCCTTTCCAAGGAGTCCTACAGTTTCCCATATCTTTTCTTGTAATATTTTTAGTTGTTGTTTTCTGGTCTTACATTGAAGTTTTTGATCCATTAGGATTTGGTTCTGGTGCAGGCTAATACGTAAGGATCTAACTTCAGTTTCCTACAGTGTATAACCAGTTCTGCCAGTACCATTTGTTGAAGAGCTGTCTTTTCTTTGATCTTGTATTTTTTACTCCCTTATCAAATATTATGTGTCTATAGGTTTGTAGATTTATTTCTAGGTCTTCTATTCTATTCTTTAGCCCTCAGGCCTATTCTTGCACCAGTACCAAGCTGTTTCTATTATTACAGTGTTGGGTCTTCAACCATCGCAAGAAAGACAGACAGGGTCCAAGGAAAGGTAAGTGTGGCCGCTAGCTGGTTCCCCAGCCTCTCTTAGCCCGGGAGACAATCAGAAGCAGCAGGGAGTCAACTCAAGCAGGAAAACTTGTTTATTAACACAGAGCAAGCAAAACAGAGCCGGTGGCATGGCAGGGGAGGAAGAGGAACCAATCACTGTAAAGGTCACACCCTATCATGTACTGAAGCTTCCATACTGGTTACCAACTGAACATAAAGCAAATTGGGCTCTGCCTACTCAACTTCCTCTCAGCTCCATCTTTGCTGCACATGTGCCCTACACTACAGCTTTACACAAGAGTTTGAAGCTTAGTATTGATATTCTTTGAGCATTGTCCCGCCTGCTAAGAATTGTTTTTGCTGTTCTGGGTTTTCCCTTATTCCATATGATTTTTGGATTACTTCTTCTATATCACTAAAGAATATTTAGGGGATTTTGATAGATATTGCATTAAATTTGCAGATAGTGTTAGTCAGTATTGCCAATTTTACGACATTAACAAGAAATAAAAATGGCTAATAGACACATGAAGAAATGTATGACATTTCTGACCATAAAAAAATGCCAATCAAAACAACATTGAGATTCCACCTCACTTCAGTTATAATGGCCATTCTCAAGAAAACTAACAACATACTGGTGGGATGTGGCCTGAGGGGAATGCTGCTACATTGTTGATAGTAATGTAAACTTGTTCAACCACTCTGGTGTGCAATATGGAAGTTACTCAAAAGGCTAAACATAGAGCATCCCGTTGACCCAGCAATCCCACTGCTGGACATTTACCCAAATGATCACAAATCAACTGCACTAAAGCCAACAGCAAAACCATCTTATTTCAGCATTGTTTACCATAACAAACCCAGATGCTCCTCAGGGGATGAATGGATCAAGAAGATGTGGTGTGCATATACACAAGGGAATTCTATGCTTTAATCAGAAAAAAATGACATTGCCCCATTCATAAAGAAATGAAAACACTTGGAAAAAAATTATACTAAGCAAAGTAAGCCAAACTGAAAGAAATACAGGTTACATGGTTTTCCTCATTTGTAATAATTATAATGTGCCTGTAAATCTACAAGTATATCCAATTGATAATAAAAGACAAATAATTGCAATTGGACATGATTAATTAAACAGCACTTTAAACATTTACACAATGAGAACAAAGGAGGATGTTTAGGTGAGGTACAGATGGGCTTAATAGATATGTGCATATGATGATTTAAAATGATGCTTATTGAAATGAACTACAAGAAATGGTAATGAGGTTTCTATTGTACTCTTTGGGGTTCTTCATTTTCTCTTTGCTTTGGTTTGGTTTATTCTTTTTTGTTCTTGTGTTTGATTTCTCTACCCTTTGTTTTATATATATAATATACAATATATTACAAATATGCCCTTTGTTTTATATATATATATATATATATAAGTTTATCTAATTTAGGGAGTGGAAAGGTAAACACAGAAATGGTGGGACAAAGTATGAACCAATTCAGCAGTGATAATCATTAGACACTATGTTGGAAATGAACTATATAGCTTGGTGGGGGAGATGGGAGTGGAAAATTGGGAGAGAATGAGGGAGGGGTGACACTACTGTCATTACCTGACATGTAACTATAACCCTTCTATGCATCACCTTTACAATAAAATAAAAGAAAAAAAAACACTAGAAATGAACTAAAAAAGGAGTTAGGGTTCTTGTGAGATAAACTAGAAGCTTAGCAATTATTTAAGGTAGATAGAGACATGGATAAAATTTTAGAGTCCTGTTCTCATACATGCCATGATCCTGAGTTCAAACCCTAGTACTGCCAAGGGCATTGGTATTAAAATATATGTGATGCAAAGAGTATACATAGGGAAAAAAGGAAGCATAAAAATGGGATAGTAACAGAGAAGTATGTAGGATGAAGAAAAATAAAAAAATAGTGTAAGAGAGCTCAGCATAAATTTTACAGAAAAAGACAGAATGGGAAACAAGAAGAAAATTTAAAAAAAAAAAAAGGAAAGTTAAGCTAAAACATTTTGTGCTTACTACAAAAAAATACACAAGGCTGGCTGGACTTATGCAAGACAGTCAGAATATTCTTCCAAATTCTAGCCTGTACATCTATCTCTGTGATTCTCCTTTTTTGCTGGTACTGATTCTCCTCTGAACACGGATCTGCTATGATTTATTTTCTAGGTGAAGCCTGTGTGTAATACATACGTAGGACTCTGTGTGTGGATCAAGATCTCTGGGATATGGGCTGTGAGAGTAGTGAGAACATTTTTTGAGGCCAGAGCTACAAGGTCACTTGAACTTCTTAAAGTAGATTATAGTTGATAATACAAAAAATTCTGGAGAGAATACCAAATTCTTGATAATTAATAGTTTATAACTATATTTTATAATCATTTAAAACATCATGATTCCAAAATTTTACCTGATTTTCTAGAAATGGGTTCTCCTATCCAGAAGTAAAATAAATACATTTAATATTTTAAAGAAAAATATTAAAGGCAGTATTGATGCCTAGAGAATACATACTCAACACAGAGCAAAGAAATTCTGTCCATGACAGGATGTGTTGGGATCCAGTTTAAGCATATAATTAGTTGCGCATTTGAGGAATAGCAGAGAAGGTATTTTAATGAATAAACATCTTCTGTAAAATGTCTTCAAGAGAATATCTTCAAGAGAAATACAAATATTTATTCCTAGAGCCAGCCTCAGTAGCAGTAGTAATAATACATGAATTTTAAAATGCATATCATTGGGTGTACACCTGAAAATACTAGATGGAAAGTAAATAATTTGTTTCTGTTTATGACTTAGCAAGCTGGAGAGAGTATTTTCCTACCTCATCAAAAAAAAAAAATCAGGAGGGGCTGGGAAGGTGGCTCAGCAGCAGAGTGCTTGCCTCACATGCATGAAAGCCTGGGTGCAGTCCTCAGCACCACATAAACAGAAATGGCTGGAAGTGGTGCTGTGGCTCAAGTGTTAGAGTGTTAGCCTTGAGCTGAAGAGCTCAGGTAAAGCGCCCAGGCCTAGAGCTCAAGCCCCATGACCAACCAAAAACAAAAAATAGCAGGAAACCTGGACTAAGGACAACCTTTGCTGCTTTTACTCCTATCAGATTTCAATTTGCAATGAGAAAATCTGAAATTATAATTTGATACTTATGAAGTCTGAAATTTATGCAAAGATGTGGTCATATATTTGGTGTAATGTGCAGGACCTGGTAAGAGTTGTATAATTCAACCTGTTAAAAAATTTGTAAAGGCTTAATGTGGGCTAGAAAACTGGAAAACCATGAGAGACACAGATGCACCAACATATAGGTTAAGCTTCTTTCAATTAAACTTCACTAGGGACTCACCTAAAGTATAGCTTTAAAACAAACAAACAAACAAACAAAAAGCCTTTGAAAACACCCAATGTAGCAAATCCAAGGAAAAAGGAACAAAATCTGGTACAGTTAAACTATGACCATTGTTCAACTCCATGCCTTCTGCCTCTCACAGAGAAAATAAGTCTTACAATGAAAAGGGATGGCAATCAGTATTTCCTTCCAAAAAAATTCCTACCGTTAGGAGAAGGCAGAGAAGCAATTAGACTGAGAGTCATAGCTGCATGAAGAACAAGGGCATTGTTACATGCTCAAGCCCCAAGTAAAGAAGGGTTACCTGAGCATGAGGCCTAACATGTAATGAAGACAGCGTGGTCTCATTCTATGCCAGCACTACTCAGACAGAAGTTGCCAAGCTAACAGCATTTTGAAAAAGGAGTCACAACAAAATGACTGAAAAGAGACCATTTCCAAGACACTGTAGTTAGAAGATAGATAAACCCTAGAATTTAATGTGAAACAGTAAAAGTTAAAGAACATATCTGATAAATAAATCTCCACCATAAACCCAAGATATTGACTATAGGACATTGGTCCTATAGGTCCTTAAGGACCATTGGTCCTTAAGATGGGTCACAGAGAAAATTGCTCAAACATCTTCCTGAATCCTTGAATAAAGAAACCAAAAAAAAAAAATCTCATAAGAAAGCTCTCCTAAAGCCAGGGTATGTAGCTATGTCCATTATGAAGCATAAATATTGTAACTTCAGATTGTCTTGTTCTATATAATAATACTTCAAATTTTCAGTTAGGGCTCGAAGTTCAGGGAACACATGGTGTATTAAAGGGAAATACTCCATGAAGTTTCACAGTCAGAATGCTACACATGTCTGCCTAAAGTATTTTAAAAAAGATAACGTCTTGACATTATTCATATTACATTATATACATAGAAACAAAATACAGGATACATCTTGTCAAAATAAGCACAAAGAAAAAGCAAATGGAGTGAAATAAAACATGTAAGTATATTCAAAACCTAATAAACACATCCTTTGAAAATAAGGAAGAAATAGTTTCTCAGACAACAAAACCTACAAGATTCAATATAAGCATACCTGTAATTGTAACAAAAGGTAAAACTGTATTTCTAATAGAATAAATATATTACCAAACAATTGCTTTTGTAAATAATTTGAAGAATATTGTATTGGTAACAGAGCAATCAAGATTATCCTTCAAATCTTCATTTCTCTGAAATATACAGTCCTGTTTATAATCAGTGGAGTAGAAATATTATATTTTTTTAAATATGAAATTAAAATCCATAGCATAAATACCAAAAGAATAGAAAGGAAAAACTTTAAAACTATTGTTTTAAGTCTCTTACACTATGTAAACAATATTGTTTGATTATATTGTTATAATATTTTATTAAAGACGTATATATTAAATTTTACGAAACCATTATAATAACAGATTTATAAAAATGTGTTCATACTAAAAAAGGCAAATATGAAAGTGATGAAAAATAGCCAAAATGATAGCAGATTTTAGGTCAATAATGCAAACACATATTAAATGGAAATGGTCTAATTTAAACAAACAGCTAAGAACGTTGATTAGAACTTTCTTGAATACTCATACATGGGAAGTCTATGGGATATCATTTTCAGATATAAGCCCATAGGCAAGAAATGGAAACACATGAGTAAAGCAGGAATATTTTAAGTGTGGATTTCAAAACAAATATTTTAAAACATAGAGATATTACTTAATGATAAAAGGCTAATTTTTCTAGGAAACCATACACTTACACATATAAATGTACCTAAAATAATTTTAAGATATATGAAGCAAAACCTGATAGAATACAAGAGAAAATTAGATTAATTCTTTTTTTTTTCTGTTGGTTGTGGGGCCTGAACTCTGGGCCTGGGCACTGTCCCTCAGCTCTTAACTTCACCTCGAGGCTTGCACTCTACCACTTGAGCCACACCACCACTACCAGTTTTCTGGCGGTTTATTGGAGATAAGAGTCTCATGGACTTTCCTGCTTGGGCTGGTTTATAACTCAATCCTCAGATCTCAGCCTCCTGAGTAGCTCAGATTACAGTGTGAGCCACCGGAGCCCGGCAAATTACATTAATTCTTAACATGAACTAATATTTTATATATTGTGTACGCTCTCTGTAAATAATTAAATAGAAAATTGAAAAAAAGAAACAGAGACTCAAAAATATTATTTAACAATTCAGTCTAGTCTAATTGACATTTATAGAACAGGCAAGCAACAGCACATGCATGCATTTGATTACAGGTATCTGTAACATTACAACTATGGGATATATTATTGGCCATAGGAAAACTTAAATGCAATAAGGAAAGAGAGTATATTTTTATTATCATAAAAATTTTAGTAAATTAGAAATAAATAATAGGCATATACTTGGAAAATTCCCAAATATTTACATATTACATGTCTAAAACTTTTCTAAATAATATATGTGTCAAAAGAGAAATCTCAAGGAAATTAGAGTATGTTTAAAAATAAATCAAAGGGAAATAAACTTACCCATGTCTATTCAAAAATACACTTCAGTCACAGAACATTCTAATAAATAATCTGTTATTCATTTAATATACAACATTAGCAAAATCACAGTACACAGAATCAATATTGAAAAGTCAATGGCATTTCAATATATTATCAATGATTAGTTAACACTGAAACCTGTGTCTATATACAAGAGCACCAAAACTCTAAAGTACCTAATTATGAAATTTAGAAAAAGTCTGCATATTAGGAAATGTAGGTAAATAGATAGGTAGGTAGGTAGATATGTAGATAGATATAGCACCATTCAAAAAGCAAGGTTCTGCTGAGCACAGGTAGCTTTTTCCTCAAATTCTTTAAAATACTATCCATTACCAACAAAATGTTTAAAAGAGTTGTTGAATTATTGCTTAAGCATGTTAATATATGCATACTCTACCTTATGTGGATAAATAACTCAAAGGTAAACATTTTTTTGCTCTATAATCTTTTTTAATTGTATTGGCTGACCAACTGATTCATTTTTATTTTGATGCTGAGAATTGAATCCAAGTTTTAACTTTTTTCTTTTTTTTTATTTTATTTTATGGTAAAGATGCTGTACAGAGGGGTTACAGTTACATGAGTAAGGTAATGAGTACATTTTTTGTCCAACATTCTTACTTACTCTGTTGTTTTTCTCTTCCTAGTATTCCTTCCCTCCCCCACCTTCTGACTTCCTCCACGGAAGTTGTAAAGTTCATTTCCATTATATTGTCTTATGAGTATTATTGTTGCAATGGATCATACTATGTCCTTGTTTCAGCATTTTGTTATTCCCCTTCCCCTCTCCGAATTAGACAAATGTATATAAAGATGCAGGGTACCAAAATCAAGTACAGTGACAACAGGGGATATACCATATGGAGTCAAATTTCAGTACTCTGAAGGTTATATAAAAGTGATGCTGAACCATAGTTTATCATGAAAAGAATGGCTGAGAGACTGAAAATGCATATTTTGACAACCAACCAATAATATAACTATATTAAGTATTATTAATTCAATCATTTTGTTGCATTTTAAATATGTGATGGTCTAAGTATGTCCTTATATTTTAAAGCAGGTTAATTTCTATTTGAGATATTTGTGGTGAAATTTTATGATCTGTGTGTGCATGCATTTGTTTGTTTGCTTGTTAAAACTAACATTTGAAATCAAGACCTTACACTATATCGTGGTTTACCAACTCAAGGATGGTGTTCTGCCCCTTGAGCCACACCTTCACTTTCAGCCCATTTGATGGTTAAAAGGAGATAAGAGTATCATAGCCTTATCAAGTCAGGCTGGCTTCATTCCTCTATCCTTGGCTCTTGGCCTCATGAGTAATTAGGCTTACAGAAATGAGCCAGCAGGGCACAGGAAATCCATTACATGACTAATGCAGATGTCCAGAGTAAGATTATTATACCTGCAATGAGGAGAACTGCAGTGACATAGAGAAAACTGGAGGGATTTGATATATAATTTGGAAATAATGCAAGTGTCCTTGGAATAATATATAGTTATAAAGTTAATGAACATAAATTTTAACAATTTGTTCAAATTCAGAGATCTACTAAACAACAGAAAAAATTAAACATATACTTCTTCATTTTTAAATTTTATTTATTGTAAGGATGCTGTACAGTTACAAGAGTAAGAAAATGAGTACATAACTTGTTGAACATTGTTACCCCTTCCCTTGTTGTTCTCCCACTATCCATTCCCTCTGCAACCTCCCTCACTCCTCCTCTTACCCGAAGTTGTGAAGTTCATTTCTAATATACGGTCTTGTAGTTATTGTTGTTGCAATGGGTCATCCTGTGTCCTTGTCTCAGTGTTTTGTATTCCCCTTCCCCTACCCAAATTAGACAAATAGATATACAAGATGCAGGGTACCAAAATCAAGTACAGTGACAAGAGGGGACATACTATAGGGGAAAGGACCTACAAAGGAAACAACAACACAAAAAAACACACAGTACATTTGAAACAACAACAAAAAGGAAAGGCCTCTTGAGTCCATATCTTGGGGTTCATTTCACTTGGCATCATTTTTTTTGTTCATATGTACATAGCTTTTGAGCTTTTTCTGCTTGTCTGAAAAATTATCCTAGACATATACTAGTTGCAAATTAAGGAAATCATGGGACCTATATTTCTTTGGGTCTGACTTACTTAACATAATATTATTTTTTTCCAAACCTTTTCATTTCCTAACAAATAGGGCAGTGACATTCTTTCTTATGGAAGCATAGAATTCCATTTTATACATATTATATATATATGTATATATATATATATATATATACATGAATAATGTATACTTTTAAATTCCAGAACTAACATAATGAATTGGCATGTCTGCTCCAGGGCTCATGCATTTAAACATATATTATCCAAAGTCAATTCTTTGTTTTAGTTCTTGCAATTGCATGTACTATAGTTGGAATTTTTTCTCTCTAATTAAAAGGTACTTCAACCTTTCAATAGACAAAAGAGAAGAAACATAGCTCTGTAAGTTTATGTCTAGTCGTGTATGCTAGAAAAATAGTATTTTAGCCACCTAATCTTCAATAAAGGAGCTAAAAACTAGAATGGAAGAAAGACAGCTTCTTCAGTAAATGGTGCTGGCAAAATTGGTTAATCACCTGTAGAAAACTAAAGCTAGATCCTTATATATCACCTTGCACCAGAATCAACTCCAAATGGATCAAAGACCTTGGAGTCAAAGCAGACACCCTGAAAACATTACATGACAGAATAGGAGAAACCCTAGGTCTCCTTGGCACAGGCCAAAATTTTCTTAATAGAGACCCAGAAACACAACAAATTAAAGAAAGGTTGGTTGGACAAATGGGATTGCATGAACCTGCAGAGCTTCTGCATGGCAAAGGACATAGCTAGTAAGATCAATAAGAACCCCACATATTGGGAGAAGATCTTTATTAGCCATACAACCGACAAGGGTCTCATATCTAAAATATACTTGGAACTCAAAAAATTAAATCCGGAACAACAAATCTTCAAAGAAACAACTGCACAATAAATAAGTGGGCTAAAGATTTAAAGAGAAATTTCTCTGAAGAGGAAATAAGGATGGCCAATAGACACATGAAGAAATGCTCAACCTCCCTAGCCATAAAAGAAATGCAAATCAAAACAACATTGAGATACCACCTCACTCCAGTTAGAATGGCTAAAATCAAGAACTCTAATAACAACAGATTCTGGAGGGGATGCAGACAGAAGGGAACCTTACTGCATTGTTGGTGGGAGTGTAAACTTGTTCAACCATTTTGGAAATTAGTACGGAGGTTCCTCAAAAGACTCCACAGAGAGCTTCCCTATAACCCAGCAATCCCACTTTTGGGCATTTACCCAAATGTTCACAAACAAGACCACACTAAAGCTACCAGCACGACTATGTTTATTGAAGCATTATGTACTATAGCTAAGATATGGAACCAACCCAGATGCCCCTCAGTAGATGAATAGATCAAGAAAATATGGTATATATATACACAAGGGAATTCTATGCCTCCATCAGAAGCAATGACATTGTCCCATTTGTTAGAAAATGGAAAGACTTGGAAAAAATTCTATTAAGTGAAGTAAGTCAGGCCCAAAGAAACATAGGTCCCATGGTTTCCCTTATTTGCAATATCTAGTATATGTCTGAATCAAGCAGAAAGGTCAGATAAGGTGATGTTAGGGAAATGAACCCTAAGATATATACTTAAATGTTTTTTTTTCTTTCATGCGATTGTTTCTAACACATTTATAAGATTATTTCTTTGTTGCTTTGTATGTCCCTCCCCAACAGTATAATCCCTGCTTTCAGTGTATTTGATGTCGGTATAATTTGTGGAGGGGAAGGGGAAAAACAAATCGTTTAACTAGGGATACAGGTGGACCCATTGCAACAATGAGATGTACAAGTCCTTTTGTCGAAAACGAACTTTACATCTTTGGTGGGAGGGGCGGGGAGGATTGGGTGGGGGGGGGGGCGAGGTGGGGGAGGATTGGAAGGGATTGGAAGGGGAAACAAAGGAGGAGGCTACAATGCTTTATAAGAAATGTACTCATTATCTTGCCTATGTAATTGTAACCCCTCTGTATAGTATTTTCACAATTAAAAAAAAAAAGACTCCACATAGAGCTCCCCTATGACCCAGCGATCCCACTTTTGAGCATTTACCTAAATGATCACAAACAAGACCATACTAAAGCTACAAGCACAACTATATTTATTGCAGCATTATTTACCATAGCTAAGAGATGGAACCAACCCAGATGCCCCTTAGTTGATGAATGGATCAAGAAAATGTGGCATATATATATATATATATATATATATATATATATATGAATTCTATGCCTCCATCAGCAAGAATGTCACTGCCCCATTTGTTAGGAAATGGAAAGACTTGGAAAAAAATTATATTCAGTAAAGTAAACCAGGCCCAAAGAAACATAGTTCCCATGATTTCCCTTATTTGCAATAACTAGTATATGTCTGGGACAAGCAGAAAACGTCAAATAAAATTATGTTATGCAAAATGAACCCCAAGATGTGGAGACAAGTGTTTTTTTCTTCCTTGCTATTATTTCTAACATATTTATAAGGTACCATATGATTTCTTTGTTGCTTTGTATGTCCCTCTCCCACGCTATATTCACTGTATCTAATGTTGGTATAATTTGGAGAGTGGAAGGGAAAAAAATAAATTGTTTAAATAGAGATATAGTTTGACCCATCGCAACAATGAGATGTACAAGATGCTATATTGAAAAACAACGAACTTTACAATTTAGGCCTGGAGGGTGGGGCTGAGGGGGGGGGATAACTGAGGAGTTGAGATGGAAGGGCTCTTAGGGGAAAAACAAAGGAGGAGGCAACAATGCTTGATAAGAAATGTACTTATTACCTTGCTTATGTAATTGTACAGTATTTTCACAATAGAAAAACTTAATTAAAATGTACTTTATATCTGATTTCACTGTTATTTCCCTACATTTGTTTAAATATCATAATGGAACAAATTCTTAAAATTAATTCATGCTAATGAAAAAGAAAATCTTTCGGTGCCCATGAGTTTTGAAATGGAATGGAGTTAAATTTCTACAGTGTTCTTTTTATTTTTAAATAATTTTACCGGATATATTCATGCTCACTGATTTATTCACCTTATTATTTATGCACCTTAAAATTAAAAATATTTTTCTGTAATTGATGTATTAAAATAAATGTTTCTCTTATTTATATTCAAACCTTTAGAAGAAACATTTATTTATTACTCTATCCAATGAATATCTATTTTACCTATGTTGAGATGAGGGTTTCATTTATATAAAAGGAGGAAAACATACTGGTAAACTAAATGTGACTTTCTGCCTTTCTAATAGCGATTTGGGGGTCAAATCAATTTAAGGGATTATCATTAATATCTATTATCTGGAAATTAATAAATTGGGATATGTTTTGTGCAATAAAAATCAATGCCCTATTGTTTGCATAAACTACCATGAGACTAGATTATTGTGAAAATGATTGTTTCCCCTTTCAATCCAAAACCACAAACCCTATAAATTCCTATAGTTTACAAACTGCACCCAACATTGCCACCAAGAGTAGAATGGCTGCTTAAAGAAACATCTTAAAATGAGTAAATGACTTTGGAAATGGTTGAATAAAGGCCAGAATTTGGAGAAAAAAAAAACTAAAACTAAAACAAACCAGTAAAAATGTATTGCTTTGTCACTAATGTGACTTGAAGGATGAATTCAGTGAGTGTCCTCCAAATAACCCATACTTCAGTACCTGCATCATTTTTGGAGATTACATGAACAGCTATGCATGCTAAGAGAATAAGGGAAGTAGAACTCAATTTCCCATGAAAATAACAATTGTAGCAATGAAAAGTTTATTAAATAACACATATGCTAATTTTTCATTTAGCTAACATATAAAAGCATAAATTTGCACACATTAAAAACTATGATGTAGAATGTCATGTTAAGTTGCATGTATATATTGCATATGGTTTAGAAGTGTTTGAATATACTTTTTAAACATTTCTCATTCTCTTATGGTATAAGCTTTTAGACTCTTCTTTGTAGTGATTTCAGAGGTAAAGAACATTCCATTGTGTGCATGTGTGTGTGTATGTGTGTGTGCATCTGATAGTGCCTTTATTAGTCTGTGAACACATAGTATGTTATTGTTATTGTTATGTCCTATAATTATGTCCTATAGCTTTGTGGAATTTAAATAACAAAAGTGATTCACTCACATAAATAAGTACACAGGACCCATTCAGATTGATACGTAACTACAATCCCATTCTTGGATTCATAGGGAACAAAATGTATGTGTATGAGAAGTCTGGACAAATGAGTAAAATGAGTTAATATTTATTAGGTAATGTAATTAGCCCTGAGCCTTATAAAAATGAAACGTATACTATCAAAAACAAACAGTTCTGTCCTCCCTCTTTGATGTAGACGTGAGGTGGGTGTTAACACTTTTTCCTGTGAAGCAAACATTGGAACTCTTCCTCCTGGAGACATGGAGCTCACCAGAGGAAGGTCAACAGTCCTTGGTATTTGGTGTTCTTTATTGTGTTCCTTTAAGACAGCCAATCAAAACCGTGTTTCTGTAGCAGAAATTCCAATGACAAATTCCAACCTCAAATATTAACTGATGGCTAAACATTTCTAAATATATAAGAAAAAAAGCACAATAGTAAAAGGACAAAGCGTCAATAAAATAGCTAAGCTATCCTTATCTATTTGCTGCATATGTGCTTGCATGGAAGAAGTTTTTCTTTTAGGAATGGGTAAACTGAGGAAATTCTCATAGATAAAATCCACAAAATGGTGGAGAGAGAGTAAGGTCAGCACAACAATAAGCCTAATAAGAGGTTTATGCCAGAAATAGAGCAAAGAAATGGGAAAAGAATAAATTAACCAAAATTATCTCTACGTTGTCTCAGAATTAACATGTCCCATAAGTCACATGAGAGTATACAAATATAATAAGATTGCAAGTTTTGCAAACCTGAAAATGTCTTATAACTTTAGAAGAGAATACAAGAGTTCATATACAAAATAGAGAAATCATAATACTATTGGACTGGTGAAGAAACAAATGCAGCAGGGGCAGTACACATTTTATTTTAAAGAAATGTGCTGTCCTCCTAAATAATGTATGATCAATGATATTCTCAGTCAGATATGATTCAAGAAATTTCCCATCTCTGTAATTACCTGGAAGATGCATTTCACAAGCGAGGAAAGATATAGAAAGAGATAAGACAGAATCTAAAAGTTTGAGGAAGACCTGTGTAAGATCTGTGGAAACAAGCCTAATGCAAAAAGTCATTCCACCTCAGAGGATAAGAAATACATCTTAGCCTGTACTAAGGAGCCCTACTAATTTGGGGAGGGAAAGGGGAATAACAAAACGCTGAAACAAGGACACAGGATGACCCATTGCAACAATGATACCCACAAGACAGTATATTGGAAATGAACTTTACAATTTCAGGTGGAAAGGGTGGGGATGGGGTGGGGTGAAGGAGGTGAAGGAAGGAAGGGATAGTAGAACACAGGAAAGGGGGTAACATTGCTCTAAAAGAAATGTAATCATTGCCTTACTCATGTAACTGTAACCCCTCTGTAAAGTATCTTTATAATAAAATAAAATTAACAACAAAAAAAACCCAAGAAGTACAGCTCCAGCATGTATTTCTTCCAAGGACATATCCTGACATACTGGAGTTCTACATTTGCTTTGGAGTTGGAGATAAGAGGATCATTGATCTGTGCCAATTACTGCAAAATCAAATAAGATCCTATCTTATGAAACAGGCTGGACATGAAATTTCCTAATGTAAACTACACTACTAGGAAAGTGTACTCAGGAATATACTTGTCCATGGCTAGCCCTGGGTAAAAGTATTAACTCTTACCTCTAAGAGATACTAAAAGTGAAAGCAATGGAATGTATTAGTACTTAGATAAGCACAAGATGAGGAATTCAAAAGGAAGGGAGGGTGGGGGAGAGGAATAGGAGAGGAAGGGAGAGAGGGATTAGGAGAAGGAGGAGGAAGAGCAAGAAGAGGAGGATGAGAAAAATCTGTTGGAGAATGAGACAAAAAAATGATGAATAGCAAAAAGAAAAGCAATCAATATAGAAATGTAATTTCTAACCCTAGCGATAGTGAAATGCTGTGCTAGCAAAGCAGAGGATGTGATTGGCATTGCTCAGCTCATCTGGATTCTTAAATTCTTAAGATGTTTAATAGCCTTTAAATCTTTACTAGTCTTGAGAAAGTAAGAAAGTACAACTCACCTGATCCTTGGTAACTATTCACTGTCACCAGAATCTTACAGGAGTGCTCGACCAGGTTATTATTTGTGGTATGATGTAACAAGGTTATTAATTGTAGTCTCATCTGTGGACAGATAAAACATTTGAAGATTTCAGGAAATAAAACACAAAGTTACCATTTAAGGGAAAAAAAGAATACCAGTTGTATCTCCATTGTTCCATAAAGCCTGGGGAAATTAAAAAAAAAAGGAAAGCAGAGACAATAATGAAATGGTTTCTTATCATATATTACATATTTAGAATTCTTCATATTCCTGAGGACAAATATATTGTTTCGAAAGCCCAAATATATAAACATGTGTTAGAAAGTAATGCACAACTCAGTTCGTTAATAGGAATCTTTATAAAAGCCTTTGTCAATATATTTCTATTATTCCTTTTGTTTATGACATATTATGATATATGACACAAAAGTACATGTAAATTAGCTTTAAAACCTGCTTAAAATCAGTGGAATAAAAAACCAACAATAAAAGAACATTAGAGTTTTAATTAGAGGTATATTATTTTTTTTCTAATATTGCATCTTGTAACAAGAAGCAGTTTAGACAAGATTAACTAAGTAACACACAGGAGGAATAGGAAGAGACTTGAGTAGCTCAGTAACACAAAAGTGAACCAAAGAACAATCAGTGGCCAGGAGAAATACACTGGATCTATTTCATTTACACACACACACACACACACACACACACACACACACACACACACACACACACACACACACACACATCTCTACATATACTGAAGCACAAAGGCAAGCTCTTAACAGTTACAACCTTGGTTTATTCATTCTGAAATGAACTTTCACATTGTGTTTCTTAGAAAGAAGTTATACATAATGTCTGAAATTTAATGTCTAAGAATAATTTGATCCTTATATTTTGAAATTTGAATGGAAGTACCAGAGAGAACTTCTAAAATGAGTAAAAGGTCTAAAATAGTGAAGGACATTGATTTGTGATTTTTTTACCACAAGACTAATCATTTATTTGTTTTGAAACTAAATGCACAGAGACCTAACTGTGTATATATATATATATATATATATACACACATATATATATATATACACACACATACATATATTAAGTGCCATAATTAAATAATTTAATTAGATGCAATGTATTTGGTGCTCCTTACATCTGGAATAATTACATAAGAGAGGAAAATAAGCAACCATATCTATGTGGTCTACTTTCACTTTTACCTGATAAGAAAATGTAAATATGTTCACAAAATGCATTTTCTTTAAAATAATCAAAATAGATCACTTTTACATTTGGCATTTTATATAACTTATCTAACATGAGATGTTTGGTTGTTGCTCTTAATAACAATGCTGACTGCACACAGAAAGAAAAAATATATTTCAACAAAATTAAGTGAGGCAAACATGGGGATAATAAACTAGAAAAAATGGAGAAAATCAGGGATATGTACTCAAGGATGACATTATTCAAAGCTTACCAGAGAAGGGGTAAGGACTGTGCAT
The DNA here is from genome assembly GCF_024711535.1 of Dipodomys merriami. Lineage (NCBI taxonomy): Eukaryota > Metazoa > Chordata > Mammalia > Rodentia > Heteromyidae > Dipodomys > Dipodomys merriami. The sequence goes on from NW_027206401.1 coordinate 43,479,577, forward strand.
TTCCCTATTTTAAACCTGGAGCCTGCTTGGAATGCTCAGAGGTCTCTTATCTCCTGTAAGAGAGACTTTGACCATCGCTTTTCCTTTCCTGACAAAATTGGAGGCTGTAGGAGTGATTATCTGCCATCTGTTGTCTACCGTGGTTCAATTTCTGAAGAGTCCTCTAGAAGGGGCGGGGGATGGCGTGGGGGAGAAAGCTCATTCTCGATAGAAGGTTGAATGTACATTCAGAGGTAGCTGAGCAAGTGCCCAGCTAATCCCCTTTGCACACAGGGACAAGGCTGCCACCAACTCTAATTGATTCTGAAATGAATCTGTATAGAAAATTAGAAGGTTTTTGGATTCCCATGTGAGGTTCAATAAAGAGCCAGGATGTAAGCCTGACAGCTGAATAGATTCAGAAATGAAAATCTGATAAGCGGCTTAAAACTGTACTTAAGTCCAGAAATGATTTGAATGCTGTTGTTAATGGCGCATTGTGTGTTGTCACCTAGTTAATTATCTCTGAAGATGAGTTCTTGTAGAGGAGAAGATATGCCATTCTTCCACAGCTTTTTCCCCCCCGCTCATCACATATTTATTAACCTGCCCCTCCCCTTTTCAACTATCATCCCTAGAAGGCAGAAAGAAAGGATTGGACCACTGCCGCTCCTCTGTGGCTGTCAGTTCTCTGTGCCAAACTTCAAATATGAACTGTTGCATGTACTGTCACCGACATTTCCTTTTACATCTTCATTTGCAAATGAGGAGCTGACATTTGTCAGGCCTTGTATTTGCACACAGATCCACCATGAAAAGCAAACAACTTTCACTGTCGGCTATTTTGTTTATTCCTTTGCAGATAGTATATGGCCTATTTAGGAATTTTCTTCAGAATTTTTTTTAACTAACTGAGATAGATAGTCACAGAGCTACATGTCCTCATATTTTATTCAAGAAGCCGTCCACAGCTTATGGAGCGTGCACTGCATTTGATAGCTATTTAAAACTGCATTTTTGAAACTGATTTGCAGTTTTTGGACTTATATCCTTTGAATTTACTTCCTTGAGATAAATGTATGTTCATTTTATATAATGGAATAGTTTAGAGTTCTAACCCACTGAGATTTTTTTTAATGTGCCTGTATGTTTAATAAAGAGAACATATTTTCCACCAAGTAAAACAAGTAAATTTCAATATATAATAAAATTTCCAATTATGATTATTTGCTTATTGAAGTTTCATCTTTTCCAAATGATTTTGACAATGTCAACCTAGTCAAAGTCATCGAGATAGTCACCTGTAATTATCATGTGCTTTTTTTTTCTTTTTGCTGAAACTGGGGCTAAAATTATCCTTCTGCTGAGCAAACCTGTGCCTTCAGATGAACTAAATACCAGTTTAGAAAAAATAAGGTCTATTTCTTGAAAAAAATCAACGGATTTGTTTAACGTTTACTTTCCCGTTCAATGAAAATGCTGGCAGTATGAATTGCATCTTCTAAAAACAATGAAGCAAATCCAAGTATTAATCCAATAACAACAACTAAGTAAAGAAAAGAAATACTTTCACCATATGCCCAGAGATTATAAATTTGAAATTATGGTAAGTTGAGAGTCTTTATAGTATTCTTAATCAGTATTCTAGTGACATATTGGTCCTTCACTGTTTCCTGTAATGTAAATCGTCCATCAATAGCATTTCCTTCACAAAATCTGAAAGGCCCGTCCTTCACATCATTATTTCTTTACATTTCACTGAACCCTTGTCTGCCAAAGTTGGAAATTGCTTCTCTTTATCTTCAAAGTTAAGCATTGAAAACAAATGAAATATTGCAAATGATCAATTTTAACAACCAGCACAGAAGAGCTTGTGTCTGTTTCTGCCTCCGTTACCAGGAGTGCGGTAAATACCTAGAAGAGGAACAGAGGCAGGGAGATAGACATAAAGACAGAGAATGAAACATTAACATTTTATAATGCACCTGCCATATCTTGGAGCTATTAACTATCAGCTAACATGAATTGAATGAATAATCTTACCTTAGACCATTTATTATTAAATGGTTCCTTTTATTTAAAATTGTTCTTTCTTTGTCCTTGCAAAATGAAATCTATATACTATATATATATATATATATACATATATTCCATATGTTACTAAAATACATTTATGTTAAAAATACAAAGAATGATGGGTAAATTTCAAAAAATATGCTTAGATATCACATTAAAGATAGTAATGACAAGAAATTAAAAATGTTAAGCAATTTTAAGCAATGTTAAGCAAATGAAGTACAGCAAATGAAGCCTATGTAAGTACAATTCACTATTCTTATAATCATTTCTTTGATAACCAAAGACTATGTTTAAAATTATTACAAGAGAACAACAGAACAATAGAAAAATATGTGCAAAACAAAATTTTAATATATCGTATACATTGAAATTCATTATTCTCTTAAGAGATAAGAAACTTGTTACAAATATCATAGAAAAATATAAGTCCATAAAATATGTCTGTTGATTGCTTGGAGAATTTTCTAAAAATTACATAAAAATGAATGTGAAACTGGGTGCCAGTGACTTACAATCATAATTTTCACTACTTAGGTGTCTGAGATTCAGAAGACTGAGGTTTGAAGTCAGTGCAACAAGTTCACACTACTCGGTCTTCAAAATAAACAGCAAAAAGCTGGGCTTAAGACAGCTCAAGTTCCAGAACACCAACTCAGCAAACAATCTGAGGAAGCATAAAACCCTGAGTTCAAACTCTAGTACTGGTAAAATAAAAAAAAAAAGGAAAAGCCCAAGCACCTGTATGTTAATTATGCTTGTAATCCTAGCTAGTCAAAAGACTGCTATCTGGAGACTGAAACCAGCTCCAGCAGGAAAGTCCAGGACTATTTTATCTCCAATTAACCACCAAAAAGCCAGAGGTAGACCTGTGGATCAAGTGGTAGAGCACTAGACTTGAGCTGAAAAAAATTCAAGAACAGCACCCAGGCCTTGAGTTCAAAGACCAGAAAAAGAAACACACACACACACACACACACACACACACACACACACACACACACACACACACACATACATACACTGGAGAAAGAAATGAGTATATTCACTAATGAAAATAACTATAAATGGGAAATAAGGTAATTTTATGTCATCCTATTGAGATTGCATTTTCTAATAAAGTTAGTATTTCATGGGCTCTTACAATTTCTAGTAAGGCAAGTAAAGCTTAAGGTAAATTAAACAAAACAAAAATGAACAAATGAAGCCCAGCAGATTCCTTACTAAAGCAATATTCTCCATCCAGATATCTTGTCTATATGGACTCAGCAGCATCTGGAAATTCTGTGAGAAGTATTACTTACTTTGGTTTGTTTACATATCCTTAACTATCCATTTACATGTGAGCCAATTTGATTTTTCCTTGTACTATTTTGGTCCCAATATAATTCAGCACCATTTCAAAAGAAATGGTTAGGAGCCACTCTGTCCTCATGATGGAAAGTATAAATAGACAAAAGCCTGTCAGCTTTACTTCAGGGGTAGCTTTACTATCCTTTAAAATTGCTTAGGTAATTTGTTCCCATATTTGTATAACATATCTTCTTTTTATTTCTTTTTTCAGAGTAATTAAAATATTTTTTCAATATAATAAAAACATAATATTATATTTTGTCCTTTGGATTACAAAATGTTACACATTTAAAATTTTTTTTAATTTTTCTCATTCATTAAAATATGAATTGTGTTGGCTTTAACAGAGAGACAATATGTAGAGTAGAAGGATCCATGACAGATAGCTTATAGATAGATGATAGAGACAGACAGACATATAAATAGATGTTTCCTCATGTCTTAGAAAGTATTTTCATGCCACATAATTTGTTTGAAAAGTATTATAAAAATCTTCTGATCCTAGTCTTGGGGGTACTTTGCAGACCTCTGCAAGTGGTAACCAATTGCACACCTTGCTTCTATGAAAGTAGTGAAAATCAGCTCTTAACATTAAGGCCACAATTTGTACCATATGAACTCTACACAGGCCACAATTTATTGGATCAGGAACAAGGGTGACACCTCAAATTAGGCTGGAGCACTTGAAATAAAAATGAAATACTTGGAAACCAAAGCATGAGAGAAATGTCTAGCAAAGTTCCAGTAGGCTAATTATTAACTGATTGCCTGCAGCAGATTTTTTACGAATCACAGTCCACACGTAAGAAATATATCTCCAAATTTTAGAAATCACAGTGAATATATAACTGTAAGAGCAATAGTAGAGATAGTGGTATAAACACCCACTCTTACATACTTTAATTCATCACTCAGTTAATAAAACATTAAATAAGACCGATTATTATTATTCTGAAAAAAAACATGAGCTGATACTTTATCATTCACCTATTTCATCTGAGGCATATAAATGAAACAGATTTCCATCTGAAAAAAAAGACATTCTGTGAGATTCTGGTAAATAAAGTCTAGACATAGACATATTTAACGAGCTGATACTAGAATCACTTAATGTATCTGAGAGAAAGAAAGGTGACCAGTTCTGACCACATTTTGTTGATGAGAGGAGATTAATGGCTGTAGAGATCTGGCTGGCAGTGAAGTCTTCATGGTTTTGAGGACAAGAGATTTCTGTATTACCTTCTGTTTGAGAGGAAATATATGCTCACCAGTTGTACTGAGATTTCCTTGTATTTTTTTCTGAAAGCAAAGCAAAACAACAACAACAACAAAAATCTTTCCTAGTTCTTAATTCCAGGCTCTTACTCAAAACAAAGGTGACACTTATTTTTGTGACTTGCCATAACAGTCATCGTGATTTTGCCAGGCCAGAGATGTGAGGTCATTGTGTCTTATGCACTCTTTCTAAATAAATTAGGGCTACCAGAGATGGATTTTTAACTTAGCACTTCAATATATTTTCATTATGACCAGCAATATAGTGTTCCTTCAGTATCCTCATCAGTCAATTTAAAATACTCTCACATGCAACATTATTTTTCTTTGGTAAAAGATGAAGATGAATGAACTGAATGGATATGCCATAGCTCACACTTAAGGGAATTTCTTAAGGAGACTTGGATAGTGTTCACATATGCAGAAGACCACTATAAAATTAACACCTACCTACACAGTGCTTATGAAAGGCATCCATTTCTTGGAACCTTACATGGAAACTCGTAAAACAAAGCTTTCTGTAACAAAGGAAGTTATAGCATATTCTCCTGTGACTGAAGCTACCTGAAGTGATGAAAAAAACATAGACTGTGCACCTCCTTCTAAGAAAGGCAGCTCTAGCTCCTTCTTTTTGAACTGGCATATTTTCCAAGTTGGGAAAAACATCAGGAGAGTTTGGAAGGAATGTGTTCAGGGAAGAAAAGCATAACACAAAAAGAATTAATATCTTAGAAGAAAACAGGCATTGTTAGAATATGCTAATACCCTTGAAGACTAGATCTGTTTTGATGAAAAGCTTTGGGGAAGAAAGTTGATGGTATTTATTGAAATTTATTTTTAGCTTTTTTTCATTTAAATGTGGCAATTTCAATGAATTTTTCTCTGTACAGATTAAGACAGACCTGTCTGTCTATATATCAAAAGACAACAAAATCTACTGAGGCAGTTCTTTTAAGGGATTACTAATACACCCTGGCAAAAATCCAAAGTTAATTTATTACAGGAAAGCAATAACACATTTAGGGAATTAAAAATAAGTTCTTGAATTTGATATTTGTAAAGAGAAGAATGGGAAAAAAAAGGAAGGCTGATAAAGACAACTTCTGCAAAATCTAGAATTTCAAGAATAGCTTTGGTAAAGGAAAGGTGAATTTTAAACCTTAAAATAACAGCTCAGAATGGCTACTCTTGTTAATATTGCATTGGCTTTAGATAATGAGCTACAGTTTAGGAATCTTCCACTAACCAATCAGGTAGAAAGATGTTGAGGTAACTAAAGCCTAGGGAAAAAAGGGTATCTGCAATAGTAAGAAGCAGGATCCCCAAAGCCAACAAGGCCCAGAGATTACCTTATAGAAATCTTATTAGTCTGCTTTATATAGTCAATGAGTTCTTTCCTTTGCATCATTTTATCTATTGATTGTCATGGAATTTGAACACTACCCTCCAATTCTCTTAGGAGGAGGCATAAATCTCTGTACAATTATCTACTGTCAAGAGTTTGAAGCATTCCATTTAAATATTGACAGATGGAAGGGACTTGGGGATAAGACCCCGTTATCTTTGAAAATGTCATAAGACTAACCTCCTTTACTGAGATGCACAGAAAAATGTTATGTGCACTATTAAAGTACATGGCTATGATTTTCAGAAGATAAATGTTTGTTGAACATGAATTACCTGGTGCATACGTGTACTTACACACACTCACACACACACACACACACACACACACACACACACACACACACACACACACATATATAACTTTTAAGATTGTTTTCATGATTGTATTTTTAATAAATTCTTGAGGAAATGAAGGTATGCATTGCTAATTTCCCTTCAGCAGCAGCAAGTTATCTGTTCATACAGAGGACAAGCAAACTTTGGATAGAATCTACCCTGTGTTTTCTAGCAGATTTTACCTTTTAAAATTAATGAAATTCAATATCCTTCATGGAAGATCACTGTTAAACCTTATATAATTCAAAATTTTAATCTTTTATAATGATTTTCTGAGTAAAAGAATATTTTTCATTGTTTCTGTAAACCTTTAATACTTCAATATACATAATGTTGTGTTTAATTAAGTGAAGCTAATACAATTATGTTCTCATGCCATTTGAACTCATTTCTAGTAATGTCAAATATTATAAGGGCTTCACATAAAATTAATAATTTTTGTATTTTTATCAAATTTAATAACTCTCACTGATTTTAAAATTACGTTACCAAATTAAAATTAGGTAGCTGCATAAGTTCAAAATAAGAACAGGCTTTAAAATATCAGGCAATAAAAGGAGTCTGAATTTTCAACTACATAGTAAAAAGCAAGTTCTTACCAATCTCCTCAAAAACTTCATTGGGCTATAGAGTATGCATATATGGATATTTTTTAAGATAATGAATAATATATGCCCCTGAAGAACAAAAAATTGAGACAATTTGATTTTCCTATCTTTTATTTGAGCTTAGGAGAATACAAGTTGCTTCTTTTTAAGGAAGATAATTAATCATCTCTGGCACCAGTGACTGACACCTGTAATCCCAGCTACTCAGGAGACTGAAATCAGAAGGATTAATATTTGAGGCCAGCCAGGACAGAATCTAAGCTAAATGTTATTGTTTATCTCATGAAAACAGTTGCTGGAATATGTTTCTTAGAGAAATGGACCTTGAAAGAGAATAAGGACAGACAGTACTCCTTCAGTGAGACTGTGAGCAATGATTCAGTGCACTTCTGAAATAGGTATTAAATTGTTTCAAAGAGTGAAAGAGCGCAGGGAAATGGAAGAAAAGTCATAGCATTATAATTTCCTTGTGTGATATGTAGAAAAAGACTGTTTAAACTTGAAGCTGTGTTAACTTCCAAAGAAAGAGCACAAAGTTTAACCGATAAAATATTTTATTTTATTGTGCATCCATATGTATACAATGATGCACATGCAGGGGAGAAAATACTTCATTTCTAAAATATTCACAAAAAAGGCCTGACTAGAGGTATGATCTAAATGGTAGATCACTCAACTGCTAAATCTTCTGTCATGAGTTTAAAGACTAATACTAATGCCAATTGTATTACATATCAAAATAATTAAGGATCAATATATCTAAATGCAAGCACATGTAAATCTGTGTATGTAATGAACAAATTACAAATAAAAAGTAAAATATGTTAAATGTTCCAACAATTTGATTTATTATGAATGGATTTATTCTTAGATGAACACTTTATAAATCCTTCCCTGAAAATACTACTAGTAAAATATTATTTTCATTTTAAAAAATATAAAAGTTTCCTCTGGAGGGTATTCCCTGTAATCCTAGATACTCAACAGACTGAGATCTGAGGATCATGATTCAAAGGCAGCCCATGCAAGAAAATCCATGCAACTCTTATCTCCAATTAACCAGCCAAATACTGGAAGTGAAGCTGTCATTCAAGTGGCATAGCACTAGCCTTGAGCATAGAAATCTCGGGACACACAGAGAGAGAGAGAGAGAGAGAGAGAGAGAGAGAGAGAGAGAGAGAGAGAGAGAGAGAGAGAGAGAGAGAGAGAGAGAGAGAGAGAGAGAGAGAGAGAGAGAGAGAGAGAGAGAGAGAGAGAGAGAGAAAATGTTCATGTTTTTAAGTTAAATATTTTATAAACACATATTCCATATGTACAGGATTTCATTGTGGTATGTCCATACAATGATAGAATGAATCCTGATTAGATTGGCCACATTCATCACACTCTCTCATTTTCTTAACTCCTTGAAACAATGTCAACAGGTTTCATTTGTTCTATTTTACATGAAGGTACAGTCCTTAGAGTACACAGACCCTGTCCACTCTCTGCATTCTTACTGTACCCAACCCAGAAAGAATTTACCTTGCCTTACTCTCATTAATTTTCTGAAGTGTCTGCCATTTAAACAAAGGAATTCAATTTGTAGTTAATGCATGCATAGCATATACTTTAATCAGATTAACTCCTCTATTGCTCTCTTTCCTCATAGCCTTGCTCTTTATTATTGGATAGTTTTATTTGAGTTTTCTTATACCATTTTCATACATAGGGCCAAGTAATTTGATGTAATTCAGCCCCTTTCATTCTTCAATCCTCTCTCCTCTCCCTCATGCTCTCAAAAAATCTCACTATTGGGAATATCATGAGGAGGAGGAGGAGGAGGAGTAGTAGGAGGAGGAGTAGGAGGAGGAGGGGGAGGGGGAGGGGGAGGGGGAGGGGAAGGGGGAGGGGGAGGAGGGGGAGGGGGAGGAGGAGGAAGAGGAGAAAAGAAGGAGGAGGAGGAGGAAGATGTCTTTGTGTATGTGTGTGCATATATAATTGCATATATTTATATGCATTATTTATTTAAATATTTATTTCAATCTAACTCCCACATATGAGAGAAAATAACTAATTTCTCTCTTTTGAAATCTCTTGCTTTGCTTAGCATGATAATCTCCAGTTCATCTACTTGTTGAAAACATCACACCTTTATTTTACTTTTTAGCTAAATTATATATGTTTTTTTATATCTCATTTTTCTTAGTTTATTCATTAGTTGTAGGGCAGGTAGGTTCTTTTCATACTTGGCTATAAGGAATAAAGCTGCAATGAACATGGGTATGTGGTTGCTTCTATTGTGTCCTGGCTACTTTTATCATCAAAGTTTCTGTTAATATTCAGTATTCCTAGCATTTTAAATCAATTTGAAATGTTCTTATTTTGTGGAGCCTTATTTAAATTGCTAACGTCATTGTCTTTTATTAAGTCCTTTATTTCTTGCATTGAGGAAAAAAACATGGCTTATTATGGTTTATCTCCCCTGTGAATTATTCTTTTTTGGTTATTCCCAAATTCAGGACCCAACTTAAGAATAATAAGTACATTTAATTTTCTAATAATGGCTAAAAAATACTAAAATGACTGCCTTGTACATCTTAAAACTAATGATTTTAGTACTTAAATGTTTATAGTTCACTATGATTAAGATATCTTGATAGGAATATGTTTTAGTGATTGCATATATCTTAATTCAAATGCATGCTAGTGTTAAAGCACAAGCACTAGTGCAACGGCTGTCTCTGAAATGATTTGTTTTTAAAATTTGTATACCAGTCACTCAGGGAAAATCAGTAACTGCATCAGTGTGTCAAATACTGTAACTTGAAAGGCCCTAGACAATTGTCAATGTGTAATATGTTTTTTAACGAGGCAATCATTAAATTCCTGTTTATAAAATAATTGTCTGCTCTCCCCAAAGATATGTTTCTAGTCTCTTTTATCCTGACAATGGTGACTAATAATTCATTACTCAGAGTCGTTCAGGTTTATCATCTTAGCATAGATAAATTCCCTGCAATCTTAAACAGTATTTGTTGGATGATTTCACTCAGAATTCCTGAAGTTCTTTCTAGCACAGGTCTTATCTGCCAAACTTATGGCTAAACAGTAAAAGCAAGAACTAATGTTCTATTTGAATACTGAAAAACAAAATTTTAGCATTTATTGTCTTTATATGAAAATGAGTGTGATTTTACTGTTATCTCACTGTGATACTTTTTCTCTTGTATATTTTGTATTCCCAGTGTGACATATGCCATACTATTTATTTAGCACTGAGGTGTGGATTTTATAAGGGTTGAACTCAAAGATCTTTGTTAGAAAAAACCATCAAGAAACAACAGATATATAATATTTATTAATTAAAATTGAAAGCATTATATATATTTTAAACAAAGTTTTGAAATTATTTGAAAAATTATGTCTGCTATGAGTAGGATGACATTCTTACCTTTAATGACTTTCAGAATATCACCAAAAGGAATCAGAAGATGTCATTTTGTAAACTATTCACAGCTTACTCAATGAGACTCCTTTACTTCCCAGAACTTATTATAAATATTGATCTGAGGATCAAGGTTTGAAACCAGCCAAGGCAGAAATATCTACCAAACTCTTATCATCAATTAATTAGTAAATAGCTGAAAGTGATGGTGTGGCTCAAGTGGTAGAACATCAACTGTGAGTTTATTTTTTTAAGGTATGAGAGAGAAAGAAACAGACACAAGGACACACAACACAAAGATAGAGAGAGACAGCAAGAGATAGAGAGAGAGACAGTAAGAGAGAGAGAGGGAGAGATAGAGAGAGACAGGCAGAGAGAGAGAGACAGAGAGAGTTTTTAAGCCCCAGTATGGGAACAAACACAAAAGTCTCCTTCTTGTTTCTTGAACTACTACTTTTCCCTATTGTTTTTCAGAGATGAATATCTGATTTCTGCTCTTGCTTTATTAAATATTTTTCTTACTTGTAATTTATTTTGTATTATTATTTACACTTATTTTTGTTTATAATTTAAAGTATATTTAATCAAACAATAGTCAATAAAATAAAAACAAATAATGCTCAATAAATATTTTTATTATGCCAACTAAATCAAAACCTTATGTCCAACATACATCTAATTATTTGTTATAATAGAAATTTATATTATGTGACAATACATTTGCAAAAGCCCAGGGAAAATTGGTTGAGAGGATTATGATGGGTACCAGACAAAGCACATGACAAATCTAAACAGAGTGCTCAAGATATTTATGGTTATTTAAACAATGTCTTGTTGGAGGTGAGTATGTGATTTATGTAGATATTTGAGATAAGGGTGTTCTAGGTAAAGGAAATGAATAGTATAGTGAATTTTAGGGTTCACATGTTCCATGAACTGCTGAGAATTAGTGTGGAAGGTGCTTGCAAATGAACAATAAGAAATAATTTGATAGATAGTAGAGTTCTGGTGTTGTATCAAATTTTCTAGGATATTGTAAGTCTCTCTCTCTCTCTCTCTTTTTTTTTTTTGGTCAGTCATGGGCCTTGAACTCTGGGCCTGAACTCTGTCCTTCAGCTCTTCAGCTCAAGGTTAGTGCTCTACCACCAGAGCTACAATGTCCCTTCCTGTTTTCTGGTGGTTTATTGGAGATAAGAGTTTCACAGATTTTCCTCAGCCTCCTGAGTAGCTACGATTACAAGCGTGAGCACCGGTGCACAACTCTCTCTTTTTATTTTAATTACGCCTTCATTAAAACAGGAATCCAAGGAATACTTGAGATAGAGTTGCATGATATTATGAGTTATGTTTTAATTGAAAGCTTCTAGATGTTTTTGGGAATGTGTTGTACAGCAATACAGTTTAGCAGGGACTTGCCGTAATTCACTTACGTAAGATGCAGGGAGTGAAATTTGAAAAGTTGAAAATTGTGAAATTTGAAAATTTTTGGGTGCCAACTGAACAGCATGAAGGCCTGAACTAAAAATTTCCCTCAGAAACTTGGTGAGGGTTTCCCAACTCGTCCCTGGTTAATTCATCACAGTGATCCTTTTCCTTCTTATTTTGTGAAATTCCATTGAATATTCTTCCCATCCCTATTTGACCTACTGAACTGTGAACATCTCAAACCAAATACAATTCGCCCTATGCTGTTAAACTCCAAATTTACTGATAAAACGTTTCTTTAGCTTACTATTTAAGGCAGAATAATTTGGATTCAAAAAAGTGTTTCACCTGCAGTATTGATGACAGATACTGATCCTTCTTCGCCTAGTTTTTCTCTACTATGGTAAAGAAATAGAAGTTTCTATTTTCAGTAGAAGCTGTTATAATTCTCATTTCTATATTTTAAGGAAAGATCTGCCTTCTAACTTTTAACACCTCTTCTCTGTCTCTGTTTCTGTCTGTCTGTCTCTCTCTCTCTCTTTCTCTGTTATCTTCCCCAACTATGTTGAGAATTTTGAGTATTTTCCCATGCTGAGCTCATGAATTTAAACCGCTAACAGAGAGTTTGTTTCTAGTTGAAGGATCATTTTGCCTTAGTTTCTCATTTGTGTGCTATGTATGGTTTTAATATATCCTGGATAAGTTTGTAATGATGAATAAATGATGTTATATTTAAATTATTTAAATCTCATTTCAACACTCAAAATATTAGTTATAGCAATCCTCACTTTTTTTTTTTACCCCTTAGAGTCATATTTAACTTAGTAGGTCATGGGAGATATACTTATGCTGAGCTAAGGACTGTCGAAATTGCAGATTGGGGCACATATGTGGAAACAGTTATACGCTTCATGTTTTGAGACCAAAAAAAGCAGTTTTTGAAAGGCTCATGATTACACTATTGACATGTAACATTTTTCTACTACCAGCTAATTGAGAGGCCTGTCCTAACAGCTTATAAACTTGACACTGGTAGTATTTTTTCCCCTCATCTCTGCTTGCCAATGAACCATATAAATCTTTCTCACATAAATTTAAAATCACACTTAAATGCTATGTCTTTCTGATTAGTCCAATTTAAGTACATAATTTGATAACTGAATCAAATCTTTTCTCTCCTCTCTTGGCAAATCTTATAGCTTCACAGAAATAGCATTAGAGGAATATAGTGGTCCTTTTGAACATTATTCTTCCTGTTTTCCTTCTGGAGAGAGGACACCCTAAAATATATCAGTATAAAAGCAAAGTACGGAGCACAAACCCTGCACTACCACCATCCTTTGATGATCTAGGGTTACTGAATGATTCTGGCGTGCTCTGGTTTCATCACATGCTAGTAGTCTCCATTAATATGAAGTTCTCTTTAAAAGAATGACATCTATTTGGGAATGCTAATAAAATCAATATCCAACCCATCATTAATAAACTCTCCATTAGGGTAAAGTGGATATTTGTATTTACATTGTTCCAATATCTTTATTTTCCTTTGTCATGAGACATAATATCAGTCATACCAGTAAATAATTGGTCAGAATTCATTTTTGTTGTTGTTATTATTATTGGGTTTTCATTTTGTTTTACTCCTTTCTCTTACTGTCTTCTAGTTTGTTCAAGGTTATTTTTGTATTTATATCACATTAATATTATTAATTTCTTAATTTTAATATTTTTAAACATTATTATAATTGAATTCTCAATTTTGTGGAACAAAGGGAAAATCACTTAGTATAAATTCTTCAACTTCTTCAACTCAAATGGCTCTGACTTCTGTTTCCTCTCTACTTCTCTTACCTCTTATAAATAAGTAGAGGAGCTACAATCATTTCTAGGGTGTATAAGATATTTCATAGTAAGTCATGGGAGAAGCTTTCTAGTATCACTTGATCTGACAATTTAAAATTAATGTGTATTTAATATGGCTTCAAAAAGCCTGCTCTTAACTTCTAAGATTTACATGTAGGTATTATTTGTTTAGTTTAGCATACATTGGTACCACATTAACTGTTTTGTCTAAAATCTTTTAAAATTCTAAAAGCAGAATAAGTCAATTAAAATAAAATTTACTAACATTTTCAGCTGATTTATAGAATCAAGGCATAGTTTCTTAAAACATGCCACATGGATGTTGGAGGTTTATTTATTTTTGGTTAGATGCTTTAACGTTTGATAAGAAAAGCTGAATATGTGGAAAGCTTGTTTGTGTTGGACTGGCCCGTATCAGGCAATGTCAAGCAGTAAGTAATGAGCAGGTTTTAAGGCAATTCATAAATAATGCAGGCTCACTCTCATTGTCCTGCTGTTGGTGGGCATTGCTTTTTATCATTTTACAATTAAGAAAATGTGATTCTTGGACAGGAGAAAGCACAATGAAAAAAGATTGCGATTTGTAACAAATAGTTTGAAAAATCTCTTCTTTATCCCCTCAATAGAGTCAAATAATTACCAGTAATACAGGAAGAATTCTGGGATCAAGAGAAATAGACTCTGGTAATAGCTCTAGGATTTTTTTTTCTAACTATTACCTTCTGTTTACTTTGGAGAATTAAGGTATCCTCTGGTCCATTTTTCTATCCATAAAAATGAGAAGATGTTATATAACTTGAAACATGGCCATAACAATTACAGACAATGTAAGCCACAAGCATGGCACAGGACAGAAATTTTTTAGCCGTTTTTGGTATTAGGAGATAAATTTTAAAAATAAAAGGTTAGTGATGTGAATTAATCAGTAGAGTGCCTGCCTAGAAAGTCCTAGGTCCTGAGTTAAAACCAGAGTACCCCCCTTACACACATACACAATCAATCAATAATTTTAAAAAGAAAGAGGAAAAAATAGAAGAAAAGAGCAAGCCAGCAGGAGAGTGGTATACACCTTCTCATAAGTGAAACGGAAGAGTAGACATGAGAGTAAGGGCAGTTCAGATACTTGATACTTTATTATATTTCACCTGTACTCATCTACTTTGACCCTGATGAGCTATCAATAGCATGAGTTATGAGACAGGATAAAATCTGGAATGCGTTCTCACAATTTTCCAAACAATATTGTTCTTACTATCAGATTGGGGACATTGCAATTTTTCAGACTACTTCTTTAGATATTGCTATTCCTTAACTGTTTTCAGCCACACTGTAGGGGCAGCTTGATTGACAGGGACTTGAAAGTGCTCAGGACTAAGAACACAGCTGTTGGCTTCATTTCCAAGTTATTTTGAAAGTGGTTGGATTGTAGTTCTTTCCCAGACAAAGGCTATTTTCAGGGCATCTTCTTCAGTGAAATCATGGAGAATACTGGTGGTATTCAGGAATGTTATCAACCACTAGACTCTCACCCCCTCAGCGAGTTTAAATGAAACAAATGCATTATAGAGTGAAATTATTTAGACAGATGTCAGAGTAAACCTAACGAGAAAAACCCAACCCACTGTGAAGGACTCCTCAGTTACCAAAGGAGTGCACAGGAGGTGTGCAGACAAATCCTATTACTGGGTAATGGGATTTATTCGCGTGTCCAGACACCAGTTTGAAAATGTGATTCTGCTCAAGACATAAGCAGCAGAGGAGTATTTATATGGGACAAAATTCTGTCTTCAGGAAAGATGGAATATATTTCACTAAAGCCAATCTGATTCTCTCTTTAATAAATTGCTTGAAGGAAAAGAAAGTCTTTGCTGACATAGAAAATACCCTATTCTCTGGAGCTTCATCCTTTGATGTGTAATCTACAGCAGAGAGTAGGAAGGAGAATAACAGAATCTTGTGACATGTAGGCATTGAAATACTAGGGATTTCTACCCAAGTGATACTCTTTATTCTTGTTAAACAAGGCCCAGAAGATGAATAGCAGAGTATTTTAATGTATTATATATTTAGTTCTATATAGGCAACAAAATATTTATAAGAGGCCCAGAAGATGAATAGCAGAATATTTTAATTTATTATATACTTAGTTCTATATAGGCAACAAAATATTTATAAGGTATAAGTTCAAAATGTATTCATCCAGAAAATAATCATTTAAAATTAACCATAAAGAAGCATTAATAGATTTCCCTCATTGGTCACTGACCAATAATTATTGATCTAAAATGACATGAAATTATACTAGTATATACCAAAGACTGGCAAACTTTTCTGTGTAGAGAAGGTACTTATTGTCATTGATGTTTACTATGCTGTTAGGCCATTAAACTGGATATGAACTACATGTTTCTGGCATTTAGTTTCCTAATTTCTGACACTAATCAGGCTCCATCTTCTTTTTTCCTTTTTTTGTCAGTCGTGGGACTTGAACTCTGGGCCCGGGTGCTGTCCCTCAGGTCTTCACCTCAAGGCAAGCACACAACCACTCAAGTCATAGCGCCACTTCCAGTTTTCTGGTGTTTAATTGGGGATAAGAGTCTCAAGGACTTTCCTGCCCAGGCTGGCTTTGAACCAAGATCCTCAGATCTCAGCCTCCTGAGGAGCTAGGATTAAAAGCATGAGCCACCAATGCCTGGCTAGGCTCCTTCTTCTATACACACAAATATGTGTGTATGTTTATAGCAGCATTATCAGTAGTAGCTCCAAACTATGAAAACTCAAATACGGGCTGGGAAGTTGGCCCAGTGGTAGAGTGTTTGCCTTGCATGCATGAGGTCCTGGGTTCGATTCCTCAGTACCACATAAGCAGAAAAAGCTGGAAGTGGTGCTATGGCTCAAGTGGTAGAGTGCTTGCCTTGAGCTGAACTGCTGAGGGACAGGCCCAGAGTTGAGCCCCCACGACCAACCAAAAAAAAACAAAACCAAAAAACCTCAAATACACAATAGCTCAGTAGTTGAATATTATACAGTGAGATATGGTAGAGGAGAAAAAGTGAGTCTAAAGATTTAAGCAACGTTAATATTATAGACATGATATTCAATGTAAAACTGAAACAAATAAAATAATCCTTCTTTTTTAATATTAAATAGATGTACAAAGGAATTTCTTTAAAAATGTCAGTTTATGAGTACAATGCTTCTTGATCAATGCCAGCTTTCATCTTTATTGATGATGATAGAAACAATTGCTGTTTCTAGCTTGTTGATATAGATTAATTAACAAAAAAAATGATAAGAAATTTAAGTACCTAGTAGTTCTGTTCTCCAGGAAACAGTTTCTTCTATGCTTTTTATGTGATTCTAGCTGAAAATTTTGAGATCAAAAGAACACTCAAGGGCTGGGAAAGTAGCTCAGTGGTAGAGTGCTTGCCTTGCATGCATGAGGCCCTGGGTTCCATTCTTCAGCACCACATAAGCAGAAAAAGCAGGAAGTGGCTCTGTGGCTCAAGTGGTAGAGCGCTTGCCTTGAGCTGAAGAGCTGAGGGACAGCGTCCAGGCCCAGAGTTCAAGCCCCATGACGGACAGAAAAACCCAACAACCCTCAAGCAGGGAAGCTCACAACTTTAACCCTAGCCATTGAGAAAGCTGAGATCTGAGGATGGTTCAAAGCCAGCCTGGGCAGGAAAGTCCCTGAGTTTCTTAACTAAAATTAAGCACCAAAAAGCTCGAAGTGGAGCTATGGTTTGAGTGGTAGAGTATTTGCATTGAGTTGAAAAAATTCACAGACAACTCCCTGAACATTCAAAATATAGTCATCCATTTTATAGAACACTGCTAAATTTATAACCTGGAAATGTTATTATAAGGGACTGTTAGCTTAACCCAATTATGAAAACCTCTACAATGAACTCTAGGTCAAGTATGACACAGAAGGCTTAGATACTATTCCATTAAAAAAATGATTTGAGCAACATGGCAAATAGACACAATAGGTATCATTAATGTTGAATACACAGTAAAACAACAAACAAAAAAATCTTCTAGATAAATTTTATTTGACAATTAACAATACTTGAATAAACATTTTGGATAAAATGATTCTAAACATTCTTAATCTAGGTGTAGAAAAATAATACCGTGATACTCACTAAATACTATGTTGAAAATGAACTATACAACTTGTTTGGGATAGCATGGGTAGGGAAAATCCTGGATGAGAATGGGGGAAGAGGTGACACTGTTCAAAAAGAAATGTACTCATTACCTGACTAGGTAACTGTAACCCTTCTGTACATCACTTTTATAATAAAAGTCAGTTAAAAGAATAATTGGATATTAAAAATTTTAGAGCTGGGCCCTGGTGGCTCACGCCGATAATCCTAGCTACTCAAGAGACTGAGATCTGAGGATTGAGGATTGAAGCCAGCCCAGGCAGGAGAGTCTTAGAGACTCTTTTTCTTATTTTAAGATTTTTAAAGAATTAATTTTCTTGTCAAAGTGATGTACAGAGGTGTTACACTTATATACATAAGTTAATGAGTACATTTCTTCTCAAACTTGTTACCCCCTCCCTCATTTTGCTCCCATTTATCCTCCACTTCAAACCCCGCCCCCACACACACCAAGTTGTACAATTTATTTCCAACATATTGTCTTGTGAGTATCACTGCTGCATTGGTTCAGCCTTTGTCCTTTGTCTCACCATTTTGCTGATCCCCTTCCCTTCCCTAACTCAGATAAACATCTATATGATATATAGGGTAATAAAATCAAATACAATGACAGTCGGGGATAAACTATAAGGGGGAAAAACACAAAAGAAAAAAAGAAATAACATAGCACATTAAAAATAATGACAACAAAGTAAAACCTCTGGTTTTCATATCTTGGAGTTCATGTTGCTTAACGTCATCTTATATGGTCATATATACCTAGCTATTGAGCTATTTTGCTCATCCGCTAAGACTATCCTAGACATATATTAATTATTACAATTCCATTCTTTTAAAATTTTAAAATTATTACAATTTCCATTCTTTTAAAATTAGTTTATGCTTCATCTGAGAAACAGATGAACAAGAACAAGAATATAATGTTTAATCTGGTTGCTGTGTAAGAACACAATAAAATAATTTTAATGAACCTAGAAAAAGAGTTTTCAGCTTAGGACTGGAAAGACTGTTGAGTAGACAGATCCTAAAACAGTGAAATAATTAGAACATAAAAATTTCTGACAGCTCTAGGAGTTTTAGGAGAATTGAGATTTAGAATTTAGGAGAATTCAGATATTTCTTGGAATAGATACTCTGCTATATTAGTAGCATATGCCTTCCCCCTACAATCTCAGTAAAATTTGAGTTTATTTTAAATGAGCTTTTCCTTTGTCTATTTCCACTTAATGTTTTAAACTATTATAGGGTGGAAAACAGAAAAAGTCTAAAGATTTCTGTAATGTTGGTTCTAATTTAGAATATGGAAATAATAGGGTAAATCTTGAATTATTTTAAGTTTTTTTTGTTTCAAAATTTAAACATATGTCAGAGATAGTCACTGTGATATGGTTATAATATTTACCTTTTGTTATAATAAGAAATGAGGATTGAAAAGAATTAATCTTGGAAGAGCATCATCAGTTTTAAAAGGAAAATATCCCTTGGGATTCAAAATAGATTGTAAATGTATTTTTAAAAAATGCATTGCTTATTAATTACTATTTTTAATGTTGTTGTTTTATTTAGATTCATTTTAATTATGGGCTAATCTGGGGATTTAAATTCATTATATCATATCCTTTCTACAAACCTAAATTCAGAATGATGCCTCTTGATACAGTTTTAAGAAGTCAACACTTTCTATCGTTATGAACAGGTCTATAAGCAAGAAAAGGCCAAGTTATAACTTTAGCTTTATAGATAAAACAATTCCAAAGTGACTGGTAAAACAATTCCTTCAAAATTAAAGTATCCTCAAATTGTGATTTTCTAGAAATTGCACTGATATTTTTACTGCTTTGGAGCTGTATCAACTATTTGGATCTGAAATTGGCCAGCTGACCTCTATAAATTGCCATTTATCTTACTTCAGACCTTGCAACAGTTTCTTTCTCTACAAACTCTGTTCAAATTATAGATATTGTTATCACAGTGGAAGGTCATTTTAAATCTGTTTGTTGGTTCAAATAATGCTTAAAATCAATAGTATTTCCTTCATATCTCTGCGTTCTACTTGATTCAATGGCTAAAGTGGCCACGTTCTATAGCACACAGCATTTTTGCTGCTGAAAGTCAACTTTATCAAAAAGAAATAGCATTAGGTCCTTATTTATTTTTGTTTTGAAGCTTTGCTTTGATATATAACATACCAATTCCTATTTCTGATTGTTGTTCCTTGAACATCAAATGCTGATATAATTATGGATTAAAATCTAGTATGAAGAATTTTTTAAAGATCTTATTTGATTTTTTACAGCATCCTTGAAGTAGATTTCATTTGATTTTTTTAAGCAAGGACAAGTAGGTTAAAGAAATAGTAAATAGACATACAGTAAATGCCAAGTATAGTAGTTATATGTGGTACACATATACACACAGCATATTTGATTGTAGAGTCCTATGTTTCAATGATTCCTCTTCTCTTTTTCTACCTCCAAAGGCTTTTTGATCATGCTTATGTGAAGCATGCATTTGCAATCCCTGTGATTTAAACTTCTGCTGACATTCCCCATCAGAAACAGCAGGAACAGAACAGCTACAGTGCTTCTCACTTAGTATATTGAACCAATTAACTTCTTTTAAGTTTTGTACATATATTTCTACTAGGTCAACATAGATGGTGGTTAATATTTTACCATCATTGTTATTTTTAAAAATTTGTACTGAATAACCAATGTACATACATTAATTTCATTTATTATTAATGACATCTCATTTGAAATACTGTGAAATTTGAAATTGTGTTAATTTGTCTTTAGATTGTTTAACTTTTAGTGAAAAAATTTGTAATTATGATCTGATTTTATAAATTGGTGCAAAGTTTATTATTTCATTTTTGTATAATTATAAATATTTATAAGGTATATTGACACAAGATTATGCATCAATAGTTTATTGTATTTGTATCAGACTAATCTCTGTGATTCATATCATAATAAATAACAACAATCTAGGTAGAGAAAATTTCTCTTGCTCAGGTTGATTCTACCCATATTCCTTTTGTTTAATTGTTACATTACATACTATGATGATAGCTTTGTTGGTTTTTTAAAATTGGTATCAGAAAGGAGATTCTAGTTCCCATTACTGAATGGGTTAACAAACAGGCCTACAGCTTATGGGCACAGGTAAATTTGAGCGGGGTCAGGTTTAAGATTTCCAAATCTTCCTTCACTCAGTATTAAAGAATTAAAGCAACTATACAATATATTGGGTAGGCAAATTAAATCTATATGGAACCTTACTGAAGTGAATGAGTACTTGAACATATATTTGAAGAATATAGTTGCATATATATGCATACTTTTCCAAATTTACTTATGGTTATTCAGTACAAAACAATTTTTCTTAAATGATATAAAAAGGTTTTGAAAAATTTAGTTAACAATTTTATTTAAAATTCTAATAAAAGATGTCAAAAGCATTACTAGTTCTGGATACTACCAAAAATGACTTCATGTGGTGATAGTAAATAAGACCTGAAACAAATGGAATTCATCATATTAAGTAAATATCTATGGTATATATATGGGCAGGCAAGTTCACTACAGTGCTTTACACAAACTGAATTGAGTTTTTTGTTTATAGTATAACTTAATTTTAAAATAATCATTTTACTGGTAGCTAGTAATCCTAGCATTTGTAATCCTAGCAACTCAGGAGTCGTAAATATTGGAATACTGACATTCCCAGACAGCTCGGCAGAAAAGTCCACAACATTCCATCTCCATAAGGACCAACAGGAAACAGACCTTCAAGGGTGTCTCTGTGGCTAGAGCATCAGCTGAGTTAAGTCCAAAGTCCTGAATGCTAACCTTAATATTTAATCGACAATAAGTTCATAAAAAATATATAATATACTGGAACTATTTGGAAAAACATATACAATGTAAATATTTCCTATAAATATCCTTTATTATTCTTTGAGCTCATTTTTATCATCTTAATCATTTAGCATTTATTAATTCTACAAAGTAATGAATTTCATTACTGCAATTTCATACACATATCTATGATATATATATTACTTTCATTCAGTCACTTGATTATTTACTTTTCAGGTCCTGGGGCTTGAACTCTGGGCCTGGGTGCTTCCCTGAGTTAGTCTCTCTCTCTCTCTCTCTCTCTCTCTCTCTCTCTCTCTCTCTCTCCTCTCTCTCTCTCTCTCTCTCTCTCTCTCTCTCTCTCTCCCCCTCTCTCTCTCTCTCCTTCTATCTCTCTCTGCCATGGGGCTTGAACTCTGGGCCTGGGCTCTGTCCCTCAGCTCTTTAGCTCAAGGCAAGCACTCTACCAATTGAGCCACAGCACCACTTCCAGTTTTCTAGTGGTTTATTAGAAAAAAGAGTCTCATGGACTTTCCTACCCTGCCTAGCTTTGAACAGTGAACCTCAGATCTCAGCCTCCTGAGTAGCTAGGATTACAGGCGTGAGCCACCTGCTCCCTGGCTGCCCCTGAGTTTCTTTTGCTCAAGGCAAGCACTCTACCACTTTTCAGTTACAGTGCCACTTCCAGATTTTTGAGCAGTTTATTGGAGGTAAGTATCTCATGGAATTTCCTGGTGGAGCTGGCTTCAAACCATGATCCTCAGACCTTAGCCTCCAGAGAAGCTAGGATTACAGGCATAAGCCACCAGTGCCTGACTACTGTATTTTTTTTATTTCTTATTCTTCTTTTACTCGCCCACATATCTTTCATATTTTCCTCTCTAGTTCCCCCCCAAATTTGACATATGTTAATTCTTTTTTATAAAATTAATTTCAATCTTAATAAAAAATGCTTGGTTTATTTGTTGTGTTTTTTCTGTAAACATGTTTCAAGGATTTTTTTATAGTTATTGTATTTAAATATATTTTAAAGTAAGATAACTATATTAGTAAGAAATAAATCAGATATTGACTGCATATACTAAATTTAACTTCCATTTTTGCTGTTTGATTTTTTTACTCTTTGATGTCATGTGTATAACTATGAAAGGTGTTTTTTATTGTTGTTTTTATAGCAGTTTTTCTAAATTTTTTCAAACAGCTGTGTGTATAGCGGGGGAGGGGTTAACTTTGCTATTGGGTACATTAACTGCAGTTAAAAATATACATATTAAACTATCTTGCCTCGTTTGAATATTTAGCAAAATAAAACATGCAGCTACTGTTGATAATTTAAGCTTCTGAATGTATAATGTATTTAGGATTAGCATAACAGTATTAGCTAAGGGCAATGCTACCAAGGAGTTTTCACTTTTAAGTCCATTCATTTGAATACAAATCAGATCACCAGTGAGGTATCTCTCAGCATTACTAGTAAACCATTTCTGAACACAGAACACAAAATGACAAGACCTTCCCCATCACTAGCCCTCTCATTGAAAGCAGCTCAGTCTGCCAGTTCAGATTGAAATGACAGTCAAAAAACTCAAGTCATGGTAAATAGTATAGATATCAGTTACTGTTTGTTTTCCTCTTAGAAGGATTTAAATTTGTTTAGTTTCATTAAAATTTATTTATAGATGCCAAATATGAATCACAAGGTTCCATCGTCATAGTCATACAATGTTTTCCTGTATAGAGTGCTCCATCCAGAAATTGAAGTAAATACTGTCCCCAGGGAATTCTCTCTTAAAGCAGTCCTAGGTCCTATTTGGGGGCTATATGCATGTGGTTAGAACATAAATACATTTGACTACTTTTCCTTATCAACTTATTGTTAGCAAACAGTAATGTGATTTAAAAAAAAAAGCAGGGGGGAGGAAGAACTTGCTAGTTTTTTTTCTGGTTCTATGGATACAGATTATTACTTGTGGGTGGTTGAAGAGACAAAGGCACAGATGCTTAGTGCCTCCATGGAAGAAATAAATGAAGTCTCTCTCTCTCACACACACACATAAAGTAGCAAAGCCAAAAGTTTAATAAAGAGAAAATATAACACCTCAAAAAGAGATAGCACATCCAACCTCAGTGGTTAAGGAACAAAGTACATGGTTATTTTTTCCAGTTTCCTAGAGTTGGGAGTATGGAAAACATCCATAGTAAGGGCATAGGATAATGATATGGATAATATGATGACCCAATATGATTACTGATCAGTGAGGTAGGCTTAAGAGTGCCTTCCCTATAGCTAATCTCAAAGGTATTTGGACAACAGATTGGGTCATAAGTACATACATACATACATACATACCTAAACATCAAGTCCCAGAAGTATTTAAACAAAGCAACTAAAACCTTGCATAGTGAATATTTTTTCAGAGAAATGGGCTTTTACTAAAATTATAGAAATATCTACCTGATTATTTGTTCAAGTTATTAATATTTATGCTGCTACCATGATCAATAGTGTCTTTTTTGGGAGGTGGTCTGGTCCTGGGGCCTAACTCTGGGCCTGGGTGCTATCCCTCAGCTCTTCAGCTCAAGAATAGTGCTCTACCTCTTGAGCCACAGCACCACTTCTGGCTTTTTTCTGCTTATGTGGTGCTGAGGAATTGAACCCAGGGCCTCATGCATGCGAGGCAAGCACTCTACCACTGAGCCACCTTCCCAGCCCACAATGGTGTCTAATCCTTGGAGACATTTACTCTTATACAAAGTATATTATACAAGGTATATTATAGTTGGGTAGATTGTTCCAGTGTATCTCAGCTCCTAGGTATAAAATTAAGACAATGCCCAGGCCAAAGAAAAGAATCATAGAGCAAAAGAAGCCCAGAGAGTAAAAGATGATATTGAGGAGTAAAGAGAGCCTTTGAATAAGAATGAACAGCCTACATGGAGACAGTGCTCTTCCAGGTGTCACTGGGTGATGGAAATAGGTTTCCCTAAGCTTTTCCGTTTATACAGAAAAGTCAGTTTTTTGATTCTCTCATGAAAAGCATTTCTGCTGTCTCAGAAAAAGGAGAGTCTCACAGAAGGTATAAGTGAGACAAAGACTTGGCAAAGATTGGCATGAAAGTAGAGAGAAATGGAAATGAGGAACATTTCATACTCCTGGTACAGGAAGTAGGATTTAAGACTCAAAAGTTATGGTTCTTGTCTGAGACAAGCAGAAAAGGTCAGATAAGTTGATGTTAGGGGAATGAACCCCAAGATAAGTATTCAAAGTTTTTTTTGTTTTTTTTTCCTTCATGCAATTGTTTCTAACATATTTATAAGATGATTTCTTTGTTGCTTTGTATGTCCCTCCCGCACGGTATAACCCCTGCTTTCACTGTATTTGATGTCGGTATAATTTGTGGAGGGGAAGGGAAAGAACCAAACTGTTTAACTAGGGATACAGGTGGACTCATTGCAACAATGAGATGTACAAGTCGTTATGTCGAAAAACGAACTTTACAACTCTGGTGGGGGGTGGGGGAAGAATCGGGTGGGGGGAGGGGGAGAATGGGAAGGGATTGGAAGGGGAAACAAATAGGAGGCAACAATGCTTGATAAGAAATGTACTCGTTATCTTGCCCGTGTAATTGTTACTCCTCTGTACGGTATTCTCACAATAAAAAAAAGTTGTGGTTCTTATCTACAGCCTTTATAATTTTTTAATCTAGGAGAATACAGTTGTTCATATTAGTCTCACAATTCTTAGTTTTTAGATCAAAGTTTTGGGTGGGTAGGATGGGTAGACCTACTCAAGTTTCAAGTTTCCTTCCAAGCTTCTTTTTGTTTCACAGGCCTTGAATACTTATTCTGCACCTTTATAGAGTTTTGTCCCTTATACAGTTTTTGAGGTGGGGAGAAATGAACGCAACTTCTCTTATGACTTCTTATAATTTAGAAGAGGAGGAGGAGGAGGGGGAGGGGGAGAAGGAGGAGGGGGAGGGGGGGGAGGGGAGGGGGTTGTGGTGGTGGTGGAGGTTCGGTAGGAAGATAGTTTAACTGCTTTTCCTCCATTTATTGCCTGATTTCAATTTCTGAGTCTGGACCATTTGATATTTGCTTAAAAATAACACAATTTTCTTGCCTTCTTGTCTTTCTATCCTGCCTCAATTATTCTTGTCCATATTTAACATTAGACAGTGGAAATGAAGAATAGAGAAATGTTGACACTTGTACATAGGGATTGGGATTTTTTTGGCCATTAAGAACTTGAGTTAAATTTGAGTTAGTCTGCTTGGTTTATGCTAAAATAATTTGTCTACTTATTATCATGTATCTATCCACCTACTTTTAAAAAACATACATATAATTAAATATAGTGTGGGTCTCTGATAAAAAGCAATAGCTATTAATTTATCTGTAAGAGGAGCTTTAAACAGCTTTTTTTTTTTTTTTTGAGAAACAGTGAGTCCTTATTTGGCCACAGAAATTTCCTTGGATCAGGATAAAGGGAGGCATACAGACCCTGCTTTGGACCTGTGTCCTGTGGTCACAGCTATTCTCTTTTGTAGTCACTTTGGAATCATCTTGAACTCCAAAGAGGACAGGAAATACAGCTGAGAATATAATGCCCAAATCTTATCATGTTGTAGCAAAAGGCAAATCTACTCACTAGGAAGAGAACTGCTAGAAACTCAAGACCTATCTCCTACCAGGCAACAGAGTGATGAAGCTGTAGACACTTCTCTGGAACCTGTGACTAGGAGTGTTTGATCATTATGCCTATTTCTTGACCCTTACCCCCAGTTCTTGATTATAGCTGAAGATGTATGGAAGTGCTGTCTGTCTTCCTATGGCAGTCTCATCATGAATCATTTTTTCCTACCATCCACTGTATTTGTTTACTTTTTGTATAAAACCAGTTGTTGGTTCTCACATGTACAACTCCTGGAATTTAGCCCTGTGGTCTTAATCATATACAGTGATACATAAGTTTTACATTATAAAATATCAGGAAACATATAATAAATCATCTTATAATATTTTATCTACATAAACTTTATCTTCTCATAAATACACTGAATTCTTGGTTCCGTTCCGTTCCTACTTTAACTCTGTGTGAAAGGATTCCATATCACTATTGTACAAAAAGGTTTCTTCTTTACCCTTAAATGGAGAGTTCTTAACTGGACTGTCTTCTCCAATCCTACAATGTATTTGTCCTTCATAACTTCATGCCTTGAACTTCTGTGCCTTTTCTATATTTAGTATTTAGATAGCTTTTTACATCACTCAGTCTCCTCTGTTTCAATATGCTGCATAACACCTGAAATTATCCTGTCTATAAATCAGAGGTGAATTTATTTGTATCATTTCCAGTTAAAAGAAGCATTTTTGTCCCTTATGAAGTAAATCTGATGTTTTGTGGATTCCTTTGCTCAATTTTCTCCTTATACCATTCATACATATTTTATAACATAAACCACATTCCTAGGGTCTTCCCTCAAGAGAAATTGCTATTTCTCTGCCAAAATAAGAAGATTCACCTGATTCTTTGCCACTTATTGAGAGATCATTCAATTTATTCACTGAGAATGCTGTTTCACCATATTCAGTGGCTCCCTAAAATCCCTGCTTTCTTCCCAGTTATGTTTCTAACTCAAGCTGTTACCACTATTGAAAAGAAATTTCACAAATGCAAATCTATAAATAGTAATTTTGGTCATTTGATTTAGAAATGCTTTATTATAAGCAGAAGAAAAGCTAAGAAAATGAATATATTTAGTATACATAAATGCAAATGCTATAAACTGTATATATATGTACATATGCATATTAATATATATGGGGAGACACGGAGATGATAGAAAGGGAGATTTATATAGACTTAGTTTATAAATATTCTTGAGTAAAGGGAAGATGATAGTAAAAACTATATCAGATAGGCTCAAATTCTAAGCGGACCCTTTATAATTGTGAAGTTTAACAAATTTATTCCTCTGTATGTCTAGAATTACATGTAATTAAAAGTCTTAGCACTTGGCTTTTTGGGATAACATGATTCATGAAAATACTGTTGGAGAGCCATGGACATAGGTAACAATAGACATTGTGGTTTTTTAATTGTTATTAACATGCTAGAATATTGATATTCTAGTCTCAAATTTTTCCAATTCAATTGTGGGCATATTTTCATTTATGAGATGGAGGAATTGTTAATTAAGTATCTGTAGTTATCTTCACCAAACCAAGAAAGCAGAACTGCACTGGGCAGTTACTTGGGAAAAAAACAAATTCAAGCATATCCCCTATTTCTTTTCAGTTTCATGGGTAAAGCTTACGCCTCTGCACATCCTCAAAGACTCAAATAAGTATGTGCCACTAAATTAATGCACACCCAGCATGCACTTATACACAGATGTTCCAGCTGTGCTGATGTTAGCAGCCATATGCTGTCTATTTCACAAGGGATGCCAGGCCCACATTGCTTTGCACAGTGGGAGTAATTGGGTTCAGTGGGAGGCATGGCTTACTGTGATGGTGCACCTTTTCAGGTGAGAATGCAAATGAGGTGTAGATAAAAGTCAATCACTGTGTCTGATAGAGATTGTAGAGGGAGGAGACTGCACACAAATTGTAGTCAAATCATGTAACTTGAGACAATTAGGAAGAAATAACCTAAAGTATATGGAAGGCATCATTCTACTCAGGGAAGACGAGGAAACTCCCTGATTTGCTCTTGAATAAAATTCAACATCTTTGTCAAATGTCATGAAATGATGACCACCGACCTGAGTGAGAATTATAGAATGTTACAGGGGATAGTTCAAACCTGTGAAGTTGATACACAATATGTAAATGACTGGTAACTATACAAGAATTTTAAAGTTGAATATTAAAGAAACATAGGGGAAAAAATAACCCTATTGTTCAGATAACCACTGCTATACATGGACTTCCTTGAAAACAGCTGACATTAACAAGGAAAATCCTTACCAGTACCCAGCAGTACCATAATTATCCAAGACATTGTCCATTACTTAGTCATTCAGAGGTATCTCTAAGAAATTGGACTTCTGAATGTAGATGTAGCACATTAATTCTAGGATTTATTTGGTATGTGCTTCTAAAGGAAGTGACCAGATTTGTAATGTAGATAGAAAATTATTTAAATTCTCAGAAGCTATGACTAGTCACCACACTTCTGTATCATTCCTTGCTGAGCATCAGTTAAGGATATTTATAAAGTGTAACACATCAACCTTGTATCTGAAAGAATATTGCTGGTTCCAATTTTTTTCCTAAAAATAAATGTTCTCTTTTGTTTTTTTTCACATTTTCCCTTAGTACTATATGACTGACAGAAAGGAAATATAATTTTCAAGGGCCTATCAATGTCTGCTGGAAGTCCAAGACATATATAAATATGAATATGCAAAAGGAATGAATTTACATACCATGAGTTTCCATTGTAAAGCCAATATCTTGTTACATTAAAATTATATATGTGACCATATATGTCATTGGCCAAGTGAATACACCAACAATTATGTAGAATAAATCTATTATTTGGAAACCGAGAAGAATGCTTTCATTTTAAATGGTTAGAATAAGATTTAATAAAACCATTACTTTAAAGTGAAAATTGTTACATTCAATCTTTTTTTTTTAATATTATTTTATTTTATTTGAGAACATACTGTACAGAGGGGCTACAATTACATGGGCAGGATAATGCATACATTTCTTACCAAGCATTGCAGCCTCCTCCTTTGTTTACCCTTCACCTCCCTTCCCAGCCTCCCCCCTCCCCCCACCCAATTATACTCCCCTCCCCCCCCCACCGACTTTGTAAAAGCTGGTTTTGACATGACATTTTGTACTTCTCATTGTTGCAACATGTCCACCTGAATCCTTACACGACTTGTTTGTCCCCATCTCCTCCACATGTTATACTGACATCAAATATAGTGAAAGCGGGGGTTACACTGTGGGGGAGGGACATACAAAGCAACAAAGAAATAATCTTATAAATGCGTTAGAAACATATGCATGAAAGAAACGAAAACATTAAAATACATATTTAAGGGTTCATTTTCCTAACATCACATTATCTGACCTTTTCTGCTTGACTCATACCTATACTAGATATTGCAAATAAGGGAAACCATGGGACCTATGTTTCTTTGGGCCTGGCTTACTTCACTTAATATATTTTTTTCCAAACCTTTCCATTTCCTAACAAATGGGGAAATGTCATTCTTTCTGATGGAGGCATAGAATTCCATTGTGTATATATGCCACATTTTCTTGATCCATTCATCTACTGAGGGGCATCTGGGTTGGTTCCATATCTTAGCTATGGTAAATAATGCTGCAATAAACATAGTTGTGCTGGTAGCTTTAGTGTGGTCTTGTTTGTAAACATTTGGGTAAATGCCCAAAAGTGGGATTGCTGGATCATAGGGGAGATCTAAGTTTTATTTGAACTCAGCCATGCGTACCACTTGTTATCTGTGGCTATGTTGCCAGTATAATGACAGAGTTAATTGATTGTGGCAAATACCATATGTTCTATCTGAAAACAACAACAACGAAGAAGTTGCTGACCCCAATTATGAAGCAAAATAGGACAACACACTGATCCTCCCTTATCAAACTTACTGGCCCCAAAGCTGATGATTCTACACTCAGAACGTGAAGAGGACAGTTGCGAGCAGCTGGATGTTTGGATCTTCAACAATATCCAGAGGAGGAAGGGGAAGGGTCTCATGACATGGTCCGAGGTCTTCTTTTCCTTCTTTTTCTGCATTGGAAAAGCCAGAAATAATTCCTCTTCACTTTTCGTCTTCCAGAGTTTCTTTGATTTTTTTTAATCTACATAAAAATTACAAGTCAAAGGTAAATCTATGTGTTTTCTAGTGGAATATTTGTGTGTGTTTAAGGATAAGAAAATAGGAGAGTGTCAACCCCTCTGATGAGCAGAGGTCATCTGTCACACGCCTGCTGCAGCGAAAGTCCATTAGTGCCAGGGGAAAGATACAGGGCAAGGCTGCAATGTCTTCTAGGTGCCTTCACACACTTACCCTTGACCTCCAGCAAAGTTGCTTTGGAGAAAGGGTGGTAGTTCATGGGGAAAGGTTATATTCGCATGCCACAGTTGCCCAATTAATGGGGCATGGTGCTGAGCTGAAGAGCAATTATGAAAAGTAGACAGACTTCCCTATCCCTGAGACCATTCTGAAAAAGCAATGATGGAGTACCCGATCACAAAAGTCATAAGAAAGTGAAGCTTCGAAAATAAAGATACATTTACAGCAACAACTTTCACAGAATCCAGAGAGTGGGAGACAAATACTTCTACTTTTATTATACTTTTTAGTTATTTTTCCATTGAAACTATCTTTAATTAACTATAACTTTCTTTAATGAACTATAATTAACTATCTTTAATTATATAAAAGGGTCGGTTTATGAGTACAAAGCATCTGGATCATTGTTGCTCCTTTCACTCTTCTCCCCCATCTCTCCTAATTCCATATTTTTCCTTAATTTTCCTAGTTCTGTTTTCAAACACACACACACACACACACACACACACACACACACACACAAACACACACACACACACACACACACACACACACACACAGACTATTACAACTTCCTGACTACATTCTCCCACCCTTCCTCTCTTCTTTCATCTCCCCTTGTCCCCTTAACAAAATCCTCTTAGACATATAAAGTTTCTGCTTCCTGGTATTCATTTTGTTAGATTATAGAGAGATATAATATTTTAGATAGTGCAATTTGAATTTCAGTCTGGGTTCATATGAATATTTTTATTGCTGTTCATTTGGTTGGAATGTTTGAAATGTCCAAGTAGTATTTCCTGTTCTTCTATTCTGGTTTTTTTTTTTTTCCCCACAAAGATCCAGAATGAATGAGAGGGAAGCAAACATTCTTCACAGCATGAACTCTTGAGCGGTGATGGCTTATTAGTTAAGTGCATCCAGTGTCAGTCATTGCATTCTGACATGAACCTTTTTTTTTTAATGTGTTCACTGGCACGTACTCAAATAGATTATTTTCTGAAATCCCAAGAGACTCTTAACAAGGTGACAATGAGCGTGTTCTGACTTATCAAGCATTCACCTATTGTTCAGATACTTTGTGTCCTTTTGGTGCTATTGAACAAAACTGTTTATATTCTACCCATTGGTCAGTTATGAGTATTTAAAGTCCTTGTCAGATTTTCTAGTCTTTCTTTTAAGTTTCTTGATAGGCAGAAGAGGATAAATGATTTTGCTCTTGACTAGCCAGCATTTCACTTGATTTTGTCATATTGACAGCACAGGGCTTACTCTGAAGCAAATATGAAAAGAACGCTGTCTTGTTAAATATCTGAAGTTCATGGGGAGAGTTCACCACAGGTCCCCTTTTGCATTGGAAATATCTACTCTTACTAACAGTGTATTTGAATTATCATCACTAAATTTTAGGAAGGCATAATAAGAGTTGATAGAAATTAATATGAAAAAATATATTACATGATTGATAAGCTGAAACTATCCAACCTGCCTAATTATTATCCTGTACTTGTTCATCATCTGCTTTGTAGATAACAATTTATTCAATAATAATCATACATAAAAAAGAAACAATATCACATGAAAATAGGCAAAATAATTTCTTGTATTTATTTTAGGGGCTGGCAAAGTTAATTTAAGATATTATTGCATCTTCCACTAGAAATTTCATGGATTTTTTTTTTTTTTTTTGGTTGTGAAGCTTGAACTCTAGGCCTGGGTGCTGTTCCTCAGCTCTTCAGCTCAAGGCTAGTGTTCTACCATTTGAGCCACAGCACCACTTACAGTTTTCTGGTGGTTAATTGGAGGTAAGAGTCTTGCAGACTTTCCTGCCCGGGCTGGCTTTGAACTGGGATCCTCAGATCTCAGCCTCCTGTGTAGTTAGGATGACAGATGTGAGCCACTGGGGCCTGGCAATTTCATGGATTTTTTACAAGAATTTTTAGGAACTTATCAAGTATAATAATATAGCATACTTCTCATTGTAAAACTTAAGAATATTACCAAATAATAGTTGTTTTTCTTGTTTAATTGTAAAATGTCATCATTGTTAGGAACAGTGACTCATATATAAAATTATTAGCTACTCAGGAGGCTGAGACTGAGGGTTGAGGCTCAAAGCTAACATAGGCCGGGAAGTCCATAAAACTCTTATCTCCAATTAACTACCAAAATCAAGCTGTGGCTCCAGTGGTAGAGTACTAGCTTTGAACACAGACCCTTAGTTCAAGCCCCAGGACTGGCCCAAAAACAATAAAAAAAGAAAGTAAAGAATGTTGGGAGATGGTCTTGTTACATTTTTCAAGACCAACTTGAGTTTGTGATCCTTCTGCCTCAGACCCCAGTGCTTGGAGTGATTACATTCATGCATTACTGTGCCCAGTTTGTACTTTTTAAGCTGTCTCCTACCTTCCCAGAAAAAAAACTATCTTATATTTTGCTTTATCATGCTTTTGAATCTCATAAGTGTACTACATGTATGTGTATATATATATATATATATATATTTCACAGAATATTATAATGCTGATATTTATTAAAATACACCAGCAACCTGATGATTCCTTTGCTCAGAAAATGCATATTTAGGGCTGGAAATGTGGCTCAGTGGTAGAGTGCTTATCTAGCATGTATGAAGCCCTGGGTTTGATTCCTCGGTGCCATATAAACAGAAAAAGCCAGAAATGGTGCTATAGCCTAAGTGGTTGAGTGCTAGCCTTGAGAAAAAGAGCTCAGGACAGTGCCCAGGTTCTGAGTTCAAGCTCCATGACTGGCAGGAAAAAAATGCATGTTTAAGATGTATGTGTACTGAATTAAATAGTGCAGTATTTGTTTATATTTTTTACATTTGTTTATATATTATATAAATAATTATTTATATTTACATTACTACTTTACCATGCCTTGTCAGGCTTTATTTTGGTTGTTTCTAGATTTTGATAACATAAATAGTTTGTGGCATACATCTGGCTTCTTGCTTTTCCTGGACCAAACATAGAAAATAATTTCTTGGTACACTGTTGTGTTGGTATATTGGCATGATATAGACCAAAATGTTTATTCTAACAATACATGAATATTAATACAATGACAAATCCTCACCAGAATCCTTAATTCACATTTATTCCATCCTGTTATTATTTGGCTCACTTGTAGTTGGTCATTTACAGAATGCACAATCATTTACATTAAGGTTTAAGTTTTTATTGATGTACTTACTAAGTGGATAATCTCTGTGTGTTTGTGTGTGTGCGTGTGCGTGTGTGTGTGTGTGTGTGTGTGTGTGTGTGTGTGTGTGTGTGTGTTTTCTTGTGTTTCTTTAAGTTGCTGAGATTTGAACTCAGGAGTTTGTGCTTGCTAGGCAAGTATCCATTCACCCACTCATATTTTTTGCTTGGTTGTTCTTATTGAGTAAACTTCTTATACTGGGAAATTAGGATTACAAAGATGTAGCACCACAACTGTTTTATTTTTGAGACAGACTCTCAATAATATGCCCTCAGGTTGGTTTTGAATCATAACCATCCTATCACTGCCTCCAAGTAGCTGATAAATCTCCATACTTAGTTGGTAGTTATTTTAAAAAGTATGTTTTGTTTTAATCATTATAGAGTACCACCTTCTGTGATTCATTCCAATTTCAGACTGTGTTCTATTACAAACTTTTCTTATCTTAGTGTGTTTATAGAGTTTTTTAGATTTATTAAGATAAGAAATTACCTAACAGTGCTTCACAAGATCCCTTTAACAATAGTTTTGACTGTGTGTAAATGAGAAATATAGCATATAAATTTAGAATTGGGACTTCATTATTTACACCCTCAAATGTTATCTGTGGCAAATGTAAAACCCCAAAGACCAAAAATGCTTAAGGCTGGGAAATAGAAGTTTATCATCATACGTAGAAAAAAATTACCAAAGCTAGAAATTCAGTCCATGTAATATTAAAAACTAAGATGCTAGCCTATAGCTTAGAAATCTAGAAGTGGTTCTAAAAAGTTATCAAGTCAAGGTCCAAAATACAGATATAAATGTCAGACTATAGATCCCAGAAATAATAGCCAGCATAAGGAGTCAAATTCAAATAAATTTGAGCCAATCTAGTATAAAGGAAAGGATACTAGAAATACCTGAGAAACTAGTGCTCTTGTCAGAGATTTGATCTTTCTGCTATCATTGTTAAAAGATTAGACAATTAGCGAAATGGTAAAGGAGTTTAGAGAACACAAGCATCATGCTAGGACCTACTTTAAAAGTCAAGTCTCATGCACAGCTAAGACTAGAATCAAACTAATTCATTATTTAACATTTTTATCAGATCTTCTAGGAAATTCAAGTGTTGTTTTCTAGGGAGTTTTCCAGTGACTTTCATTTAGTGCATAAGTATGGGTGCAATTCAGAGATGTAAGGAGTTTATTCGCTAATGGTGATGTTGCACAGGGTGAGACTTTGGAGAATGGAAAACAAAAACCCATAAAATCTATGAAAAAAAATACTCAAAAAGAAAAAAAAAGACAACAGGTAATCATGAAAGTATGATTTCAACTCAAACATAGCCAACAAATACTCATGTGGCTTTGGAATTTTTTAATCACAAATGCTAAACATTTTATGTAATCTATCATTTTAATACCACCAAACAAACTATAATAAACTACATCTTCCCTGGAAATTATCTTAGGAAGCACAATTGAAATGCTCATTTTCTATTTATTAGATATGAAATAGCATTCACATTATATATCACATTATATATATATATATATATATATATATTCAGCAGGCATCAAAAATTCATATGTAACAGTGGCAGCCATTGTTCTCAATTTGCCACCTGGTATATACTCGAAAGAACATTAATCTTCCGGAGCCCAACATCAAAAGACAAAACCACGACACACCTCACTCCATTGTAGGAATTAATGATGAAACATAGAATTTATTTGAATGGTTCCTCAATTCCTATGTTTATTTCATTAAGCAACTAAATTAGGAGAGAAGGTAGACTTGATTTATTTTGTAAATGTATAATCATTATAATGGCTACAATAATTATTGCTAATCTTTTTTTCTCATTTCACTAACAGAAGATATGAAGTATGAAATGAAGACCAAATTGTTTTTAAAATTAATTTCAATATTGAAAATTAAAAGAATATAGAATAAGAGATTTGTCAAATTGTTGGATGCCAATATTTTATTTGAGTTTAGCTTCTAATGCACTAGGAAGTAATTTTAAATCTCTTATCAGGGTGTGATGGGCACATAATGAAACTTTAGCAACTTGGAGGTAAAGTTTTTGAGTACAAGGTTATTCTTGACTACAGTGTAGAGTATATTGAGAGCCGGTCTCACATTGTACAAAAATTTAAAACATAAAATTAAAAGACTTTCACTTAGGTTATTTTTGTCATTATCAGTAGAGTTTATCACCAAAATTATAAGCTTTTATTTGCTGCATGGTAATTGACAGCAGAACTTACTTTGAAATGTATGAGTGTATGTTTAACATAGTCTTTCTGTGAGCCCAAATATCATTTTAACCTTGCTGAGACAATATCTTCTTTTTTCTTTTATGTTTGTTTACAATGCTAAACTTTGTTACTATTTTGGGCCCAAATTCAACAAAGCTTCAGAAAACATGTCCATGTGTACAAAGCACTTATTTCTTCAATCTTAGCTTTTGCTTCCCATTTAATTGTAATAAAGTTGCTTGGATTTCTGGAATATTTTCTCTCTCTCTCTATTACTGCTGTGATTATATGATCAGAGCTGCAATTTCTTTCTGTCTGTTTGCTTGTTTTAAAACAAAAGAAAAAATCAAAATAATAGCATTTATCAAAATAACCTATTAGTTTCCTGGAAGCAAATAAAATTGCTTTTGCCAATACAAGATTATATAGTTGTTTTTTAATGTCGATGAACATTATAAGCTTTCAATTAGAATGAATTTCCCTAAGTATAAAATTCTCATCCAACACATTTAAACATTTTCAATCATTTTTTAAAATGTTGCTCCAAAATTTAGTCAATGATTATAATCAATTCAGACCTAACAAAGAAAAAGTAATCCAGTTATACTAGGCTAGCACTGATTTCCAAATTATCTTAAAATGTTGCTATGATAAGATTTAAGGAATTTGGGGAGGAGAGAGGGCTAAGGAGGGGACAGTGGGAAATAATGAGGGATTGGGTAATGATGATAGAAATAAATATACTCATTACCTTACTTATGTGACTGTAACCCCTGCTCATCACCTTTTTAATTAAAAAAATAAAATAAAAATTTTAAGGAATGGGTTGGGAATATAACTTAATAGCAGAGTGCTTGCCTAGTATTCATGAAGCCCTGGTTCAATTCCTCAGTACCACATAAACAGAAAAAGCTGGAAGTGAGGCTGTGGATCAAGTAGTAGAGTGCTATCCTTGAACACAGAGAGGCTAAGAGACAGAGCCCAGGCACTGATTTCAAGCCCCAGGACTGGCATTAAAACAAAAAATAAAAAACAAAACAACAACAATAAAAATACGATTTATGGAAAGATAATTTTCTCCATGAAAACCATGTTTGTGTGACTGTTTGTTTTATTTTGAAATGTCTGTCTGTACTCTGTAAAATTTCTTTGGAAAACCAAGTGTTCAGTCTTCCTCTAACATCAGCGCACATCTATATACTGAATATATTAATTTCAGAAGAAAAGTTTTCCAATTTACTACCATTAAATGTAGGGGAAAACCATTTAAATCCTTAAGTATTATTAGTAATTTAAATATAAAGGATTATGTTTTAAAGTAAAATATAAATCAAAAGACTGTAATCTCAGGGTTGGCAAAATGGAAATATAAATCCAAAAAAGGAGGGTTAACAGGTTTCTCTCTGGGTAAGACTGATAACATTAATTATAGTGCAATTTGACTAGCATTGAATTTTCTTTATTATTTGCATAAACCTTGCAATTTGTTCTAGATTTGTAAAATTACCTTCAAAGACTAACTAACTCTTTAAGATCTCATTCTCAGAAGCTTTTAGTTGGCCTTAAGGAATCAGGATTCATCACTTAGATTATGTAGGACTGTAACCCTTTCTAAGCCTTGGAGGTTAGTGATACTACAAATACTAGAGGTGATTATAAGATAGTGAAGTCACTTTATTAATAGAAGTTCAGAAGTAGAATTCAAACTCTTCTGGAGGACTGAAAATTTAATGAGTTATTTTTAGGCAGAAAAAATTATATATTTTTTCATGAAAATGTGAAGTAAATGTTGTTATGTCATTAGTTTATTAAAGAAAAAAATACTGTTTTATGCTGGCTTTCCAAGGTGAAGATGCTATTAACTTGTAAGGAGGAATGATGGCTCTATGCTGTGTTTCATATTCTAATGAACTTAACTGAAATGTATGAGTTCAAAGATTTAAAGGACAGGATAAGGATTAGAGATGAACTGGATTTCTTGAAAGAGAAAAGCATATAGATTATATAGAACTGAATAACAGGACCATAAATGGATTCTGGCTTTCCCCATCAAAGCCTGTTACTCTTTTTATTTATTTTTATTGTGAGAATACCATACAGAGGAGTTACAATTACATGGGCAAGATAACGAGTACATTTCTTATCAAGCATTGTTGCCTCCTCTTTGTTTCCCCTCCCATGCCCCCACCAAACACTTTTATGATTTAATAACATTTGAAGCAACTCTATCATCTACTGCTCTCAAGTGTTAATAAATTTAACTGCCATTAGGGTGGTAATCATATACTTTCCTCATTTCTGCAAACTCAATAATGCTCAATACAATCTCTCTTCTTTCTCACTCTATTTCTTTCTCTCTCTTCTTTCTCTCCCTTTCTCTCTTCTTTTTCTCTCTCTCCCTTTCTCTCTCTCTATATAAATAGATACCTCCATATCTATATATAGATAGCTACATAAATATCTATCAATAACTATCTATCTACACACACACACACTATATATATATATATATATATATATATATATATATTCGATCGTGGGGCTTGAACTTTGGGTCTGGGCACTGTCCCTGAGCAGGGCTAGCACTCTACTGCTTGAACCATAGCAACACTTCTGGTTTTCTCCTGGTTAATTGGAGATAGGAGTCTCACAGACTTTCCTGCCTGGGCTGGCTTTGAATCACAATCCTCAGATCTCAGCCTCCTGAGTAGCTAGAATTACAGGTGTGAGCCACTTGTGCCTTGGAATCTATTTTTCTTTAGGAGACCTCTGGAATTCTAATAGCATCATCTGCTAATGAGGTTTGGGTGTATACCTCATGGTATGTTAGTAGCTATGTATGTGAAATTGTATAATACATGATTAATATCATCAACTGGGGGCCAATTGGTATAGGATCTAAAATACATACCAGAACTTTACTTCTCTGATTTTATGTTTTATATTCAGTAATTATTACATAAACAAAAAATCTCATATCATTTCTACTTAACTATAAATTTTTTTAAAAAGATAAAAGTCAGTCAACATTCATTCATTCTCTTTTTTTGTCAGTCCTGCATCTTGAACTCTGGGCCTGGGCACTGTCCCTCATCTCTTCACCTCAAGGCTAGAACTCTACCACTTGAGCCACACCACCACTTCTGGTTTTCTGAGTGGTTTATTGGAGATAAGAGTGTCATGGACTTTCATGCTTGGGTGGCTTTAAACCACAATCCTCAGATCTCAGCCTCCTGAGTAGCAAAGATTATGGGCGTGAGCTACTGGCACCCGGCTTCAACATTCATTCTTGAAACAATTATTTATTTTTCCAATTGTTCATTTTTATCTCTCTTAGAAAAATATCTACTCATCAATTTCCCTCTGTAATTAGGAAACAATTATATTTGAAGAAAGTGTGCTCTATCATAATATATATGCATATATAACACATATCATAATATATATGTATATAACATCATAATATATATGTATATAACATATTGTGTGTGTGTGTGTGTGTGTGTGTGTGTGTGTGTGTGTTCCTCTAATTTCAGTGCTTACCAATGCTGGGACTTCAGGATTGAGGCACTCTCACTGATATTTTTGCTCAAGACTATTGCTCGGTGGCTTGAGCCACAGATCCACCTTCAGCATTTTTTTTTTTTTTTTTTTTTTGGTCGGCCGTGGGGCTTGAACTCTGGGCCTGGGCACTGTCCCTCAGCTCTTCAGCTCAAGGCGAGCGCTCTACCACTTGAGCTACAGCGCCACTTCCGGTTTTCTGGTGGTTTATTGGAGATAGGAGTCTCATGGTCTCTCCTGCCCGGACTGGCTTTGAACCGTGATCCTCAGATCTCAGCCTCCTAAGTAGCTAGGATTACAGGCGTGAGCCACCAGCGCCCCGCACCTTCAGCATTTTTAAAGTAGCTAACTGGAGCTAAGAGTTTCAAGGGCTTTCCTGCCCCAGCTGGCTTTGAACTTAAATTCTCATATCTCAGCCTCCTGCATAGCTAGGATTATGGGTGTGAGCCACCTGGCTCAAAGAAACTTTTGTATGAATATATTAGGTTATGGCTTAAAATGAAAAATATTTAGAAGTCCGGTACTAATTTCTTTTGGGAATTGTTTGAACACTTAGCAAATACTTTGATGGGCAGGTTTTTAAGCAACCCCTGTAATGAGGAAATAAGAGATAGCAGGAATCCTTTCTTGTCAAAGTAGGTGGATTCTAAAAATTACTCGAAGATGTAGGAGCAAACATTCACCAAAATGAGCTTTGAAATTTTTATTGAGTTGGAAAAATGCATGAAAGAAAGTATCAATCTCTAATACGAATGCATTTTATGAATATCTAAATTTAATTTCTATTTCTAGTCAAACTCATTTAAGCTACAATTGTGAAAATATGGAAATGTTATTAAAATTCTGGCTCTTTTATATATTAGTTGTATATTAATTTATGTGATACATCTATATCATTCACATAAATGAAATAGTCATAAAATGTAGAGGACAGAAGTAAT
The DNA here is from genome assembly GCF_024711535.1 of Dipodomys merriami. NCBI lineage: Eukaryota > Metazoa > Chordata > Mammalia > Rodentia > Heteromyidae > Dipodomys > Dipodomys merriami. Next base: position 43,520,402 of record NW_027206401.1, read on the forward strand.
CTGTGGAAAACTAAACACAGTCGAGTAAGTACTAAGTATATGTTAATGCTTATTTAGTTAAAGTAACAAGTTAAACTAGCCAAAAGTTTGCATCTATTACAGTTCCTTTAGAAAAAATAAAGAAAATTGGTATATAATGAGTGAAAGTAAAAACATTTACTTTTCCAATATTTTGCAGCATACCATTTTGTGTGTGTGTGTATGTGCATACACACATGTAAGTATGTGTGTGATAAAGGGTTTGAATTCAATGCATACATTGTATGACTCAAACTACAAACCCAGTTCAAAGTATACCACTTCTCTTACTTTTTTCTTTCTATTATTCTGCTTTTTATTATTTAACTATGAGTCTCTATCACTTAACTTCTGTTTTGGGGGGGACAATTGTTCAAAACATAATTTTGATTTTAAATTATTTTTATTTTTCTTGTTGTTTTCAAGCACGTTTTTAGTAGAAAGCCTAATAAAGGAATGACCTGAAAAATAAAATATGAATAATTAATATCTTGTAGAAAAATATATTATTTTTTCTTTGTAACAGTTACTTTATGCATATGTATTTCAGAATTAGAAATAGTCTTTTACAATAATAATATTGAATATAAAAGAAAACACATATTCCTCTCATACATTAAAATCAACATATAATTTTTAAATTCAGATTTAGCTAATCCTCAAAATTAATAACAAATATTGTTAGCTTAACAACCATTTTGGATGTTTGAGGCAAATAGCTTTGTATTAATTTTTAAATATACAGCTATTGTACACATTCCATTTCAAGTTCTGACAATTATTTCCCTGTTGATTCTAAATCAGAAATAGATGCCAGTAGGCTGAGCTATTGTTATACTTCCAGCTGCAGCTGCTCTATCACAGAAATAGCAGAGAAAAATTGTAACTACACTCTAGGATGGTTTTTATAGAAGGTATGGAAGTTCTCTTAACACTTCTAAGATATCTCAGTGAAACCACTTGCACCTGAATTCCCATTAGGCTTATATTGTTCTGAATGACAATAGCACAGTTGAGAAATTTCTTTATAATGGTTACACAGAAGGATGTTTTAGTCATTTGGGTTTTGCTCTTGTATTTGTTTCCCTCTTTAACTTTCAAGAGAGTAATGGCAATTGCTTATTGCTTTTGTTTCTTTGGGGCTCAAATTGCCATGCATATGCCTGAATGTTCTATAAAATCCGCACACATTAAGGAACCTCAACATTAGTGAACATAAATCAAATGTTAACATCCTTTAAAATTTTTGTATGAACTTCAAGGGTTGTATACATTGTTGTTCATGCCAATTTGTGAGGGTAATGCATCTTGATCAGTCATTCCTTCCATTGTTCCTCCCATTCTTCCCAAATTCACTCATTCCTTCAATTTACCTGGGTCCATTTTCACATATGCACATTAAATATTATTACTTTATTTGACTACTTATTCTCTCTTCATTCATCTCCTTTCCTTCCCTTAATTCACCCCGATGCCATCACATGTTTCAACTTAATGTTATTCCTTTTATTTAAATGTGTTAATTTTGTGAAAGAGTTACACCATAGGAGTCCTTCCCTGTGTATAATCTAGTCAGTTTGTGTATGTGTATATGACCCATTATAAAATATCAACATTCTTAAGCACGTTGAACAAGTATTAAAATGAGCAGGAAGGTACATGGGCGTTTAGTGTTATGGATAAATCTAACAACAATTGAATTAAATTTTCTCTATGTGTGAAGTAGTGTTAAGCATTGTGTGCAATGCCCCCAAACATGGAACCTGCCATATCTTAATGGGGCCTTCACTATATTCATAAAGATTATTTTAAAAATTATATATGTAGGTGATATTAAAAAGAGATGGTACCAGATCCATTTCTACATACTTTAAACCTTTTCAGCGAATCCATATCTATATTCCTTGCTTTAAGGAAAAATACACCCTTCTTCATATAGTCTAGATATTTTTATTGTTATTATGAAAGTGATGTACAGAAGGGTTACAGTTACATAAGTCAGTTAATGAGTACAGTTCTTTTTGAACGGTGTCACATCTTCCCTCATTTTCTCTCATTTTTTCCTCCAGAATTCCCTCCCCAACAAGTTGTATAGTTTATTTTCAGTGTAGTGTCTTCTTAGTATCATTGCTGCATTTGTTCATCCTTTGTCCCACCCTTTCTGTACTTCCCCTTACCCTCCCCAAAACAGATACAATTACATATAAGATAAAAAGTAAGGAATCAAAAACAACAACAAAGGAGGGGGGAAGGAGCCAAATAACATAAAACCATTGTTTCAATTTATTTCAATAAACAGCATTTTACATGATAAAGGCCCCCAAAATACAATTGGACATGATAAATTATACTGAAATCTAGACACACAGGGAGACCAAAGGAAAATATTCTTAATAGATATTCTAGAATTTTTAAAATGAAAACATAAAAATACATTTTAAGCTGTAAGATTTTTAGTTACCTTATTACATTTCTCATAAGGAAGAGAAGGCAAGTGATTCAGGAAAGAAACAATCTAAAGAGAATGTTCAAGTAAATTAAGTCAGTGGACATTTGTGATTAAGGTTTTATAAAGGAGAATGATGAAGCTGTAGAAAACCAGGCTTGAGTTACATGTTGAAAATCAGCACATTAATACCTTTTGCATTATGATTGCAACTACAAGAGGATGATTCTATTTTCTTGCCAGTGATAAATTGGCATGGAGACTTTAAAACAAGACTCTAAACAACATTCTAAAAGTAAGTGGAACTTTTCTTGTTATACTCTACTTGGTATTCTAGAATTAAGGCTCAGATATTTTTATCTCATTTTCTTGACTTTCCCATTTAATACTAAATTTTTATGTTAATTACACCACAAAATTTACTAAAACACTTTTGTATCTTATGATGACTCTATAATAACAGCCTGATTAGTTCTGCTGCCATAATAGGACAAAAATCAGTCCATACAGAAGTACCAGAATAACTAATGACTATTTAACCCAATCCCCAATGTAATGGTATTCCAAGGTGGGACCATTGGAAGGGTAAGAAGAACTTATTGTCCTGAATACATTAACATCATTAGCCCACGAACAAGCTACTTCATGAACAAGTTTGCTGTGACAGCATCTTTTCCACTCCTATTCTCTTCTCCTTTCTTAACTACATCCTTTTACCTTTCTGCTTTTCTTTAAGGAATCTGGCCACACAAGCAACTAGAAGCTAGGTCCTTGAATGGATTTTCAGTATCCAGAACCTTAAGAAAACAAAACAAAACAAAAAAGATCTGCTCTTTAGAAATTAGCCAATCTTTGGCATTTTTATAGCAACATAAAGCAGAGAGACAAATTCCTTTCCTTCTCCCTACTTCCCTCTTTTCTTCTTTACTACACCATGGCTGGAAAGTTTAACTTTCATTTCAAGGGAAGGTAAAACTTGATTCCAGTATTTCTCTCACTGTATTCCTTAGAGTAACTCTTAAAATGAATGGGACCTTTGTAAAATTAAGTGTTTTAAATTTATTCACAATTGGAAAACATTGAGATAAATGAGCATAAACACTTCTTTCATGGAAATACTTTTTTCAAGCTTATCTGTTGATGAAATTTGATCTAATTTAGTAATTTATTATAAATTTTGACAAATGCATTTAGGAAAAATGTTGTCAAGAAATGAGAAGAGTTCCTCCCCACATTTCCTTCCAAGATAGAACTGCCTTGAACAGCCCAAGAACAGAGAGAGCTCACTCCTCTAAAACTATGAGCCAAGCTGTGTTTATTCCTATAATCCTAGCCAGAAGGAGATTGAGATCATGGTTTGAAGCCAGCCTGGTCTGGAATGTCCCTGAGACTCTTTTCTCCAATTAATTATCAAAAAAATCCAGAAAAGGGTCCATTTTCAAGCCCCTCAAAAAAATATTCAAATAAAACAAACCATGGGACAAAATAGATACTTCGTCATTTATGCTTATGTCAGGTGTTGGGTCATAATGAAAAATGAACTAACACACTACTTTTAGAAAAATATGTTTCCTAGGGGTTCTGCAAAAGACCACTCACTTTCTCAGATGTAGCTGCTAGAAATGCTAGTAGAAGGAAATATAGATTCTCTGTTTTTGTGTGATACGTACTGACACTACCAGTGAAATTGTCTTTTTTCACCAAAAGATAAAAAGGGAAGCACATAAATGCTTTTTCCAACATTACCAGCAACCCAAAGCAGAGTAATAGGTGGCTTTAGGACAAGAGACAGCAAACACTTAATCAGGTAATAGAATAATCTTACCTAAATGTGCTAATAGGTGCTTGGAATAAAGAAAACAAACAAAAAGCAGATGCAGTTGAGCAATTTCTTATTGAGCCAGTTTGTTTTTAATGTCAAAGTCACTTACAAAATCACTCTCTCTTATGAAGCTAGAAAGTTAGTAAGCAGCTTGAGAAGGCCACTTAATTATCCCATTAGCACATGTGTACTTAGTTTCCGTGTCAGTGAAGAGATGTAATAATGCTGGTATTTATTCCCATGGGCATATATTCTCTACTCCAAGTAAATGGTGAAGTTAAAACAACTAGGTTATGCCTACTTGTTTTATTACTTTTGAATTTTTTCATTGTCATTGCCACATTGCTTTCTTACAATGTGCACATTTTGTTGATTAGACTCTTAAGAAACTACAATATATCAAACCCTCACAGCTGTTTTTTAATGATTTAATGAATAGGACTTGACTAAATTGAAGGAGTTCAGGTGTCTTATATACCTATTGTAAGGCTTTACTTTTATTTAAATATTGATATAAATAAAGAATATCACACTGATGTTTTAGAAAAATCACACATTGCCTTTTCCCAAATGACATCCCTGTTTTCACTATATTTGATGTTGATATAATTTGTGGAGGGGAAGGGAAAAAAATTGTTTAAATAGGGATACAGGTGGACCCATAGTAACAATGAGATGTACAAGATGTTATGTCCAAAACAAACTTTACAACTTTGGTGGGGGTGGGGCTGGGGGAGGTTAGAGGGTGGGGGAGGGGGTAGAGATAGGAGGGCAGGGATGGGAAGGGGAAACAAAGGAGGAGGCAACAATGCTTGATAAGAAATGAACTCATTACTTTACTCAATTGTAACACCTCTGTATGGTATTTTCACAATAAAAAACTTATTAATAATATAAATAAATAAATAAATAAAAATGTGCCACGGGGTGAGGGGGAAGGGGGAATCACAAAAACCTTCAGAGTTAAAGCCTTCTTTGGGCATACATACACAGATGTTTTACACAGAGTAAATTCTTGAAATTGTAGACTAATTTTTTTTTCCTTCAGTTTTTCTTTCTTGAGATGTAAATTTTCATTGGATCATCATAGGAAGGTTGCTGAATTGGTACAAGCAAACCATAGTGACTCTAAATATCCCAGAGATGTAGTTTTGTGAAATGGTATGTAGCAAGGTGTGGCTACTGTCTCAAGACAGTTATCATTTGATTACAGAAAATAATCTATAATGATTATTTACATTTTGCCAGCAGGCTTTGTCACCTATCCCTTCATTTATGGAAATCCTCATTTGCACATGGGTGGCATTAGGTGGTAAAGACTATGTGTTGGAATGGTGAATCTCCCACAATACAACACCCAAAAAGCTCTCCTATTTTTACTCTGTTGGTAGTATAACAAGAACTCAACACTTTTAAGAAATACAATAATACCAGGGATAATTTCAACTATCTTCAATTAAACTGTGAATTTTAAGTGATGCCTTTTGGACTAGTACTACTGTGCTCTGTGTTAGTATCTATTAATTGTACAGAGGGGTGCCATTGTGATATTTTCATACATGCATATAATGCCTTCAGTCAAATTCATCCCCCATTCTTTTCTTATTAGTCCTCCATTTCTTAAAATATACACTAGTGAGTTTCATGATTCTATTGTTACACATACACAGTAGCAACAGAGTAGTAGGTGATCATCACTACAATCCAACCAGGCTGACACCCTAATTGTGAATTTTAAGCTTCCAAGACTGTGAGGAATAAACTCTGTTACATTCAACTTGCAATTCATTTCCATAGCAGGGCAAAATGTGTAAGATATTCTATGATAGTTTGCTGAGTTTGGAGATCTAAATATATGACACTCAAAGACCCAGCAATGTGAATGTTGCTGGATGAATTTCCAACTACTTATCCTAGTCAGGCTGTCAATGACTTTCCTTCTCCCTCTCTATTAACGGACCTAATTTGTTTGAAAGATTTGCATTGCTTCAGTTGCATTATTCTGCCTCATTCTCTTAGTGCTATCCTCTGGGTTTTGTCAACCTTCCCTTTTTATCTACTCCTTCCATCTAAATTCAATTCAAATAAGCATACATCATTCCTCTATGAATATTATAAAACCTATGAAGCAGACCCATCCGTGAACATAGTAAATTACACTTCCAAAGGTAATATTTAAGTGCAATTTTGAGCAGAGCCATTCCACTCTGTGATAGAACTACATAATTAAAGAAAATAAACTGCCTAAAACAACATTAAGACACAGGCTGTAGGAAAACTAGGGAGAGCAAGACAATCCAGCTGAGATATTTTCCCCTTCATTAGTTCAGAGGATGTGCCCAGGTATGCTTGCAGTGTGGAGCTCTTTTTGCTCTCATAGAGACCAATAGGTTGTTTAACAAGCAGGATCTGTGAGTATAGGAAATACAGAAGGCTAGGGACTAGTACCATGATCCATTTGAAACCAAAATTTGTTTCTCACCTGCCATCCAATTTATCTTGAGCTTTCCAACAAAAAAGTGAAAAGTAGACCTCAAAGCTGTCTCGTATACGACCATTTTGTCGCAGGAATTCTAACTACATAGCTAATATTCAGTTGGTAGATAGTAGAATAATAGCTACTTTTCCTTTAGTATCATCACTATAGTGTGGATATACCTGTATTTCATTGTAAAAGCAGAAAAAAGTGAACATAGGAAGGGATTAGAGCTCAGAGTAGACATGTCCTTGGAACTTTAGCTCTTGCTTCTGTTAATGCTTTTAAAGCTAAATTTATCATTAATATTGTACATGAAAGTCCAGTGATGATTTCTCATGGCTGCTAATACAAAATATTAAAATATAAAAATATTATAATATAAAAATATTTGTCATGTACAGTTGGGAATTAGCTTAGACTTTAGATTCCCTTTTATTGTTCTAAGTGCAATTTGGGGACTTTGGTGAATACAGATTGTCTTCAAAACAGCTACTTAAATTACTTGAGATTTTGTTATAAAGTTATTTTAATTTTAATATATACACACTAAAATTACCGTTGTTGTATTATAAAATACACCTACCCAACACTTAATAATGGGTGCAAAAATGTACTCTGTGGAGCTAAGAGCAAGAAGACTTTTTGCCTCAGGACCTAGAAGACCTCTCTTACTTTTGTTTAAGGCTAGTGCTATACTACTTTGAGCTACAGAGCCATTTCCATGAAACATTTTTAAGATTTTGTTTGTTTGTTTGGTAGAGTGTCACAACCTGCCCCAGACATTGCAACCCACTTCAACTGTGGACAAGGCAGTAGAGATGGGAAGTAGAAGTGAGGTTTAGGGTTCCAGGGAACATGTAGCCTTCCTTCAGCTTCAGCTCCTAAGGTTCCATTCACTAATGTTTTTATTGCGTTTTGTATAGGGAAATATGTGCAGAAATAAAGGTATAAGCATCAACATGTGATAAAATTTTGTGTACGAGCTGTAGATGACTTCTTCATCTTGGGAAATAGAGGTAAACAATAAAGAGCTTATGTTTTGCATCAACCTTAGTCTACCCCCAGGCTCCCAGGAAGAACACACCCAGGATAGAACTCTGAATTTCAGGTAAGCCAGGACTGATTGACCTCTCCAGGGAAAGTTTTTACGGGGAGATTGGCCTCCAGACTCCAATCCTTTCAGGCCTCCCAGCTAGGCTTTCCCAGCTCTCTCAGTACTGAGTGAAAGCTGACATAGAATTTGGGATTTTTTTAAATATGTTTTTATTGTAAATATACTGTACAGAGGTGTTACATTTACATGAGCAAGGTAATGAGTCCATTTCCTATCAAGCCTTGTAACCTCCTCCTTTGTTTTCCCCCTACCATCCCTTCCCTCCCTCCCACCTCCACAACTACATCCTCTGCTCCCAAATTGTAAAGTTCGTTTTTCAATATAGTATCTTGTACATCTCATTGTTACAGTGGGTCAATCTGTATCGCTATTTATGCATTTTGTTTTTTTCCTTTCCCCTCCCCAAGCTAGAGAAGTGTATATACAAGATGTAGGGCACTGACAGTAAATAAAGTGAAAACAGGGGTTATACCATGGGGGAGGAACATATGAAGAAACATAAAAATCATATAGTACATTATAAATACATTAGGAACAATAGCAAGAAAGGAAAAAAAACACTGTGTTCCTTTCGGGGTTCATTTCGCTTAGGATCAGGTTATCTGGTCATATGTACATAACTTTTGACCTCTTCTGCTTGTCTTAGACATATACTAGTTATTGCAGATAAGGGAAACCATGGGACTTATGTTTCTTTGAGTCTGACTTACTTCACTTAATAATTTTTCCAAGTCTTTCCATTTCCTAACAAATAGGGCGATGTCATTCTTTTTGATGATGTCATTCTTTCTGATATATACGTATATTATATGTGTGTGTGTGTGTGTATGTGTGTGTGTGTGTGTGTATACCACATTTGCTTGATCCATTCATCTACTGAGGGGCTATGGTAAATAATGCTGCAATAAACATAGTTGTGCTGGTAGCTTTAGTAAGGTCTTGTTTGTGATCATTTAAAAAAGCATCCAGAGTACTGACACTATGTGTGTGCCACTGCACCCAGCACTAGAAAACTTCTGAGGAGTTATATTTATGTTGCCATATGCAAAACAATACTCAACAAATTAATCTATTCAGGTTCTTACTCATAGCTATGGATTCTTGAACATAAGTTATTAACAGGATTTGGGGGTTGCCAGTATGATAGAAGAAAATAAAATAACTTTGTTTGTGTGCCTGTGTGTGTGTGTGTGTGTGTGTGTGTGTTGCTGTGATTGAAACCACAGATTTACACGTGCCAGGGAAGCATTCCACTATTGAACAAGATCCTCCAGTCCTAAAATATAATTTAAAATATTAAAAATAAATTAATTTGACACAGGATGACCAATTGCAACAAGGATACCCACAGGATAATATACTGGAAACGAACTTTACAATTTTGGTCAGGGTGAGGGGAAAGAGGGTAGGAGTGTGGGAGGTGGGAGAGGGAAGGGATAGTGGGACAACAACAAGGAAGGGAAGGGGTAACAATGATCTACAAGAAATGTACTCACTGGGGGCTGGGAAAGTGGCTCAGTGGTAGAGCGCTTGCCTTGCATGCCTGAGGCCCTGGGTTCGATTCCTCAGCACCACATAAGCAAAAAGAAAAAAGCGGGAAGTGACGCTGTGGCTCAAGTGGTAGAGCACTAGCCTTGAGCTGAAGAGCTGAGGGACAGCGCCCAGGCCCAGAGTTCAGGCCCCAAGACTGGAACAAAAAAAAAAAAAAAAGAGAGAGAGAGAATCCAATGTGCAACTGACAAAATTAAGAAAACTGGAAGTGTGCTGTAGCTCAAGTGGTAGAGCACTTGCCTTGAGCTGAAGAGCTCAGGGAGAGTGCCCAAGCCCAGAGCTCAAGCCCTACGACCGCCTAAAAAAAAAAAAAAAGTAAAGTAAGTAAATTATATTGAAATAGAGACTAGCAGTTGAATAAGAATAGAAAACTATGCCAGCCTACACCTAGGCATGAAAGCACAATATGAAAAATATCCAAAAAGAACCAATATATAGGAACCACAAACGTTAGTGTAAGGTCATTTATTTTAATGACAAACAGCTTTATGCCACTCCAAGTGCCCCGAGGGCATTACTGTATTAGATCATCAAGACAATATTTTAAATTCAGACTGAATCACCAGTGGCACTTTAAGTGGTGTTCAGTGTGTTCTCCTTGTGTACAGGAAGGTATATATAATAAGTCTAAAAAATGACAAAAAGTCCAGCATCTTTATTTTAGGTGCCTTTAAGAGTTATAAACAAACTATAAAACAAATTATTCATGATGACTCACTCACCCAGACGTTTTCTATTTCTCTTAGAAGCCATAAGTTCTGTTCCTTTTCTCTAGTCGATTCTCACAGACCAACAGACTAAGAGAAATTTAGAGAGGGATGAAGATAGGACTTGTCGTAATACACCAAGTATCCCAGCACCATATTCTTTTTCAAGATCTAAATGTTAGGAAGGAAATTGACTTTGGAAAATGATCCTACTTATATTCACCATCTACTACTTTTGATAAGAAGTAATAATTTATGAAGTAATAATTTCTGTCACTTATTTTAAATAAATATGGCAAGGTGCAGGTTGATCACATATGTAATCCTAGATAACCAGGAGATTGAGATCTGAGGATTGCTGTTCAAAGCTAGCCCAGACCAGAAAGATTGTGAGACTCTTATCTCTAATTAACCACCAAAAATATAGAAGTGGAGCTGTGGCTTCAGTAGTAGAGCACTAGCTTTAAGGAAAAAAGCTCAGGGACAGCTCCCAGGCATTGAGTTCGATTCCCAGTACTGACACACAAAAATAAATATATACATACATAAAAGTCTGTTTTTGTTTTGTTTTTTTTTTCAGTTTATGGTCCCTTATTGTTTATTCATTCTGGAATATCACAAGTTTTGTTAACACAATATTGTTTATTCTCTCTGATCACAGAAATTGGCATAGTCAAAAAAAGCTCAGAACTATTGGTTCCACATTCTGTATCATTAAACATGGTGACTATAATATAATAAAATATCAATATGTAATTTATTCAGTGAAATAAATATTAAAGTTATATTTTTCATGTCAATATTACAATTATCAGCTGCTTCCAATATTTACATTATAAAATTTTCTTCCATAAACTATAAGTTAGTATATATTTTTATTCATGCAGCTGTAGACAGTGAAGAGTGTTAAAAACATGCCTAACACAAAACTGGACAGTTTTCTCATGTTTATATACACTTATTTTCTATTTAATTGAAGACAGATGCTGAAGAAAATGTCACAGTAATGAAATGTTGATATTAAACCTTTCTACCTTTATAGATATATACTTAATATTTGTAAATCTAGGAAGTGGTGCTGTGGCTCAAGCAATAGAGCTGAAGAGCTGAGGGGTAGCGCCCAAGCCCAGAGTTCAAGCCCCATGACTGCCAAAAAAAGTAAACATATATTTGTAAATCTATGCTTATCATGTATACAACCAGAAAAATATAAACAAAATATACCAACAACTATTTATTTTTTAAAACAGTAAATAGACTCCTGATTTTGTTTTTATTTTGCACATTTAGTGCTCTTCTTTTTCTACTTGCCTGAAGATACTTCCTGACAAACGTGCTCTGGCTAATACTATAATTTAGAAAAGCATTGAAATGTGCCCACATTGAGGAAAGTCACAGGTTTTGGTTCTCTGGTTACTCTTGCAATAGGGAGTTTATAATGAAAATGACAACACACCATTAACTGTAGCATTGCTTAAGGGCATTGATATAAATATCATTACAGATTAAAGACCTCTAAAAGAATTTACTCAAGTAGGATTAACAAATAAACTATTAGAACTAAAGATTAAATTGTGATAGACCAAATAAGTAGATTTTGCACTATGTTCCCAGTCTCATTTGTTTCTCAGAGTAGCAGTAATTCTTAGTGTGCAGACCTCATCTGAGAGTTATGTAGGTTCTCAATGCATCCAAGGAAAGTATAAGAAAATTAGAGGTTACAACTGTAGAAAACAAGGGTTGGGCCCCAGAGAGTGTCTCAAACATAGCTCATACACTTTAAGTCATTGATAGAAATTAAAATTTCAAGCCACTAACTGCTGAGAATGTACATAGGAATACATAGATTCTCAGAGTCCAGAGTATCAAGACTGGGGTTAGTATCTGAATTATTTGAAGTGCTGTGTATTAGTTTATGTGATAAGGCTTGGTCCTCAGCATGGTGATTTTAGGAATTGGTGAACTCTTTAAAAAGTGATACCTGGTGGGAAGACTTCATAGAATATTCATTTGAAGGGCACAGTAGGGGTAAAGATATCTCCTCTTCTTTCACTTCCTGTCTAAGAAATGAATGCTTCGGCTTCTTCCTGTATTTCTTAGCTGATGCTCTGTCTTGAATTACACAAAGTGTAGTCAGCCAAAATAGACCTTTATTCCTAATTTGATTATCTCAAGTGTTTTGCGAGTGATAGAGGCTGAATAAGCGACTTATAGAACGACCCTAGAAGAGGATGACTAGGTTTGGGAGGGAGGGGGTAATGTCAAAATACATAATATTGATTAAAATTCATTATACTCATAAACTGATAATAAAATTATAATAATTAAAATGAATGAATAAATAAATAAAAAGACAATAGGATGTAGCTGTCTACTTCCACTGTGTGAAACTACAGTCACATAATTCATCTATAAGAAATTCAGCTCATTAGATACTATGTCTTCCAACATTTTGGAAGCTTTCTCATCTCCCAGAACTACAATTTTCTGTGTAAATAAACTAAATACTATATTTTATTAGTTATATCAACCTAAACTGTAACTTCAAACTCCATCTGAGACAGTGTACAAATATAAGTATTGGCCTGCATTGTGTGTATGTTCATAATTATGAATATATGAATGACATTCCTCCATGAAAACCCATTTTCTGCTTCATTCTAGCTTATTTTATACATTGATTTTATTTTTATGGATGCCATACTTCCACAACCAATGATTACTTCATAATATGATTTGTAGGAAAAATTAAATTGGATCTATCATCTTCACAATCTTCACATCATTCATTAGAGAAATTATTGGTTTCTTTTTATTTCATATACTAAATTTCTACCGAGTCCTAAACTGTGTGCTAATACAAGTATCTAGGTAATCATCCCCAGGCACTCTACAAAGAAATAAAAATCAGTATTGTGAATGTGTATACTTAACTTTCAATTATTTGACTCAAATACACAAAGCTTCACCTATTTGGCTCAGATATACAAAGCTTTGCATATAAGATATCTGAGAGCCATGAAAGAGTTTTCAGAATCATCTTTGCTTTCTTTGAAACAAGGAAAATCATTGGGCAGATACTGGTTGCTTATGCAGGAGTCTGAGAGCCAGAGAACAATAGTTCAAGGAGAACCTGGGTACAAAACTCAGAAGACTGCATATCCAAAATAATGAGCAAAAAATTGGTCAGAGACACAACTCAATTGAATATTACCTGATTGAGTAAAAAGCTGAATGAATGACTTGTAGGGTTCTGAGTTCAAACCTGTGTAGTAGCAAAATACTTTAAAATGGGACAAAAGGAAAAGGAAAAGAGAAAAAAAGGATTGATTGGAGACTTTGAAGAACAGTTAGTTACCAGCCTTTACTTTTAGAGCGTGCTTTTACTCCTTTACTAGGAGAGCAAGGCTTGACTTTGCTCATATCACCACGAGACTCAACACCATAGGGAAACTTGAGCTGATTGATAAAATAAAATTTGGTTCTCAGGGCAATACTTACATCTACATTTTAGTTTGGAAGAAGGTCAATAACCTTCTTCCAAAGTTTCCATTTCCAGTAACATCAAAAAGAAACAATAAGAAAGATTAGAGAACCAGTAGATGGTCAGGTTATGAAGCAAAAACAAAGTAGGTCAGTGATAGTAGGTAAATGGTGTTAAGTCCAATTTGAACCAGCCAATCAAAGGCTCGACATGAAAATGAATCATAAAAACACTGAGGTGCTCAACATCAGGCTAGGACTGGTCGGGACACGAAATCAAGGATGGATACGTAAGTGGTTGCAGCTGGTTTCACATTAAGATTCGGCCTTCATGGGCTGGGAAGATGGCTCAGTGGTAGAGCACTTGCCTTGCATGCATGAGGCCCTGGGTTCGATTCCTCAGCACCACATAAGCAGAAAAAAAAAGCTGGAAGTGGCACTGTAGCTCAAGTGGTAGAGTGCTAGCCTTGAGCTGAAGAGCTGAGGGACAGCGCCCAGGCCCAGAGTTCAAGCCCCACGACTGGACTAAAAAAAAAAATCCGGCTTCAAAGACAGTAGCAGGAAGTAGCAGAGAGAGTTCTGTGTAAAGACTTCAGCATTTCCTCCACAACAAGGGGACTATGGCTGCCATATGAAAACATTGAGCAAAACATACTCTTTGATTTTAGGAGGGAACAGCATTTGAGGATATTAAATCATTTACTTAAAGATAGGAAGAGCAAATTTGGACTAAAATGAATATCTTTACTTACCAAAGAGCCATTTATATGTTAACTTAATAAAAGAAGCATTATATGACCATGATAGCTAATTAAAATTTAGACATTATTTCTTATGTAAAAACTGTAATCTTACTTTGTTCCAAATACAATGCAAATTATTTTTCATATATTTGTTTTTGCAATAATGATATGAACTTGATAATATTAAAGTTGTCATTATACAAGAAACATGTCTTAATCTGTGTGCTGTAGGGATAGAATAAAACCCAGACAATATGATTTTGTATATGTAGTAGCTGTTCATCTATAGGTCTGTTAAATGGTATATGATGTTATTATTCATGAGATGTTTTCTATATGTTAGATATTTGAATTTGAAACTAGTGCTATGGTTTTTAACTTAAGTGGTTTACACAATAGTTCATTTAAGGAATTATATCTGCTGTAAAATCTTGTGTTCTCAGAGGTTCAGCTCTGTGTTAAAAATCTTAATAGTACTTATTGAAAATATCACTAAAATCCCAAAAGTTTAGAAACAGTATTTATTTTTATGTTGTACCTTTTTCTCTCCTTTTTTTATTGTGAAAATACCGTATAGAGGTGTTTCAATTACTTGGGCAAGATAATGTGTATATTTCTTATCAAGCATTGTTGCCTCCTCCTTTGTTTTCCCTTCCCATCCCTTTCATCTCTCCGCTATGCTTGATTCCTCAGGGCCACATAAACAGAAAATGCCAGAAGTGGTACTGTGTGTGGCTCAAGTGGTAGAGGGCTAGTCTTGAGGAAAAGAAGCCCATGGACAGTTCCCATGTGTTGAGTTCAAGCCCCAAGACTGGAAAAACAAAAACAGTAACAACAACAAACTATAATGCATAATAGGGTGTGATTTCCATCTGTGAAGCCATTAGTCACAAAATATTATTAGCTTAATGCTAGAAAAGTTTCTTGATCATTCAAAGAAGATGGAGGTATAATGGACTTCTTTTCCTTTATTGTTCCAGAATCTAACCCATGACTCTCACATTACTGTAGCTTGGGAATATATTGGTGGAGAAAGTAAAGACTTTCTTAACATTCTCAAATTGAAAAATGAGACTGCTGACTTACATTTTGTGTCTTTGGCTAGAACTAGTCTCAAAAACCAACCTAATTCCAAGGTATTGCATTGTATAGGAGAAAATAAATATATGTAAAATAGTAAAAGACATAGTTTTCTCTGTGCTACAAAATAATACTGAACAAGAAATCTTAATTGGTAAAGCCTAGTAGAAAGAATTAAAGGGATATATTTATTTTAAAATACAATGCCTTATTAAGATGACAGCTCTCTTCATAGTTTTTGTTTTAAAAAAACAACAAAGTTAATGATGACTAATGTGCTAACATATTTGTCACTCATACTTTGATTGACAAAAAAATAAGTGAAATTTCTGAGTGCTGTGAACAGGAATAACAGTCATAACAGGTGCACAGGGAAGAGGACTACAATTATTAGGATGTGGATAAAAACTACCTCACTCAAACTGTGGTTAAAATGATTAATGAGTCAGCTCCGCAGCTACAAACTTACAATTCCTTTTGAATTTAGAACTTAGTACTGGAAGAGATTGTGAAGCCTGAAAATAGGCTAAAAATGTCACACCAATGGAAGTTGTAATGCAAGAAGGCAAATATATCCTACTAAAGTAAGTGGAGCCCCAACTGCTCTTTTGGAATTAATTCCACTTTTATAGAAGAAAAAAAATAAATTAAAAAATCAAATGGCTTCACACCACCTTTTGTTTCGTCCTCATAATTAGAATTAATTCAACAAATAAGGTGATTCAAAGAATTTGGAGATGATAAAAAAGCCTCCTAAGGAAGATGGACTTCTAGTAGCATTTCCATATAGTACAAACTGGAATCAAAAAGGATCCAGTTTGATGACTTGGTTATGTGGTCATAACCATTCTTGATAAATTGATCCTCATTTTCCTTTCCTTTCAAATGCAGACAAATAGTAGTTACCAAATGAATATATTGTTTAAACTTTAAGAGGAATGGGTGTAAATTCCATACAACAATGTTTACATATATAAAATATTAAGATGATCTCTATGTAGTGAGTTTAATATAAACATCACAGGTAAAACTCTCTACAGTGTACTAGAATGTACTACACTGCATCTCCTCAAAATCCAACAAGTGCAAAGCATGTGAAAGAATATTAAAAACATACTGGAATTGCCTGTGCAGTGGGAAGGGAAAAGCAATGTCAGAGAGGACATTTTTATGTCTTTCTGTCTAGAATATATCTCTGTGAAGCTGAAGTAGAAAACAGGTTTATTAGGCATTTTGTGAACAGTGATATAATCATTTAACACAACTCAGGAATGAACTATTTTCAATCACCAAGAAACACACTTTATTTAAAAAATACACACTCATATTTAATATATGTATTGTACTATTTATGAAATGCCAAGAACTATTATTAGAAATAAGCTTTGAGACCTTAATTGTCTTGGCATGATTCATACTTAAATTGATAAACTGATCAGTACATTAATAGAAATTGACCATCAATGGAAATGATTATATTTATGGTCATTAATTTTCTTACCTTCTTTACTGAACACATACTTTTGTGGGGTGATATTAAGGTAGATATTGTTACTCAAAGTGAAATTTTGTCACCAATATATAATAAGTGATATTTAATATGTTTAAATGAATATGTTTATTATGTGAAATATTGTAATTTAATTTCATTTTGCATCAATGGAATATCTTTGGCCATTGAAGACCTTCTCCTACATTAAAAGAATTATGATGTTTAAAGCTGCAACTTGTGTCTGCTTCAGTTTATTTATATACATCAAAGATTCTTTGGTTTTGTAAAGTTCAGCAGCTGAACTCCAAATATTTACCACATAGATAAATTGATAATGGTATAACCTTGGCACTTCTCTATAGGAACTCTCCAGAAACAGTATAATTTTACATGGAAAAGTTCAGGTTACCTTCACTTGAAAACATGGGATCTAAAATTTTTCATAGAACTCAGTTCAAATTTAACAATATTAAAAAAATATTCCTGCAGTCTACAGATGGTAAAGAAAGTGTGTAATTATTTGCCTACTGATGAATCCCTCTGGATGGGGTGGAATTTTTCCAATGTCTCAGAAGTACTTTATAAATCTGATCTTACATGATCAGAATGATCACAAAAGTATGAATTTCTTTATTACTTTCATCAATACAACGTCCATTGTCACTAATCACCTTTGGATTTAGACCAATATGGAATAAACAAATCCACCTCCTTTTTATTATTTTTTAAATTTTATTTTATTTTATTTGTGAACATATTGTACAGAGGGGTTACAATTACATGGGCAGGAAAATGCATACATTTCTTACCAAGCATTGCAGCCTCCTCCTTTGTTTACCCTTCATATCCCTTCCCAGCCTCCCCCCTCCCCCCCCACCCAATCCTTCCCCCCTCCACTCCCCCAATGACATTGTAAAGCTCGTTTTTGACATGACAATTTGTACTTCTCATTGTTGCAACAGGTCCACCTGAATCCTTAAACGACTTGTTTTTCCCCATCTCCTCCACAAGTTATACTGACATCAAATATATTGAAAGCGGGGTTATACTGTGGGGGAGGGACATACAAAGCAACAAAGAAATAATCTTATAAATGCGTTAGAAACACATGCATGAAAGAAAAAAAAAAACATTAAAATACCTATCTAAGGGTTCATTTTCCTAACATCACATTATCTGACTTTTTCCGCTTGACTCATACATATACTAGATATTGAAAATAGGGGAAACCATGGGACCTGTGTTTCTTTGTGCCTGACTTACTTCACTTAATATAATTTTTTCCAAGTTTTTCCATTTCCTAACAAATGGGGCAATGTCATTCTTTCTGATGGAGGCATAGAATTCCATTGTGTATATATACCACATTTTCTTGATCCATTCATCTACTGAAGGGCATCTGGCTTGGTTCCATATCTTAGCTATCCACCTCCTTTTTAAAACCAACTTTTTTCAGGCATCATTGGTAGCTCACACGTATAAGCATAGCTACTCAGGAGACTGCGATCTGAAGATTCCAGTCCTTTTCCAGCCCAGGCAGAAAAGTCCATGAGACTATTATCTCCAATCATCTACTCAGAAAAAGATGGAAATGGCACTGTGGATCAAGTTGTAGAGTTCTAGACTTGAGTAAAAGATACTCAAGCTCCAAGATCAGTATAAAGGAAGAAGACGAGGAGAAGGAGGAGGAGGAGGAGGAGGGGGATGGAAAAGAAAAACTTATTCCTTAAAAAGGGAAGCAAGTTTTGCAGTCCTTGATAAGATTAGAAGGGAAAATTGACAGTATATGTGGTAGTTGTTTTTATACGTGTACTTGGCAAGACCATTTAATTAAATTATTATTCAAATATTTATATTTTTTGTGAAAATGCTTTGTAGATTTGGCTTACAAGTACAACCAGAATTATTATATTTAAATAAAACAGGTTAAGCACCACGATGTGAGTGGACCTCAATTAACTGAAGGCCTTTAAGAATAATTATTAACTATTACCTTTAAAGGTCCCCAGCATTAATTCCTTCCTGAGTCTCCAAAATATACGCCTTCACTACAAATTTCAAAATTGTCAGCCTTAATAGTCACATGAAAAAAATCATTAAAACATCTCTAGGTAAGCAGGTAGATTCAAAAGATAGATAGGTGGATAGATAGATAGATAGATAGAAATTGATTCATTGAAGATACATAACTACTGATAAAGAAATTGATGCAGGTAATTATTGAGTGCAAGTATTGTCCCAGATGTTCATTTATTTAATGTATCATAGTCTGACAATAGTATGCACCCATTGCAAAAATAAGAAAGTATACATGCCATGAAATCTAGCAAGACCTAGAGTTAAGTAAATAAATTAACCCCTATAGTAAAGAATTTAAATAGTTTTGGTAAATTAAAAGTTAGTTTTGGCCAGGGACTGCTGGCTCACATCACCTAGCACTCAGGAGGCTTAGATCTGAGGATCTTGGCTCAAAGCCAGCCCAGGCAAGAAAGTCCATGAGACTCTTAGCTCCAATTAATCACCAGAAAACCAGAAGTGGTGCTGTTGCTCAAGTGGTAAAGTACTAGCTTTGAGCTGAAGAGATGAGGGACAGCTCCCAGGCCAGAGTTCAAGACCGACAACCAACAGATACAAAAATTATTTTTCAACGAGGCTTGCCATCCAATATCCAATTAATAAGACTTGGAAAAAAAAGTTATGGTGAGTCATGAGGTGGTATGAGATAGAAAAGTGAAAGGGAGGAGAAATTACCAAGGAATTGCAGTAAGAGAATTTGACCAAAAAAGACATAATGCCTAAGTACAATTAATAAAAATTGATTCAACCAAAGAGGTTGTCACATTTCTAAAAAAAGGCATAAACTCCACAAAAATTACATTGGGGTGATTCATATTTTTGCTATGGTAAATAATACTGCAATGAACATGGTTGTGCAGGTGGCTTTAGTATAGTTTGGTTTGTGGTCATTTGGGTAAAAGCCCAGGAGTGGGATTTCTGTGTCATAGGTAAGCTCAATGTTTAATCATTTTTGGAACCTCCATAATGCTTTCCAGGTGGTTGAACAAGTTTACATTCCCAACAAGAGTGTAGTAGTGTGCCCTTTTGGACACATCCCTGCCAGAATCTGTTATTAGTTTTCTTAGCCATTCTAACTGGGGAGAGGTGGAATCTAAATGTTGTTTAGATTTGCATTTCTTTTATGCCAGAGATGTTAAACATTTCTTCATGTGAACTCCAAGAAATGCAAACAAGTTATTTTTGTTTTGTTTTTTAAATTATTGTACTATTTGTAATTATTATTTCCTTTTATTTTTTCTTTAGTCCCTTTGGTCATTGTTTTTGATTTCTGTACTCTTTGTCTCCTATATAGGCTTATCTGATTCAGGGAAGAGAAGTGGAATCACAGAAATGGTACCACAAGAGTTGAATCAGACCTGAGACACAGAGAGTCTGGGACGAAGGAGCCAGACGCAGCAGACGAGCGGATTCTACTCAACACTAACAAAAACTGAAAAGGAGCGGACACCTTCATCCTGCTGTTTGCAGACCAGAGACGACCCAGGATCCAAGACTCGGCGTGAGTACAAGCCCGACGTCCTCACTCCTTCTCAGGGAGCAGAGGAGGGAAGGCCACCTCTCCCCCCCCCCAGCACCGGTGATCTCCATCTTGGATACCGACAAAGCTCGGAGGAGCTGCCAGCTCCAACCCAGGCCTTGGAATAAAACGAGTCATTTAGCAGGTCACAAGAACTTAATGGCGAAGTGACCTGCCAGACTCAGCTCCATCCAGGGAAAAGTCACCCAGCTCAGGCGCCAGCCATTGGAGTGCCTTGCCTCACTGGGTAACCAGAGCCAGAGGCTGCCCCTCCCTCTAGCAGCCACCACAATCAATTGAAAAACAGAAACCCTGAGAATGGCTCCAGGCTGGGCGCTGTGAGCTTTATCACAAAATAGCCCCAGGGAAAAGCTACTGTTTGTTGAAAGGCCTCAACTCTACCCAGAACCTAGCCTCATCACCACATCCCCCGCTTTTGTGATTCTCAAAGCAGATCACCCTCCCAGAAAACTAACCTGGGAGGGGGATCTCAAAAACTTGGGTAAAGCAGAGCATTTTTCTGCCTCTTCCAACCAACCGACTTAAGAAAACAATCAAGCAACAGGACCTCAAGCTGACCAGAGACTCCAACAAGAGACTGGTTAGAGACAAAAGGGAGATACAGGATTCTTCCCACTCCTCCCCCCCCCAAAAAAAATCAAAAGACTTTTTTTTCTTTTTTTTTCTTCTTCTTCTTTTCTTTTTTTGCTTGTTTTTTGTTTTTTGTTACCTTATATATATATATATATATATATATATATATATATATATATATAAATTTTTTTCCCTTCAAAAACTTTTATTAATCTTTAATTTTTGCCTCTTCTGAAAAAATAATTGTTTTCCAGTAACTTTTTTTTTTCTCATCTTATAATTTTTATTTTAGGAATATGTGAATGAGCGTTTTCCTTTCTTTTCTTGTCTTCTTTCTCTTTTTCTTTCTTTCTTAATTATCTTTCTGTTTTTTGTCTAGCTCTACTGAACTTCTGATCTTTTCTTCTCCCTTTCCCATCCTTAAAGTTTTTCACATCTCCTCTATGTCCCTCCCCTTCTCTGAACATATTCACATTCCTCTCTAAATAGATGGTCTTTTAACCTCTATAATAACATTAATTTTTACGTTTCTACTTTTTTTTCTGGTCTCTCTTCATTCCCCTTTCCGTCTCTTCTTTTTCTCTCTCTCTCTACTTGCATCCTACCCAACCCATTTCCTGCATTGTGATTAGGACATAGTTAACTCTCCTTGTGCCTCCCCACACCAATCTATTCCTATTTTTTATCCACATCTCTCCCTAATCCTAATAATTTCTGGTTTTCCAAATTCTTTTCTGCGGTTCGAAGTCCTTTAACATATAGTTGTTTGATGTTGAATAGATGTATCTGTTGAACTAGATTGTATCTGTAGAATATTGACTGTACAAACGCAAACTTTGGTTGATGGTTGCCTTAAGATAGTGTTCTAGCACAAAACTGGTGCAATCTTCATCTCAAATGGGCCGAGTAAGCCGGAAAAACACAAGAAAAATGGCAAATTCAGATATCTCAATTCCCAATCTTGATAATCAGGGATTAGAACAGATAAAGAATAATCCAGAGGAGAGTTCCCAAATAGCTCTACAAACACTAATAGCAAAATGATAAATGAGAAGTTTGACAATGTACAAAGGACTCTGTATGAGCGTGATAGGGAGAGAGAGGAGGCATGCCAGAAGTTTATACAGGAATATCATAAGCGTGAGGAAGCTACTCAAAAACTGATAAAGGATTTGCGTGAACAACTTGAGAATACTCAAAGAGAAAGGGAGGAATGGCGTGAGCAGGGAGAGAACACTCAAAGAGAACTGCAGGAATCCCACGAACGGGAAGAAAGAGAACTGCAGGAATCCCACAGAGGGGAGGAAGCTAATCAAAGAGTAATTCAGGAATTGAGAGACCAGGTAGAGAATACAAAAAGATCACTAAAGGCATTCATGGAATCCATTAACAAAGAGCTGAAGGAAGTCAGGGAGACCACAAAGGGAATGCTGAATGGAACCCAACAGAAGGACTGGGAGTCCAAAGAAACCATAACTAATCAACTAAGTGATTTGAGAACAAACACTGAACACCAAATTAAGGAAGTAAAGAAATTCATACAAGACCTAAAACAGAGCTTCAACAAAGAACTTGAAGCCATCAAAGCTGACCAATTAGAAGGAAAAGAGCTAAAAAACAAAGTAGAGAGTCTTGACAGCAGGTTAGACCATGCAGAAGATCGAATCTCAGGGATTGAAGACAGCCTAGATATTATAGAGAAAGAACATACAACCATCCAAGACAAGTCCAAGAAATATGATAGGTCTATCCAACACCTGGAAGACACCATCAGAAGGCCCAATCTAAGGATAATGGGTGTAGAGGAGCACCAAGAAACAGAAGTTAATGGTCTAGGAAATTTGTTTAACAGGATCCTAGCAGAGAACTTCCCAAACATGCAAAAAGATAGGCCTATTCAGATACAAGAAGCTTTTAGAACCCCAAATACACCAGACCGGAATAGGACGTCCCACTGTCACATTATAATCCACACAGGATCAACCCAGACCAAGGAAAAGATCCTTAAAGCTGTCAAGGAGTAAAGGGTAATCACCTATAAAGGGAAACCAATTAGAATTACCTCAGATTTCTCAGCAGAGACAATCAAAGCAAGAAGAGCCTGGAATGACGTATGCCATGCCCTCAAAACAAACAACTATCAACCAAGAATACTGTACCCAGCTAAACTCTCCGTCATAACTGAAGGCCAAATAAAAACCTTCCATAGCAAAGAAAAATTGAAACAATACATCTCCACCAAACCAGCCCTACAAAAGATTCTTAAAGATGTCCTACACATAGAAAATCAACAAGACCGCAACAAAGGCCAAGAAACTGCACCCAAACTGAGAATCCAAGAACCTTAGGAAGAACCCAGTTTTCGCATCCCCCAAGAAGGTGGATAACATGGCAGGAACTCCCAAATACCTCTCAGTCCTATCTCTTAAC
Organism: Dipodomys merriami; assembly: GCF_024711535.1. Lineage (NCBI taxonomy): Eukaryota > Metazoa > Chordata > Mammalia > Rodentia > Heteromyidae > Dipodomys > Dipodomys merriami. Next base: position 43,543,956 of record NW_027206401.1, read on the forward strand.
GTTAACGGACTGAACTCTCCAATTAAGCGACATAGACTGTCTAGTTGAATTAAAAACCAAGACCCTTCTATCTGCTGCCTGCAGGAGTCACATCTTGCCCGTAAAAACAAACACATTTTCAATGTGAAAGGCTGGAACAAAATCTACCAAGCAAACAGCCCTCATAAACAGGCTGGAGTTGCAATCCTAATATCAGATAAAATAGACTTCAAATTAAAATTCGTGAGAAGAGCTAAAGAAGGTTGCTACATACTAATTAAAGGATCTCTCCTTCAGGAGGATATTACAATTCTAAATATCTATTCGCCAAACAATGGAGCACCCAAATTTATCAAAGAAACACTACTTTCCCTCAAATCCCATATAGATCCAAAGACATTAATTGTTGGGGATTTTAACACACCACTCTCCCCACTAGATAGATCAACTCCGCAAAAACTCAACAGAGAAACCGCAGATCTAAGCAGTTGCATAGATCAACTAGACTTAACAGACATTTACCGAACATTTCACCCAGCAACATCAGAATACACGTTCTTCTCAGCAGCACATGGAACGTATTCTAAAATAGACCACATTTTAGGCCACAAAGCAAACTTGTCTAAATTCAGAAACATTGAAGTTATACCTTGCATTCTCTCTGACCACAAGGGAATAAAATTAGAACTCAACACCAAAAGCCATCAAAGAAAGTCCGGTATCACATGGAGAGTGAAAAACACACTGCTGAATCAAGAGTGGGTCATGGAAGAGATTAGAAAGGAAATTCAAATGTTCATGCTATTCAACAAAAATGAACACACAAATTACCAGCTCCTCTGGGACACAGCAAAGGCAGTACTCAGAGGCAAGTTTATAGCTCTGACCTCCTACATCAACAAATTGGAGAGATCTGAAACTAACAATTTAATGACACATCTAAACCTCCTTGAAAAAGAGCAGCAAGATAAACCCCAATTCAGTAGACAGAAAGAAATAATCAAAATTAAATCAGAATTAAATGAATTAGAATCCAAAAAAACTATAGAAAGAATCAACAAAACAAAGAGTTGGTTCTTTGAAAAACTTAACAAAATTGACAGACCCTTAGCAAACCTTATCAGAAAAAGGAGAGAACACACCCAAATTAATAAACTCAGAGATGAGAATGGAAACATCACCACGGAAACAACCAAGATTCAGAACATTATAAGGGAATACTTCTCAAAACTTTATGCTAATAAGTTTGAGAACTTGACAGAAATCGACCTTTTCCTAGCAAATATTGACATGCCAAAACTAAACCAAGATGAGTTAAACCAGCTTAACAGGCCCATATCAAGCATTGAAATAGAAACAGCAATAAGAGACCTCCCAGCTAAGAAAAGTCCAGGACCAGATGGTTTTACAGCAGAATTTTACAAGGCCTTCAAAGCAGAGCTCACACCAATACTCCTCCAACTCTTCAATGAAATTGAAAGAGAAAGCTCACTACCGAACACATTCTATGAAGCCATCATAACCCTCATCCCAAAACCAGGCAGGGACTCATCAAAGAAAGAGAACTATAGACCCATTTCTTTGATGAACATTGATGCAAAACTTCTCAACAAAATTTTGGCCAATCGACTTCAACAATTCATGCAAAAAATCATACACCATGATCAAACAGGATTCATTTCAGGGATGCAAAGCTGGTTCAATATACGCAAATCAATTAATATTATTCATCACATCAAAAGGAGCAAGAATAAGAACAACATGGTTATCTCAATAGATGCAGAAAAAGCATTTGACAAGATCCAACACCCCTTTATGATGAAGTTTCTGGAAAAATTAGGAATCCATGGATCATTCCTCAATACAATAAAGGCTGTATATGACAAACCTACAGCCAGCATTATACTCAATGGTGAAAAACTAAAGCCATTTCCTCTTAACTCAGGAACAAGACAAGGATGCCCACTCTCTCCACTTCTCTTCAATCTAGTATTAGAATGCCTAGCCACAGCAATAAGACAAGATGCAGAAATAAAGGGGATCCAAATAGGGAAAGAAGAAATAAAACTCTCCCTTTTTGCAGATGACATGATCTTGTATTTAAAGAATCCCATAGACTCCACTCCCAAATTACTCAAGCTGATTCAAAACTTTGGCAAAGTAGCAGGTTATAAAATTAACCCCCAAAAATCAATGGCTTTTCTATAAGCCAACAATGAGAAAAATGTGGCTGAAATTAGGAAAGCAACTCCATTTGTAATAGCCCCACAAAAAATAAAATACCTAGGAATTAACTTAACTAAAGAAGTGAAGGACCTCTACGATGAAAACTTTAAAATCTTGAAAAAGGAAATCAACACAGAACTTAAAAAATGGCAAAACCTCCCATGCTCCTGGATTGGCAAGTTTAACATCGTGAAAATGGAAATACTTCCCAAGGCTATCTACAAATTCAACGCGATACCTATCAAAATTACACCCTCATTCTTCAAGGAAATAGAAGAGGCAATCCAAAAATTCCTATGGAACAATAAAAGACCCCGAATAGCAAAAACGCTCCTCAACGGAAAGAACACTGCTGGAGGAATATCAATACCAAATTTCAAACTCTTCTATAAAGCCATAGTAATCAAAACAGCTTGGTATTGGCATAAGAACAGACCTCAGGACCAATGGAATAGAATTGAAAACCCAGAAATGAACCTACAGACCTATAGCCATCTGATCTTTGATAAGGAAGCTAAAACAATAGAATGGAAGAAAGACATCCTCTTCAGTAAATGGTGCTGGCAAAATTGGTTAACTACATGTAGAAAACTAAAGCTAGATCCTTATATATCACCCTGCACCAGAATCAACTCCAAATGGATCAAAGACCTTGAACTCAAAGCAGACACTCTGAAAACATTACAGGATGGAATAGGAGAAACCCTAGGTCTCCTTGGCTCAGGCCGAAATTTTCTGAATAGAGACCCAGAAGCACAACAAATCAAAGAAAGGTTGGACAAATGGGATTGCATAAGGTTGCAGAGCTTCTGCAGGGCAAATGACATAGCTAGCAAGATCAATAGAAAGCCCACCGATTGGGAGAAGATCTTTACTAGCCATACAACGGACAAGGGTCTCATATCTAAAATATACTTGGAACTCAAAAAATTAAACCCCCCAACAACAAATCCTCAAAGAAACAACTGCCCAATAAATAAGTGGGCGAAAGACTTAAAGAGAAGCTTCTCTGAAGAAGAAAGAAGGATGGCCAATAGACACATGAAGAAATGTTCAACATCCCTAGCCATAAAAGAAATGCAAATCAAAACAACATTGAGATATCACCTCACTCCAGTTAGAACAGCAAAAATCAAGAACTCTAACAACAACAGATGCTGGAGGGGATGTGGACAGAAAGGAACCTTAATTCATTGTTGGTGGGAATGTAAACTTGTTCAACCACTTTGGAAAGCAGTATGGAGGTTCCTCAAAAGACTTCACATAGATCTCCCCTATGATCCAGCAATTCCACTTTTGGGCATTTACCCAAATGTTTACAAACAAGACCACACTAAAGCTACCAGCACAACTATGTTTATTGCAGCATTATTTACCATAGCTAAGATATGGAACCAACCCAGATGCCCCTCAGTAGATGAATGGATCAAGAAAATGTGGCATATATACACAATGGAATTCTATGCCTCCATCAGAAAGAATGACATTTCCCCATTTGTTAGGAAATGGAAAAACTTAGAAAAAATTTAGTGAAGTAAGCCAGGCCCAAAAAGCATAGGTCCCATGGTTTCCCTTATTTGCAATATCTAGTATAGGTATGAGTCAAGCGGAAAAGGTCAGATAATGTGATGTTAGGAAAATGAACCCTTAAGTATGTATTTTAATGTTTTCATTTCTTTTATGCATGTGTTTCTAATGCATTTATAAGATTATTTCTTTGTTGCTTTGTATGTCCCTCCCCCACAGTGTAACCCCCGCTTTCACTATATTTGATGTCAGTATAACATGTGGAGGAGATGGGGACAAACAAGTCGTTTAAGGATTCAGGTGGACCTGTTGCAACAATGAGAAGTTCAAAATGTCATGTCAAAACCAACTTTACAATGTCGGTGTGGGGGGGGGGAGGGGGTAAACAAAAAAATAAAAAAAAACGAGTTGAATCAATTCATCAGTGATACTAGACACTGAAGACACTCACTAGAAATGAAGTATACAATATGCGGGGGAGGGATTGATAAGAGAAATAGTGGGAGAAAATGAGGGAAGAGGTAACACTATTCAAAAAGAAATATACTCATTATCTGACTTATATAACTCTAGCCCCTCTGTATACTGCCTTTACAATAAAATCTAAATTTAAAAATACACAGGAAAAAATTACACTGGAATTTAACTGGAGTTCTTCAAAGCAACCAAGGAAGTTAGGATCAAAGATTTCAATATTTAAGCTGGGAAGGTGACTCAGTGGTAGAGCGCTTGCCTTGCATGCCTGAGGCCCTGGGTTCGATTCCTCAGCACCACATAAGCAAAAAAGAAAAAAAAATGGATGTGGCGCTGTGGCTCAAGTGGTAGAGCGCTAGCTTTGAGCTGAAGAACTGAGGGACAGCACCCAGGCCCAGAGTTCAGGCCTCACGACTGGACCCCCCCCCCCAAAAAAAAAGATTTCAATATTTAAAGAAAAAATAAATTTCCTTCAAGTACTATTACATATGCTTTCACTAATGAATTAATAATGAAAGAATAAGCTGGGTACTGTGCTCACACCAGCAATCTTCGATACTCAAGATGCTGACTTCTCAGAATTGTGGCTCAAAGCCAGTTCAGCTAGAAAATTCTGTGAGACTCTCCTCTCTGTTTAACCAGCAAAAGTTATGGCTCAAGTGGTAGAGCAGTAGGTTTGAGCAAAAATCTCAAGGGGAGAGCCAAGGTCCTGAAGGGCACCAACCTAAACCTACCACCAAAAAGAAATGAAAAATATCAATAAACTACTTACGAAATACTAAACATTTTTAGAAATGTTTAATTAGAAATGTTACTATAGATATGAGTATAAGCCAAGAAAGAAGAAACTGTAATAGTCCTCTCCAAGTAAACTTGATGTTTAAATAGAAATTAGTAATTTAGTAGAAGGAGGACTAAACATTCTAAAATTGAGATCTATGGATTAAAAACAACAACAACAATAACAACAGAACAATAACAACAGAAAATGCAATTGTATAAAAATATAATGGATATAATATTTCCAGAAAAATAGTGAAAAATCACAATAATACTTGAATAATAAAACAAAACTTATGGCATGTAAATTATCTCTTCAGTAAACTAGTTAATGAAATGAAATAATGTGAATATCAATTTTTAATTAGAGTTACTGATAAAATTTTTTAAAAAAGAATTGGAAAATAGATTTTTGTCTATCAGAATCCCCAATATCAAAAGAGAAATATATTAATATATTACAGAAATCAATAAGGTACACCAAAATATTTAAAAATATATAATATGTAAACAAACATGTATCTATGTTTGTATCTATGTGTGTGTGTGTATATATATATATATATATATACACACACATATACATATAGAGAGAGAGACAGACAGTGACAGAGAGAGAAGCCTTGATATCAAGCCACACTCTGAAATTTAGTTAACTTTTAGAAAATAGTAGTTGTATGAGATTTGTTTTGATGAATACTATATCAACACAAATTCATTTTTTAGTCATATACATTTATTCAAATATCCTGTCTACAACTAGATTCCTTTATTTTTGTTTTAGTTCATACTATGGTTTTTACATTGTTTTTATTTTATCATTTTAGTGGTGTCTTGGTGAACTTTGATTGAAGGACAAAGCCAATAGTAGAGAAACAAACATACAAAAAAAACACACATGAACATACATACATACACACAAACACATACACAAATAGCACTACAGATATACATTAAGCTAAAGATAGTAAATTCTTAATAGTGAGCATTCATAAAAATAGAATAATAATAGAAAAATTGTATAATAGAGTAATAGGATAATAATAACAATAGAATTCTGGATAATTTATTCAAATATTTGAACTCTATGTATTCTTCAATAAGTCGCCATTTTATGTTCATCTATGAATGATAAAACTAGTACTTAAGTAAATTTAAATAATTTACCTAGGATATTATAATTTGTCACTATATAATTTCAGATGTATAATGATTAATCTGATTTTTAAATAGAAAGTTTTTTATATTATCTTATTGTAGGATTTAATTATGCTTATAGTAATTAGCATTAATATTAATATATTTTAATGCTAAGCACTTAAGAATAACATTTTAAGTCTTTATGAGGAAATATGAATAAAATGAGCATATAGGTATATGTATATTTATTTATATATAGTGACATAAATGATAAAAAGAAATATCTATTTTTTAAAAAACATATTAATAAGACTTCTCACAATTATTCTATCAAGAATAATTACTGAGTCCTTATTATTTACTATTCTTAGATATTTATAAGTATTTTTCAATTCAATTTTGAAAATTTTCTAATATTCATTAAAATTTTGTGATTTCAATTTGTTTTTATATTTTTCAAATTTCATAATTGCCTGATTATATATATACTGCTAAAATTTTAAACAAAAGTACCTGATAACTAAAATTTTAATAGAATAACTTTTTTTACTCTTTACTAGTAAACATGGAAAGAATAATATTGATGGCAGCAGAGAAAATTAAATATTAAGCAAATAGTCATTCATTGATTCTACCCAATAACTTTATACATCACTGAACTGTAATTTAATAAGATATTTCCTTTTCAATACAAAAGTGCAATTTTGTCGAAACAAGTTATCATTACAAACAAGAAAAATATTTTTATTAAGCTAAAGTTGTTCAGAATCTCTTAGATTATCTTGCCATCCAATTTCTAGAAATAAAATTTGTATGAAACTTTGTTAATAGAAGCTCATTAAGGTCAACTTACAACTTCTTGTTTGATCAATATTGTTCCTAAAATATCTGCAGAAGAGAAGCATTTTTTTAAATAAAAGCAATCTAAGCCAATATCAACAAAACCTTCAATTCAAGCTATTGAAATTGTATCTCCATCTGAAACCACTATAGAAGAATGCTGCAAGAAATAGGTATTTATTCAATGACACAAATTGCTATAAAAGATAATAAACTAAAGATTCAGCAGAAAATATACAAAAGTTCTAGTAGAAATCATCAGGAATAATTCTAATCAGTAGATCATATTATTTTTACATGCATTTTACCAGGACATGTCTAAATTCTACGTTCTACTCTGTTCTCCTAATTACTACTTCATACTAAAATTGTCTTTCCTTTAAAACCTGGTTAAAATGTGGCTTTTTGCTCAGTATAGTATAATAAATTCAGAATCTTTCCATATTTATTTTATTACTTAGTGATACTATTATGTTCTGCCTTATGAAATTGTTACACATCTACAGTTATAGCTCCTCAACTAGAAGACAGGATTTGCATGTCCACCATGCTGAGTGCTCACCAACCCCCCTCACAGTAACAAGTGCATTATTAAATGAAAGCTGTAGAAGTAATTACTATCTTCTAATCTTGAAATACAACACTCTAGTTATACTTCCAAAAAGAAAATTTTGGTTAGGAAAAAAATGACATTGTTTGTAGCCAAAGTAGAAAGTGGATTTTGGAGACTTAAAGAAAGCTCATTTTATTTAGCTAAGATATGAGGATCACGGTTCAAAGCTAACTGGGGCAGAAAAGTCAGGGAGACTATTATTTCATATAAACTACTCTGAAAAAAATGAAAGTGGATCTGGGGCTCAAGTGGTGGACCTCTAGTCTTGAGCACCAATAGGCTCAGGAAAGGAAACCCCAGGATCACTCCCCAACCCTCCCTCAATGTAAGCAACCAAAAACTTACTTTAAAATATTTTGTGTATTTAAAGTATCTGGAAATATTTCATGAGAAGTGTTAATATAAACATCCCTCCGGGGAGGGGAGGGGAAATAACAAAATGCTTAAACAAGTATACAGGTTGACCCATTTAACAATGAGACTTATAAGACACTATGTTGAAAACAAACTTTACAACTTGTGGGTTGGGGTGGGGAGAGAGAAGTTAGGGAGGGGATACAATGCTCAATAGGAAATGTACTCATTACCTTACTAATATAACTGTAACCCCTATGTACAGTAAAAAAATAAATACCAAAAAATCCCTTGTATTCCTACTTCATTAACAGTGGTGGTGGTGGTAGTGGTGGTGGTGGTGGTGGTGGTGGTGTTGTGTGTGTGTATGCGCATGTTTTTGTACTTTAAGTTACAGGTCAGAAAGTATAGACATAACGATATCTTCAATAAATTCCCCTTTTCTTTTCAATTATTTTTATTTTAAAATGCTAAAAAGGAAAGTTTACAGATAAAATTTCCTTTTGCTAACAATAGATATTATCAAGCTAAGAGCAGATAGAACATAGCAGCAATGTTACCCCCCCCCCAAAAGAATGAAATGATGACGAGTGAATAAAATCAAATGATTAGAGGTATGAGGAAAGAATTGATGGGTTGAAGTAAATCAAGCAGCATAGAGATGCACCAGAAATTCTAGAAAGTGAGTTAGATACAAGGATTTCACTCCAGAAAATGTAAACTTGTGATTATTTTTGATTTATAATTTTCAAAACCCACGGAAATCAGCATAAATTAACTAAATAAATAAATAAACTAATAAATAGGGTTAGTATCTTAGGGTAACTCTCATATCCCCCAAAGAATGGAAATGTTACCTGCCAAAGCAAGTAAGACCTACCAATCAACCTGAGTAGTATTTGTGGGTATCTTAAACAAAAGATGTTTACTTTGGCTTACACAGAGCTTTTGCTACCTCCTTTTTCTCTTCAAGTAGCTAAATATAACTTCATAAATAGAAAATGTAATATTTTGGTTTCTATCTGGGTCTGAAAAGAGGTCATATCAAATATGGATATAAAGAAATTAAAGTAAAATATCAAGAAAAATATACTCAAGATCTTTTTAAAAGAAAGAAGCCATTTTGAAGAGCAATTTTAAGAAATGTCAAAATGAGCAACAAGTTTTAGAAAATATCTTGTTTAAGTTGTCACAGTGTTGGACTAATGACTTTTGGATTAAGAAAAAGTATGACTGTTTAAATAAGAAACACAAAAGAGATAAGACCATCAAATCACACATTATACACAATGAAACTAATTAAATAAATAATCAGCTAACAAATTATCTCAGAAGACACAGGGAAAAATGAAAAACTGATTAATATGACTTGACTCAGGAAAAAGGAAATAAAGCCAAGAAAGGTTACAGAATAGTAGAATGAAAATGACCTTTAATATCTTATGTTAAAGATTTGAATTTGCATGTGGGAAGGTTCACAGAGGAGCAGACAGTATTAATTAAAGCACAGTGGGTCTTAGATAAACTTTTGAGAATGTGTGGTATTTTAAAGATCTTGGGAATGATCTATAAGCATCTAATTTTAAATAATGAGCAGATGCTAGTCTTTGAGTTCATTCACCTGTATCACCCCCTCAAAAAAAAAACCAAAACACAAAAAACAAAACACAACAACTCAAACTGACAATAAGAATGCCAATGTAGATTAGGAAACATCCTTTGTAGATATAACTGATGTGTCTCCTTTTCATGTAGAGAGGAAAAATAAATTTTAAAAGGTATTTCTAACTAAGTAATGCTTAGTAAAAGTTTAGTCCATAGGCTCTTTTACCCCTTTCACAGTCAAATATGCAAGTAACATTGGCATATTCCAAATAACTGGGAGTGAAAACCTAAAAATTTAGAATGGGACTTATACACTAAACCATCAGCAGTGACACAGGCACCAAATAAAACACACAAAACTGTATGTAGTTACTTCAATATGATAATATAATTTCTCAGAGATATGCAAAAATATTACAGAAGTTTTAATTTAAAACAATGATATCCACACATCTGACAGTATGAAGCTAATAAAAGTATTTGCTTAGTAAGCAAAACTTCAATAGAAAGAGTCACAATGCTTTTACCCTATAACATAGTGCATAAGAGCATTATGTCAAGATACAACAAATGAAATCAAAGCCATGAAAGCTACTTATGATATGAAAATGAATCAAAATTAAACAAGAAACTAAATTTCAACAATGACACAAAAGCATACAATAATTACCTGAAATGTATCACAATTGCACACACAGTACTTATACAAGGTTACCTGACATTTGAATAAGAGGATCACTATTATATCTCTTTTGTTTTCATACTTTAACATATTTCACAATTTAAAAAGACATTCATCTTATAATCAGGAAATATTTTAATAGCAACTAAATTTCAAGGAACTATTTAAAAATTAAGTTACCTTAATGCATATAAAAATAAATTCATTTGCTTAATCTTCTTTAATGTATAGACATTAGATTATTACTCTCAGTGTAATGAATACAAATGTTCAATAAAAGGCTCAGCAAATGCTTTGTCTGAGTAAATCCCAAGTGGTTGGTGGCCTGGTGGAGCCTGGAACCAGACATTGATGTGTCTACATTAGTGAATATGTTAATGGGCTTTCCCTGAATGTGTTCATTTCCTTGGTTTAGCTAAATGAGCAGGAAATGGAATTTAAGAGGCAAACAAAGAACTCCAAAGTATGGAAAATGAAGACATTATGGTGGCCTCTCAGAGAAAGAAAGCTATAGGCAAGATCCTGTGTCTGGTTTGAGGTTTGTTAATTTCAGCATAAACAAGCTACATCCAGGAATGGAGGAGAAAACACAGAGCAGAAATGCTAAGAGAAATTGTACATTTTTACCAGAGGACCTATAGTATCTTTGGAATCAGAATGGAGGAGACTTCCATACTGAATGCCATCATAAAAGAGTCCCAATTGTCCGCAGAGGAACATTACTGCAAATGAGAACAGCGATTTTTTTATGTTTTTTATTGTAAAAAATGTTGTAAAAGGAGTGACAGTTACATGAGCAAGGTAATGGGTACATTGCCTATTGAGCATTGTTGTCTCCTCATTGATTTGGCTGGAGACTAGTGTGGAGTTGTTTCTTGTGCACAAGTTAGAGTGCAACAGGGTAACTATAGGGAAAAACAACTTGATGATAATTATCCATATCCATTAACATGGATTGGGATGTGTACACTTAAAATCACAGGGTCTCCCTAACTCCTTTCCTATGCACTTAGAATAATCACACTAGTCCGGCAGAGATGGGTGGGTTGGTCCATTCATGGCATCTCCACCCCTTCACTTCGTTTGTTACCTTTTGCACAGAAATCAATAGACACCTGCAACTGTACTTTGATATTCTAGTTTTTAACCTTTCAGTATCTTTCCTTCTCACGGGCAAACTCAGACACAAGACTGAAATAAAATCTTGTTCGTCTTTTAATTTGATTGATTCATTCTGTATATTTTTCTCCATTGGCTATTTTAAAAATCATTTCTAACCCATTGTGTAGCTTCTCATTTGGAAAGAATAGATGTATTGTAAATTTATAAAAAGGAAACTTTCTTCCTCCATGAACAATCACATCCCATTGTTCCTCACATTTATAATCATGTGTGGTTATGTACCAAAATCTTGAAAAGTACTACTTTGCTTGTGTTATTTAAAGCTTTCAATTTGTCCAAGCTTATTAAAATCAAGGCTAAATCATCCCAGTGGTAAAGTCTTAAAGATTTAGTTGCTTTGTCACAGGCCTAAAAATAAATTAAAATGTATAACTTGAACTGGGGAGACATTTAAGTGATCAAACTAAAGCATAAATGTATGACAAACCTAATCTTAGCCGTACAGGGATCAATAAATGTTAGTGAACAATATTAAGTGATGTACTTAACAATCCAACTAGTAATACATTTAACCTGGTTTACTCAAAAGAGATTTGGTCACCTTAGATTGAAGCAGCTCAATGTATTAAAATGCAAATTAAATTTCACTTTCTGTGAGATCTTTAAAAAAAACGCATAATCCATTAGTATCAAACCTGACTTTTCTAAATTAAGACAACTCATTTCCTTTGAATATGACACAATTTTAATATTGCAAATACTAATACTATAAAATCTGGATAGATCAGTATTAAACAATTCTTTATAATCTTATTTACACATGAAAATAACTCTGACTGATAATTAGCCATTTTTATGCATTTAGTAGTCAGGTTTATAACATATAGAAAAAATTAAAAATAACTCTGTTCAATGACTTTCATTTAAAAACAGAGATATGCATTGAAGGAGTTCTAAATGTAGTATGTAATTAAAATTGTTTTAAAACAACCTGGCCATTTGTATATTTTTAAAAATATTCAAATTTTGTTCTATGTGCACTTTATCATAACTGTCTCCACTTAAAATTCTGTGTATTGGACTGGGAATGTGGCTAAGTTGCAGAGTGCTTGCCTTGCATGCATGAAGCCTTGGCTTCAATTCCTCAGCACCACTTAAACAGAAAAGTCCATAATTGGCACTGTGGCTTAAGTGGTAGAGTGCTAGTTTTGAGCACAGAGAGGGGTCAGGGACAGTGCCCAGGCCCAGAATTGGCAAAAAAAAAAAGTGTAGTAATTTTTAGTGTTGTATATTATTAGGGTATTTTTATTTTACTATGTTTCTTCATTGCATTGTAATCTTAATTCACAGTTTACTTGTTCCACTACATTGAAAAAATGAAAACCACAAACAACAAATATTTATGTGAAAATTTTGCTAGTTTATCTCCTGTTTTTGACCCTCTAATGTTGTTTTTGTTTTTGTTAACTTACATTTAATGATATTTACTGTCTATATATTCAAGTTAATCTCCACTTTTGTCTGTATTGCTGTAGTACCCTCTCTAATTTGATTTTGGAATGTCAATTACTTTCTTATTCTTGGTTTTTCTAATTATCTCATTTTCTCCCTACCTTCTACAAACAACTTAGGACAGAGCTCGTTTCCTTGACTGTTTAACCTAGTCCATTAGCGCATTGTTCAGGCTCCAAAAGAGAAGGAGTGAGAATTATCCAAAGTTGATACTATGACAATCTTTTCTCTTGAGAAAAGTAAATACTGGGAAATGAAGATAAAAACTTAAGAAAAGAGAAAAATTTTATGAATACTCCAGAAGCCCAGTAAACCATGTATAAACTCATTATTGAATGAGTGACAAAAGCCATTCTTACAATAAAGCTTGGTCCCATATTTGTTTGTATATATTATTACCTGAATTATACAAATAAAGGAAACAAATTAAAGACAAATACTTAAGCTGATTGACCATAAAAAAACCATTAAAGAAAACTGCAAGGAATAGGGTAGAAAACCAATTATACATTATATTAACATAATGATTATTACTTAGTTAATATTAAAAGACATGATTGCTGAGTATCTGGAATCTTATTATTATCTTAATAGTCACGGAATATATTTGAAGTTCACATTATATTGATGGAAAATAGACATATAACTGAAAGTTTGGTAAAGTATAAAATAGTATATTGAATGGTGATTCACAAAATGTAGCAGAGGACTTAAAGAGAAATTCTCTGAAGAAGAAAGAAGGATGGCCAATAGACACACGAAGAAATGCTCAACCTCCCGAGCCATAAAAGAAATGCAAATCAAAACAACATTGAGATACCACCTCACCCCAGTTAGAATGGCAAAAATCAAGAACTCTAATAACAACAGATGCTGGAGAGTATGTGGACAGAAGGGAACCTTACTGAATTGTTGGTGGGAGTGTAAACTTGTTCAACCACTTTGGAAAGCAGTATGGAGGTTCCTCAAAAGACTTCACATAGAGCTCCCCTATGACCCAGTAATCCCACTTTTGGGCATTTACCCAAAAGTTTACAAACAAGACCACACTAAAGTTACCAGCACAACTATGTTTATTGCAGCATTATTTACCATAGCTAAGATATGGAACCAACCCAGATGCCCCTCAGTAGATGAATGGATCAAGAAAATGTGGCATATATACACAATGGAATTCTATGCCTCCATCAGAAAGAATGACATTGCCCCATTTGTTAGAAAATGGAAAGGCTTGGAAAAAATTACATTAAGTGAAGTAAGCCAAGCCCAAATAAACATAGGTCCCATGGTTTCCCTTATTTGCAATATCTAGCATATGTATGAATCAAGCAGAAAATGTCAGATATTGTGATGTTAGAAAAACGAACCCTTAGATATGTATTTAAATGTTTTTTCTTCTTTCATGCATTTGTTTCTAATGCATTTATAAGATTATTTCTTTGCAAGCCCACACTAAAGTTACCAGCACAGCTATGTTTATTGCAGCATTATTTACCATAGCTAAGATATGGAACCAACCCAGATGCCCCTCAGTAGATGAATGGATCAAGAAAATGTGATATATATACACAATGGAATTCTATGCCTCCATCAGAAAGAATGACATTGCCCCATTTGTTAGGAAATGGAAAAACTTGGAAAAAATTATATTAAGTGAAGTAAGCCAGGCCCAAAGAAACATAGGTCCCATGGTTTCCCTTATTTGTAATATCTAGTATATGTATGAGTCAAGCGGAAAAGGTCAGATAATGTGATGTCAGGAAAATGTACCCTTAGATATGTATTTTATTGTTTTTTTTCTTTCATGCATGTGTTTCTAACGCATTTATAAGATTATCTCTTTGTTGCTTTGTATGTCCCTCCCCCACAGTATAACCCCTGCTTTCACTATATTTGATGTCAGTATAACTTGTGGAGGAGATGGGGAAAAACCAGTTGTTTAAGGATACAGGTGGACCTGTTGCAACAATGAGAAGTACAAGTTGTCATGTCCAAAACGAGCTTTACAACGTCGGTGGGGGGGGGGGGGAAGGAGGGAAAGGAGAAGGATTGGGATTGGGGGGTAGGGGGGAGGCTGGGAAGGGATGTGAAGGGTAAACAAAGGAGGAGGCTGCAATGCTTGGTAAGAAATGTACGCATTATCCTGCCCATGTAAATATAACTCCTCTGTACAGTATATTCACAAATAAAATAAAATTAAATTAAAAAAAAAAGATTATTTCTTTGTTGCTTTGAATGTCCCTCCCCCACAGTGTAACCCCTGCTTTCTCTATATTTGATGTCGGTACAATTTGTGGAGGAGAAGCGGAAAAACAAGTCGTTTAAGGATAACGGTGGACCCATTACAACAATGAGAAGTACAAGTTGTCATGTCGAAAACGAACTTTACAACTTTGTTGGGGGGCTGGAGGATTGAGTGGGGGGGGTAGGGGGAGGCTAGGAAGGGATGTGAAGGGTAAACAAAGGAGGAGGCTGCAATGCTTGTTAAGAAATGTACTCATTATCTTGCCCATGTAATTGTAACACCTCTGTACAGTATGTTCACAATAAAAAATAAAAATTAAAAAAAATGTAGCAGAGGAAATTAAAAAACACAGAGAACACTATTAAAAGAAATGACATTGCTGGACACCAGTGTCTCACACCTGTAAGTCTAGCTACTCAGGAGGCTGAGATCTGAGCATCATGTTTCAAACCCAGCCCAGGCAGGAAGTCTGTGAAACTCTTATCTCCAATAAACCACCAGAAAGCCAGAAGTGGCACTGTACCTCAAGTGGTAGAGCACTAGCCTTGAGCTGAAGAGCTGAGTGACAGTGCTCAGGCCCAGAGTTCAAGCCACATGGACAACAAAAGAAAGAAAGAAAGAAAGAAAGAAAGAAAGAAAGAAAGAAAGAAAGAAAGAAAGAAAGAAAGAAAGAAAGAAAGAAAGAAAGAAAGAAAGAAAGAAAGGACATCATTGTAAGGGTGTAAGATGACTAAAATGTGATAAATTTTTGTCTACATTTAGTACATAGAATAAATTTGTTCATACCTTTACTTATGGAAGGAAATTAAGAATAATCCCAATATATTTGGGCAAAATAGTCAAACATTAAGGAAAATCTTGACAGCAGAGATTCAGAGGAGATTTGGGGGTCTATAGTGGGTCTTGATTTGAGATATTTTCTAGGTATCTTAAAAGTTACTTGATATAGATGTTGGCAAGTTAAGGAGGGGAAGTAAACTAGATAGAACATTTGGGAATATTCACTATATAAAAAACATTTAACATTATGGAAATTAAGCTGAAGGTACAAACTCATTGGTTAAGCACCTGACTACCCTGTGTAAGATATTAGAAAAAAATAAGGTTTGGAATTGATGGACATTGCAGCAGTGAAGGTAAATGGGAAAAAAAGACCCTTTCATTGAACTGTCTCAAGAAGTTGGAATATCTTGGTAGATGTTCAGATATGGAATGGTAGATGCCATAGATATACCCGGTTTGTAAAGGCATGTATAAAGTATTTATATAAATAATCAGGCTGTAGGACAATAGCAAGGAAATCTTCCTAATCTAGTTTCTTAAGGCTGAAAGAACCAAGAGGCCACAACCATTTTACATGATGAAGTCAATTCCTTATGACAAGCATGATAATTGAATATGTTGCAGGATAGAGAACACCGGAGATACTACTGATCCTGAGTGTTTTGTCAGTTATTAATTCTGTGAACTTGAAAATATTTTTTCCTGCTTCACACTTCAACTTCTCCATGATTGTCAAATCAATCATAATTGTTTGATATTTAAATGAATTATTATGGGCAAAGCACTAAGAATTTTGCTTTGGATTTTTAAGTTATCAGTGTAAATGGGACCATGAACACTATTTCTTTAGCTGTTATTTCAGTGTGCAGGCAAGCATATACTGTAAGTCACACATTAGCCAAAAAAACAAAACGAACCAAAAACAAATAAGTGATAGCAGAACCCAGAATACTGAAGAAAATTAATAGAAAGAGAATAAACCAAAACTTAAAGTGAGATTACAAAACTAGTAAGATTCAATTATATATTGAAATGGACAAGATCTTACCTTTTTATGAACAAGCTTTCCTTTTTTAGGGAAAACATTTGAAAATTTGAAAATAAGCTGGGTTAGGGAAGGGATGGTAGGGGGAAAGCAAAGGAGGAAGCAACAATGCTCAACAGGAAATGTACTCACTACCTTGTTCATGTAACTGTAACCCCTCTGTACAACATTTTTACAAATAAAAATGTACAAAAAATGTTCATACATAAAAATTAAAAAGAAGAAGCTGGGTGAATTGGCTTGCTTGCTTGATTAGGAATTATACGTTGAATTAATATTTTGTGGTAGGAAATGAGCTATGGGCTAAAAGGGTCAAATTAGATAACTTCTCAATGTTTCACTATTAAGAAGTCTCTAGCATATACAGAATAGTTGTTGGAAGGAAGATGTAGCTAGGATTAAAAGCTTTGTTTCATTTCAGCCCTGGTTTCAACATTTTTTTTTCTAAAATGTGAGTTGTTTAGTGAAATAATTTGGCTGAGTATAGCAGAATATAGTAGAATTTTCCCTATGCTGGTGAGTTCAGGGGGCTTCCAATAACTACCCAACCTGTAGAAGCTGTTACTCACTAAACAAAAGATTTCCCTAGTATCTATAACAAACATCAGCTCAAATAATAGGAAAGCTTTTTTAAAGTTACTGAAGTAAGACAATTAAATGTTTTAATCTTAACATATTGAACAGTGTTTTAATTTCTTATATAAGGACATTATATTTATATTTTCAAGACTAAATACAGATTAAGTTTATTTCTGAAATATACATGATGTATCATTTGATTTTTGAAGTTAGCTAGTGGGAGATTTAGTAATAAAATGCAAGTAAAATATTTTAAATGAGAAGCTTCTAGAGAAGACAAGCATGAGTTAGTCTTTTCTTCCTCAGAGAAGAGTTAAGAGACACTGTCACTGTGTGATTTAAGCACAATATTTAGAATTGCAGAGAGTTCTCAGAAACATATGAATATTGCTCAGTCTTTCTTTACCTGGGAAGGAAATAGAATGGGAGAAAAAGGCATGTGTGCATATATGTGTGTGTGTATGTGTGTGTGTTGTGTGCTTGTGCGTTCTTGTGTGGATGAAAGAAAAATAAAAGAAAGGGAGAAATGAGGAGGGAAAAGGAATAGACAGAACAAAAGAGAGAAGGAGGAGGAGGGAAAAAGAGGAGGAGAGACAAGAAGGAGTAACAGGCAGTTCTATTCCAATCATCTGTAATGAGTATTCCTGTTGGTAGGAATCAAAATTGTCTCGCTGTTTACTCAAGGAGAGGGAACCAATTATACAGCAGGGACTCGAACCCAAATTACTTGACCATCTTCACCTTATGAAACTCCTGGGGAAAGAGAAAGAAATTAACACCAAAGATAGAACATTAAGCATATGAACTCCTCTAATTTCGAATTTTGTTGCTATCCTAGCAATTCATTCAGAGATAGAAGTAATACAACCATTTCGCCAACAGAGTTAATACCAGTTGACTCATCAATAAATGAGCCACACTTACGACCTATGTCCATAACTTGCTTTATTGTTTTCTTTTTTAAAAAATAAACCATGAGAAATCCAATGCAGTATGGTCTTGAGGTAAAATTGCTAGTTAACGAGGTGTGCTGAATGCTTTCTACAGCCACAGTTATAAACTACTTCAGACATGCTGGCTGTGTCAAATGAGCCAGACAGAGGTGAAATGAAGATAGAAAAAGATACTTTTGAACAAGAATTCAGGGACTCTGTTAATGCACTGAATGACATTATGCACAGTTTCTTGATGAGACCATTTTACCATTTCCTAATTTCTACCACAATTTAACAGTTACAGAAGACCTGGTTTCTTTGAAATTTGTTGTGAAGTTAATAATGAAATAATTCTACCTACACCAGAGAGAAGTTTACAGAACTCATTTTGACATAAAATGGCTGTGAATACTATTATATCTATCAAATATTGAAATTGTTGTCTGTCCATGAAATCTTTCAAAAATTTTCTCCACCCAGATATGTAAAATTAATGTGAAAGAACAAAAGTAACTATATCTCCGCTTCCCACTCTAAAACTCAAAGCCCCCAAAAGAAAAAAACACATATTTAAATATTTTAAAATCATGTTATCTGATGAGTATTTAATACTGTATGTAATACACCTAAAAAGTGTAGCATCTGCAATTTATTCATGATTTTTATCTGTACATATACCACTTGTAGTAGACTAGTTCTAGTTTTATTATTAGAATTTTTTTACACAATTGAAACAATTCCATAAAGCCAAACACTAGTATCATAATAAAATTTTTCTAAATATTTCAAAAAGTAATTTTGATAATTACTTTGAAATATATGCAATGACACTTGAAACAACACTTGGTTTGAAGTTCTTAAAATTGAGATATAATATAAATTTCATATGTAGAAAGTTGTCATTGTCATTCAACATTCCCATATAATTCATTCTACATAATCATTCTTCTTGCAGATGGTTCTGTATAATTTTGCTACAGAACTTAAGTTAGTGATTCTCAAACATTGCAACAACTCTACTCTAAGAATATTAACCCTGGGAATTATAAGTGTAACTGCAACTAATATAAAATCACTTGATATTAAACATTTAAAAATATTCTACAATATTAGATGTATTTTATGAATAATGATGATTCATTAATTATATGTTATTATGTTTTATTGTATGTATTATCAATTTTAATTTGATACTTATTAGTAACACTGTCACTAAAGCAAAAAATAATGTACACTCATTACTTTGGTTATCTTCATGCGATCCTGTCTGGATTTTACATTCTCCATTTTTTATTTATTCATGTACCATACTAATTTTATAACTAATTACATTTAAAGAGTGTTAGTTAATATTTAGGAATGAAGTATCCCCGAGGCAAGTCAAATGTGTTACAAGTTCAGTTGCCTGCTGATGGCTTTGAGAGGTGAGTGTATCATGAAGGCCTTAAATTAATTGATGGACTAATCAATCTATGTCTTTATTACTTCAAGGATTTCAAGAAGGTTCTAATGCTCACATTACTCATATCTCATCCTTTACCCTCCTTCTATACCTCTTGTCCACCGTTGCTAAATATCATGGCCTCTTGCCATGAGCATTAATTAGAAAGATAAGCCAGGTGTAGGCTTGAAAACAGCCAACTCAAGTGAACATGTATTGATATCTCTAAGTTCATGAAACCAGATGAATTTCCTGCTTTTAAAATGTTCTTTTCAGGTATTTTATTAAAATGATAAACATTCATTCATGGAGAAAATAGGAATAGAAGGAACCTTTCTAAAAACAATAAAGGCCATTTATGACAGACCAATAGCCAATATTATACTTAATGGGGGAAAGCTACAACCAATTCTCCTAAAATCAGGAACAAGGCAAGGATGCCCACTGTTTCAACTCCTCTTCAATATAGTCCTGGAACCCTTAGCCAGGGCAACAAGGCAAGAAAAAG
Source organism: Dipodomys merriami (assembly GCF_024711535.1). Lineage (NCBI taxonomy): Eukaryota > Metazoa > Chordata > Mammalia > Rodentia > Heteromyidae > Dipodomys > Dipodomys merriami. The sequence goes on from NW_027206401.1 coordinate 43,564,346, forward strand.
ACATTAAAGGGATCTGCATAGGGAAAGAAGAAGTTAAACTATCCCTTTTTGCAGACGACATGATACTATACCTTCACGATCCCAAAAACTGCATCCCCAAACTCTTAGAAATCATAAATCACTTCGGCAAAATAGCAGGATACAAAATAAACCCACAAAAATCAGTTGCCTTCCTGTATACTGACAATGCACAAGAAGAGAGGGAAATAAAGGGAGCAACCCCATTCACAATAACCTCCCAAAAAATAAAATATTTAGGAATTAACCTAACCGAAGATGTAAAAGAACTATTTAATGAAAACTATAAAAAGTTAAAGAAAGAAATTGCAGAAGACACTAGGAAATGGAAAGACCTCCCATGCTCTTGGATAGGCTGACTTAATATAGTAAAGATGCTAATAATTCCAAAACTAATATACAAATTCAATGCAATTCCTATTAAAATCCCAATGACGTACATCACTGAAATACAGAAAAGAGTCCAAGAATTCATATGGAACAACAAAAGACCTAGAATAGCCAAAACAATTCTAGGGGATAAAGACAATATGGGAGGGCTATCCATGCCGAACTTCAAACTCTACTACAGAGCTATAATAACAAAGACAGCATGGTACTGGCACAAAAACAGACCCTAAGACCAATGGAACAGATAGAAGATCCAGAAATAAATCCACAGGCCTACAGCCAGCTGATATTCGACAAAGGAGCCAAAGACATACAATGGAATAAACACAGCCTCTTCAGCCACTGGTGCTGGGAAAACTGGGCGACCACATGCAGAAAACTAAAAGTGGACCCCAGCCTATCACCATGCACCAACATCAACTCAAAATGGATTAAAGACCTTAACATTTAACCTGAATCTCTGAAACTACTGCAGGACAGAGTAGGAGAGACATTTGAACTAATTGGCGCAGGAAGGAATTACCTGAACAGAATCCCAGGGTCACAAAAAGTTGGAGAGAGACTCGACAAATGGGACTACCTTAACAAAAAAAAGCTTCTGCACAGCTAAATCTATCGCAACCAAGCTAGAAAGACAACCAACTAATTGGGAAAAAATATTTACCAGCAATATATCAGACAAGCGGTTAACATCCTGTATATACAGGGAACTCAAGAAACTAATCCCTTCCAAACCTAACAAACCAGTTACTAAATGGGCAGGGGAACTAAAGAGGGACTTCTCAAATGAAGAAATAAAAATGGCAAAGAAACACATGAGGAAATGTTCATCATCCCTGGTGGTGAAGGAAATGCAAATAAAGAGAACCCTGAGATACCACCTTACCCCAGTCAGAATGTCCCACATCCACAAATCAGCCAAAGACAAATGCTGGAGGGGATGTGGAGAAAGAGGAACCCTATTACACTGCTGGTGGGAATGTACACTTATACAACCACTTTGGAAAGCAGTCTGGAGGGTCCTTAGAAAGCTAAAGATTGATCTCCCTTACGACCCAGTCATACCACTTCTAGGCATCTACCCTGAACAACAGGAACCAATATACAAGGACACGTGCACCTTCATGTTTATTGCAGCACTGTTCACAATAGCTAGGATATGGAAACAACCCAGATGCCCCACCACAGATGAATGGATCCAAAAATTGTGGTATCTATACACAATGAAATATTATGCAGCCATTAGAAATGACAAAATAATGGCATTTGCAGGGAAATGGATGGAGCTAGATTGAATCATGTTGAGAGAGGTAAGCCAAGAGCAAAGTGACAAAAGGTACATGGTCGCCCTGATAAGTGGATGCTAAATCCAAAATGTTAGGTGATACCACAAAACTAACAGGACTTAAGAAACAAAGAACTCCCACTCATCTGGTCGAACCACTACTAAATATCCCCATGCTACTGATCACATGTATGGTGTATAACATGTGAACACCGTTATATGTTATAGACTGTGATAGACAATTTGCTCCAGGAAATGAATGAACTTGTGACTTTAAATGAGCATCATTATTCCACAATACTGTGAAATTCGGGAAATTATGTAATCTCTTAATCACAATAAAAAAAAAAGAACCTTGGGGAAGGTAGGGAGGGAAGGGATATTAGGGGGAAAACAATAGGAACTGTACTCATTACCTCACTCATGTAATTGTAACCCTCTGTATAGTATCTTTACAATAAAAAATGATAAGAAAATGACTAAACAAAAGATACATATGACCAAAATTGCACATTTAAAAATACTTTTCATGATCTTCACTCTAAGTTTTCAGTAAAGATAGGCTTTTATCATCTTAAATCATCACTATTAGAATTGATAATAAAATGTTAAAGTAATAAGTAAACTTGGAACTTTCTATTGCAAAGCAAACTGATAACTGTCCTAATTATCAAAGCAACTTTTTTTTTTTTTTTTTTTTTTTAGTCAGTAGTGGGGCTTGAACTCTGGGCGGCTTGGGCACTGTCCCTGCGCTCTTCAGCTCAAGGCAAGCGCTCTACTGCTTGAGCCACAGCACCACTTCCGGTTTTCTAGTGGTTTATTGGAAATAAGAGTCTCAAGGACTTTTTCCTGCCCGGGCTGGCTTTGAACCGCTATCCTCAGATCTCAGCCTCCTGAGGTAGGATTACAGGTGTGAGCCACCGGCGCCTGGCTTCAAAGGAACTTTTGTATGACAAAGCATAGGATCATTGGCTATTGGTAAAAAAAAAAAAAAATGTTCAGTGAAAACTGCATATAGAATTACCTTGTGGGAGCCCAATAACTTACATTTAAAGAGTAAACTATCCTAAAAATAGGATAATTACATTTATAGATTTAGTCTGTGGGGTCAAGGGGAGGCAGTATCATAAATCCTTCATCATTTTGGAGGAGGCAGACAGTATTCCTGTGTTTCACTCAAGCAAGGGAGATCTTGTTCCTCTTACTACCTTTATTCCACCTAGTGCCATAATCATTTTAAAAAAGACCGTTCTTCATAGTAGCCTGATTCCTTCCTTTCAGTGTTCTTCTCTTCTACCTTTAAAAATTATATCATGTCTGCAGTTTTTACCTGTAGCCTTGCTATCTTCCTCCATTATAGCTACCAGAACCTATATTTTTATGTTATTATAAGATTGATATATAATTTTATTTCTATTCATTTTATTTGTATTTTTATATTTGTATATTTGTATTTGTATGTTTGTATTATTATTTGTATATTATATTTGTATTATATATTTGTATTTTTTACATTATTATTTATTTGTATATTATATTTGTATATTTTATTTGTATATTTGTATTTGTATATTTCTATGTTTTATTTGTATATTTGTATTATATTTGTATATTTGCATATTATTATATTTGTATATTTTACGTAAATATACATGTTAGTGATCATATGTTTATATAGATAGATGGATATACTGAGGGAGAGAAAACTTTGTGAAGAATTAAATGCTATACGTTCCCTTGTCTAATCTATTTCTACATATACAGTAGTTTAACAAATGCTGATATAAGACACAAATAATGGATCATTAATACCTCTTTATAAGAAGAATACCTCTTTTTTGATACTTCCAAGATACAAGATTCTCTTGTCCAATCAAGTTCCAAAAATTTAAGATCATTTGGGGCCTAAAGACAATATAAAGAGCTTGTTGAACTGTGTTTTATGGGATATTCCAATAAATTTCTACTCGATACAGATCCCAAGAATAGTGCAGAGCATGTCTGAATTCTTAGTAATTGTTAAGCACATCAGGGGAAAAAAAAATATATATATATATATAAGGGAAAGTATTTGAGCGCTTAAGGGCTTTTCTCTACATCCTGAATTTCATCACTGGATATATAAAGCTTTGGAGTTTGAGTGAATCATAAAAATTCCTCTTTCCTAGAATGTCATCCTCTTCAATCTTTTTATGATGCACTAATTTACTGGACAATATACCGGAAAGATGATTGCTTTAACTTACCTTAATACCTGCAATAATGAGAACTCATTACTAGTTAAGGAAGCCTCTTCAATTTACAGACAGTTAATCTCTTGGAAAATTTGAGTAGCATATATGTGTCTGCATGTGTGTGAAGTCCAACTCTATTCCTTAAAACATCTTCATATTTCTTGCTTAGAATCATATTTTCTCTCATCGAAATCACTTCTTCTGATGTTTTAGAATGTAAATAAGATGCATTTTGGCATAAATTTCAATAGTAAAAGACATTAGAGCTGGGTTATAAAGACACCAGGTCTTAGTGATAGCTTTGGCAGTTTAAGCTTTTATTCATTGGAGAAAAACTCATTATTCCCTGCCCTTAGGTAAACGGAGAATGTCTTTACAGCATGAATGCTGGTGAGACATCCAAGCCAAACCCTTTGTTATAAGGAGGTTATATAACATAAACTCTGAATAATTTTGAGTAATCTTAGTATAGAGATAATAAATGATAATCCATTCCTCACTTTCTTTTCCTACTGTGGCTGAAGTTTGTAAAATATATCTCCTGCTTAACTGAGTCTCCCCTAACAAAAGAGGAAATTACAGCATAGAGAATAGATTTTTGAAATATAAAAAGAAAATAAAATCTGTAACAAAAATATAGCAGGACTTATCGACAACTTTGCAGGCTCAATTGAAATTTTGAGCCATCAATTCAAAGAAATATGAGTTTGTAAAACTATACATTTCCTCTAAACCCCAAACACTTACACTTAGGTATTTTGGTTTACTATTTATTTTATGGTATTGTCAAAGATTTTGGTTTTTGTTTTTTATGGTCCTGGGGCTCAAATTCAGGGCCTGGGCGTTGTCCCTGAGCTTCTTTTTGTTCAAGATTAGCACTCTGCCACTTGAGCCACAGTACCACTCCTCAGTATTTTATTGGAGATTAGAGTCTCATGGGGACTTTTCTGTCTGGGCTGCCTTGATCACTGATTCTCAGCTCTCAGCCTCCTGAGTAGCTAGAATTACAACATAAGCCACCAGCACTGTGCCTCAAGATATTTCTTATACAAAAAATGGGTGTAGAATGTGTATGCGTGGGTAGTATTAAATATAGAACTGACATAATATTATAAACTAGAAAGAAGAACCATATTTTTACCACTGAAGAAAATGGGGTAAATAATTTAGAATTATCACTGTGGTTGAAATAAATGAACAGAAAAAAAATCAGATGTTTCATTTGAAAGTTTATAATTCAATGTTTTTGAAAAATTATTTTTAACTCCTTGGATATTTAGAATTGTGCCCATGGGCTATTAGTGTAATAAATTCCAGGATCTTACCAGAAATTTTTATGAATTGTATAAATTCAAAGTGTGAATTTCTTTTTTTTTCTTTTATTTGTCATTTAACATTTTTTTATTTATTTTATTTTATTTTTTATTTTTTATTGTGAAAATACTGTACAGAGGGGTTACAATTACATGGGCAAGATAGTGAGTACATTTCTTATCAAGCATTGTAGCCTCCTCCTTTGTTTACCCTTCCCATCCCTTCCCTGCCCCTGCCCAAACCCCCACCCAGTCCTCCCCCCCCACCAAAGTTGTAAAGTTTGTTTTCGACATGACAACTTGTACTTCTCATTGTTGCAACAGGTCCACCTGTATCCTTATTTAAACGACTTGTTTTTCCCCTTCCCCTCCACAAATTATACCGACATCAAATACAGTGAAAGCAGGGGTTATATTGTGGGGGAGGGACATACAAAGTAACAAAGAAATAATCTTATAAATGCATTAGAAACAATCGCATGAAAGAAAAAAAAACATTTAAATATGTATCTTAGGGTTCATTTTCCTAACATCACCTTATCTGACCTTTTCTGCTTGACTCATACATATACTAGATATTGCAAATAAGGGAAACCATGGCACCCATGTTTCTTTGGGCTTGGCTTACTTCACTTAATATAATTTTTTCTAAGTCTTTCCATTTCCTAACAAATGGGGCAATGTCATTCTTTCTGATGGAGGCATAGAATTCCATTGTGTATATATACCACATTTTCTTGATCCATTCATCTACTGAAGGGCATCTGGGTTGGTTCCATATCTTAGCTAGGGTAAATAATGCTGCAATAAACATAGTTGTGCTGGTAGCTTTAGTGTGGTTTTGTTTGTAAACATTTGGGTAAATGCCCAAAAGTTGCATTGCTGGGTTATAGGGGAGCTCTATGTGGAGTCTTTTGAGGAACTTCCATACTAGAAAGTATGAATTTCTTATACTCCACATGAACTTTAAAGAAGCAATTGAGTGAAACAGAATCACCCAGTGCTACATTATCTACAGGATGAACAATTAAATATTGATGTTTGTGTGTGTGTATGTGTGTGTGTGTGTGTGTGTGTGTGTGTGTGTGTGTGTGTGTGTGTGTGAGAGAGAGAGAGAGAGAGAGAGAGAGAGAGAGAGAGAGAAACAGAGAGAGAGAGACAGAGAAAGTGCATGTGTGTGTGTTTGTGTGTTTCTACCACAGAATTGTAACATGAAAATATTAGTTGATTGATTTGTTTGTTGTTGTTTTTGTTGTTCCTGGGACTTGAATTTAGTTGGCTATTTTGGAGAGAGGATTCCATTTCTTTTTTTTAAAATATTAATTTAATTTAATTTTTTATTTTTCAAATTCTTTATTGTGATTAAGTGATTACATAATTTCTAAATTTCACAGTATTGTGGGATAGTAATGCTTAAAGTCACAAACACATTCTAACTTTCATGGGGCAAATTGTCTATCGTGGTCTATAACATTTATGAGTTCTATGAGCTTTGACAATACAGTTATTTCTTCCACATTGGGTGGTATGTACATTTCTTTTGTTTTGCATAATGTCAGCTGTTCCCTCTTTCCCACTCATTCCCTCCCTCCCATCATTGCCATTGAGTTGTTTAGTTAGTTTTGACCAATGTCCTGTGTAGCAGATGGATCCCACTGTTGTATGTTTTTCCCTGATTCCCTCTAGTTCTGTGTCCTCCTCCTGGTTTCCCTCTGGTGTGCACATATATACCATATATATGATCAGTAGCATGGGGTTGTTTAGTAGTTATTCAACCAGATGAGTGGAAGTCTTTTGTTTCTTAACCCTTGTTAACTTTGTTGTATCACCTTACATTTTGGATTTAACATCCACTTATCAGGGAGACCATGTGCCGTTTGTCTCTTTGCTCTTGGCTTACCTCACTCAACATGATTTCTTCTAGCTCCATCCATTTCCCTGCGAATGCTATTATTCTGTCCTTTGTAATGGCTACATAATATTCCATTGTGTATAGATACCACAATTTTTGAATCCATTCATCTGTGGTGGGACATCTGGGTTATTTTCAAATCCTGGCTATTGTGAACAGTGCTGCAATAAACATGGAGGTGCACGTATCTTTGTATACTGGTTCCTGTTGTTCAGGATAGATGCCTAGAAGTGGTATGACTGGATCATAAGTGAGCTCAATATTTAGCTTTCTGAGGACCCTCCAGACTGCTTTCCAAAGTGGTTGTATAAGTGTACATTCCTACCAGAACGGTAATAGGGTTCCTCTTTCTCCACATTCCCCTCAGCATTTGTCATTGGCTGACTTGAGGATGTGGGCCATTCTGACTGGGGTAAGGTGGTATCTCAGGGTTGTCTTTATTTGCATTTCCTTTACAACAAGGGATGGTGAACTTTTCCTCATGTGTTTCTTTGCCATTTTTATCTCTTCATCTGAAAAGTCTCTCTTTATTCCCTTGCCAATTTAGTAATTGGTTTGTTAGGTTTGGGAGGGATTAGTTTCTTGAGTACTGGATATTAACCCCTTGTTTGATATATTGGTTGTCTTTCTAGCTTGGTTGCTATAACTTTAGCTATGCAGAAACTTTTTATTTTAAGGTAGTCCCATTTGTCGATTCTCTTTCCAATTTGTTGTGACTCTGGGACTCTGTTCAGGAAATACCTGCCATTGCCTGTAAGTTTAAGTATCTCTCCTACTCTGTCCTGGAGTAGTTTCAGAGATTCAGGTTTGATGTTAAGGTCTTTAATCCATTTTGAGTTTATGTTGGTGCATGGTGATAGGCTGGGGTCCACTTTTAGTTTTCTGCATGTGGCTGCCCAGTTTTCCCAGCACCAGTAGTTGAAGAGGCTGTGTTTCTTTCACTGTATGTCTTCAGCTCCTTTGTCAAATATCAGCTGACTGTAGGAATGTGATTTTATTTCTGGATCTTCTATTCTATTCTGTGGCCTTCAGGTCTGTTTTGTGCCAGTACCATGCTGTTTGAAGTCCAGCATCAAGATCCCTCCCATGTTGTCTTTTTTGCCTAGAATTGTTTTAGCTATTCTAGGTCTTTTGTTGTTCCATATGAATTTTTGGACTATTTTTCTGTATTTCAGAAATGTACATCATTAGGATTTTAATAGGAATTTCTTTGAATTTGTATACTAATTTTGACAGTATTGCCATTTTCTATATATTAAGTCTGCCTATCCAAGAGCATGGAAGGTCTTTCCCTTTCCTCATGTCCTCTGTAATTTCTTTCTTTAAATTTTTATAGTTTTCATTAAATATTTCTTTTACACCTTTGGTTAGGTTAATTCCTAAATATTTTATTTTGGGGGAGGTTATTGTGAATGGGGTTGCTCTCTTTATTTCCCTTTCTGCTTGTACATTGTCGGTGTACAGGAAGGCGACTGATTTTTATGGGTTGATTTTGTATCCTGCTACTTTGCCAAAGTGGTTTACAAGTTCTAAGAGTTTGGAGATGGAGTTTTTGGGATCATGAAGGTATAGTACCTTGTCATCTGCAAAAAGAGATAGTTTAACTTCTTCCTTCCCTACACAGATCCCTTTAATGTCTTTTTCTTGCCTTATTGCCGTGGCTAAGGGTTCCAGGAGTATATTGAAGAAGAGTGGAGACACTGGGCATCCTTGCCTTGTTCCTGATTTTAGGAGAATTGGTTGTAGTTTTTCCCCATTAAGTATAATATTTGCTATTGTTCTGTCGTACATGGCTTTTATTGTTTTAAGGAATGTTCATTCTATTCTTATTTTCTCCAGACCTTTTGAACATGAATGAATGTTATATCTTAGCAAAAGCCTTTTCTGCATCTGTGGAGATAATCATGTGATTCTTGACCTTGGCTCTGTTGATTACATTTATTGACTTACATATGTTGGATTACATTTATTGGCTTACATATGTTAAACCATCCCTGCATCTCTGGGATGAAGCTTACCTGGTCATAGTGTATGATTTTTTTTTTATGTTTCTGGATGCTGTTAGCTAGAATTTTGTTAAGGATTTTTGCATCTGTGTTCATCAAGCAGATTGGTCGGTAGTTGTCTTTTTTGTTGGGTCTTTGCCTGGTTTGGGGATGAGTGTGATATTTATTGGCAGCATAGAACAAGTTTGGGATAACTCCCTCTTTTTCTACTTTTCTGAAGAGCTTGAAGAGTATGGGTATTAGTTCTACTTTAAAGGTCTTATAGAATTCCATTGTGAATCCATCTGGTCCTAGGCTTTTCCTTATTGGAAGGCTTTTTATTGCTCCTTATATCTTGTAAGATACTGGCTTATTCAATTGATTTATTTCTTCTTTGCTCAGTTTGGGAACTTGTTTTTCTCTAAAAATTCATCCTTTCTGCTAGATTTTCTTTCTTTAGACAGTATAACTTTTGAAAATAGTCCTTTATAATTGTTTGGCTGTCTTGAACTTTTCCGTGGCATCCCTGAGCTTGTTGATTTGGGTTTCCTTTCTTCTTTTCTTAATTAATCTTTCCAAAGGTCCACCTATTTTATTTATTTTTTCAAAGAACCAGCTTTTTGTTGTATTAATTTTTTTATAATTTTCCTATTCTCTATCTCATTAATTTCTGCTCTTTTGATTATCTGCCTTCATCTAGAACTTTAGGTTCATTTTTTCATGTTTTTCTAGCAGTTTTAATTGCAACATGAGATTATTTACTTGATCTGCTTCTATTTTCTTGATGTGGGCACTGAGGGCAATAAATTTGCCCCAAAGGACTGCTTTTGCTGTGTCCCACAAGTTTCTTTGTGATGTGTCTTCATTTTCATTGAATTGTAGGAACTTTTTAATTTCTTCTTTAATTTCTTCTTTAATTTCTTCTGTTACCCAGGTGTTTCTTAGAAGTTTGCTGTTCAATTTACATGTATTTGAGTAATTTCTGTGGTATATTTTTTAGTGAGAACTAGCTTGATTCTACTGTGGTTGGATAGAATACAGGGGATTATGTCAATCTTCTTGTATTTGCTTAAGTTCCTTAGATGAACTATGATATGGTCTATTTTGGAGAAAGTTCCATGAGCTGCTGAGAACGTGTACTGTGTTGTTTTAGGGTGAAATACTCGGTAAATGTCAGTTAGTTCTTGAAGTATGGCCTCATTTAATTCAGTAACTTCTTTGCCAATCCTCTGGTTGGTAGACCTGTCTTTTGGTGAGAGTGGGGTATTGATGTCTCCTCATAATATCATATTTGGATCTATTTTCTGTAAGCTTGAGAGTATTTGCTTAACACATTTGGGTGTTCCAATGTTTGGGGAGTATAAGTTGATAATGGTAATATCCTCCTCTTGGATTGTTCCCTGTATTAATATGTAGTGTCCTTCCTTGTCTTTTTGTATTGATTTTAATGAAAAGTTTATTTTGTCAGATATCAGGATAGCTACTCCTGCTTTCTTACTGGGAGCATTTGATTGGTAGATCATTTTCCAACCTTGCACTCAGTTTGTTTTTATGTTTGGCTGAGGGGTGGTTCTTCTGAAGGCAACAGGTGGATGGGTCATGTTTTCTGATCCAATCTGTAGTTCTTTTTCTTTTGATTGGTGAATTAAGACAATTAATATTTAAGGTTATTATGGATAGATGCATTGTGGTTCCTGTCATTCCTTGTTTTCCTAAGTTTTTCTTCTTTCCTTTCCTCCTGTGCTTACTAAGTTAGCCTTCTATTAATACCTGTCTAGTTTAGGTCCCTTTTCCTGGTTGGTTTCTTCAGGTTGTGTTCCCCTCATAGTATTCTTTGTAATACTGGTTTATTGCTTATGAATTCATTTAGTTTTTTTTTAGTATTAAAATGTTTAGTTTCATCATCGAATGTGAATGCTAGCTTTGCTGGATATATCAGTCTGGGCGGCAGCTACTGGTTCTCAGGGTTCGGATCATACTTTCCCAGGCCTTTGTCACATTCAGTGTTTGTGTGGAGAGATCTGCAGTGACTCATTGTTTTTTCCATTGCAGTATAGCTCCTTCTTCATTTTTTGCTGCATGCAAGATTATTTCCTTATTATTCAGATCTGTCATTTTTACTGCAATGTTCCTAGAAGTGTTTCTCCTGGGATCCTGCTTCTTAGGTGTTCTAAATGCTTCTGTTATGTTGGTAAGATGTTCTCTATTAAGATGGGGGAAATTTTCATTGATAATCCTGTTGAATAGGTGTTGCATCTCCTTGGTTTGATATTCCTCACCTTTGTCCACTCCAATTATACAAAGGTTAAATTTCTTGGCACTATCTGCTTGCTCTTGGATTTCCCTTTGGCACAATGTAAGTGATTTTTTTCCATATCTGTGACTTTTTGGTCTTGTTGGTGCATTCTGTCTTCTGTATCTGACACTCTAAATTCCATTTTGTTCACTCTGTTAACTTTAGCTTCCACTGTGGTTTGCATGGAGGAAATGGACTCATTTACGGATTCGATGTTGGTTCTCAAAGTACTAATCTCACTTCTTAGTGAAGTGTGCATTACCTCTATTTTTGTGTGCATCTCCTGTTTGAAATCCTGCATCTCTTGATAGTTTGTCCCTGTGTTCTTTAAATTACTGATCTATTTCTCGCTTTAATTCTTGAGTCATTGCCTCCAGCATTTCTTGGATGTAGCTTTTGTCTTCCATTCCTGCTTTGCTTCCACTAGGGTTCTCCCCTAGGTGGCTGCTGGCTTTAGGGGGTAGCTTGCTATCTTAGGTGTTGATAAACCTTGTAATTTTTCTCTGTGATTTTCATATGGGGATTCAGGGATTATTGGAGCCTAATCTGAAATTTTGTTTTGGTCAATATGTGTCTATCTTTGCTTGGTTGTTGTTTCTGGGTTGGAGAGAGTCTGTACTTGGTCTCTGTTCTGTTGGGGGAGAGGCCAAGCTCCAGCTGCTAGTCTGACTCGCATAGGACTCTTGGCTGTCTGCTATAGATCACAGGCATTTCCTGCCTTTAGAAGGACTGATGGGCCTAGACTGCTCCTGTTTACTCCTACAGGTGCTCTTGGCAAGATCCGGTATACTGGATGTACTTTCTCAGTTGCTGGCATTTACTATGGGTTCCTGATTTTTTTTGGGGGGGAGGGTCGGTGGTGGGCCTGAACTCTGGGCCTGGGCACTGCCCCTCAGCACTTCAGGTCAAGGCAAGGGTCCTACATTTGAGCCACAATGCCCCTTCTGGCCCTTTCTGCTTATGTTGCACTAAGGAATCAGATCCAGGGCCTCATGCACACAAGGCAAGCACTCTACCACTGAACCACCTTACTAGCCTGAGCTCCTGACTATTATCAGGTCCTGGTGGCCTGAGTTGTCCAATTCCTGGCCTGGGATATATGGGTCAGGTTCTGGTGAGGTTTGGACTTCTGGTTCTCTTGCCCTGGACACCCAGGTCTTTGGCTATCATGGGTGCAATTCCCAGGGGGTGCAGTTGGACCTGTGCTGCTGTGTATCCCACCTTAGTAACACAGCCTGAAGTACACAGTTCAGGTTTTTTCCACTGTTGGATGTTGTGACCCAGGGGCACTGTTCCTGGTTTGGGTCTTTAAGCTCTCTTCCAGGGGCAATGGATGTGCTTCACAGGCTGGTGGAACACTTGCATGGTTCCCAGTTTTAGTGGGTCCTCTAGTACAGGTGTTGGGGTAGGGGCCTGGGTCAAGATCTGGGGGTTCCCACCAGCTCTGGTCTCCCTTGAGGAGGGATACGCTGTCCCCTGCGGGGTACTCACCATGGAGCTAGTTGTTGTTTCTGTGTGATCTAAGTCGCTGGTTGCCTCTGCAATCAGTGTTCAGTTGAGACACTTGTTGGCTGGGCCCAGGGGTGGTGGCTCTGCATGTTTCTCCTTTGTCTCTGCCTCTGTTGATGCTGTTCAGTTCAGCACAGAGAGATGGGCCATGCCTCGGGCAGGCTGCACTCAGGCCTCCAACTGAGGGGCAGGGGAGGGGTCTTTGTGCAGGTTCTGAGCACTGAGGTTTGTCTCTGTTTGTGCTCTCCGGATCAGCACCAGTATCTTGCAGGTCTTCTGTACTGGTGTTCTGTGGGCAGACCTGTGTAGTTCGGGGGTTTCTGCTGTAGGGCCAAGTGGCTTTGGCTGGATGTGGAGCCGCTCTGCTTGGAGAGTGTGGGCTGGGGGTGGGATCTTTGTGCAGTGTCTGGGCTCCAAGGTTTCTCTGTTTGCGGTGATCAGCGTGTCCAACACCGGTAATTCAGGCATCTTCTGTACGGGTGATCTGCAGAAGATTCCTTGTGTCTCTGGGGACTCTGGCAGCCTCTGCAGCAAGGGCTGGCTGGGGCTTGGCGCATTGCCACACAGTCAGTGAAGGTTAGGGAAGGGGGTCTTTGTACTTGTCTGTTCTGAAATTCTTCCTTTTCTTTCTTTGTTGTTTTTTTCCACCTCCTGCTTTTCTCTGGGTGTTTGTCTTTTTGTTATTGTCGGTCTCTTGGGGAAATTAAGTGTTGGGATTAGAACTCTCTTTTTGGTTGGAGAGAGCTGTGGTGTTTCCCTACTGTGCCATTGCCATCTTGGTCCCCTCTCTCCAGATTCCATTTCTTGCATGAGCAAACACCTGGACCATGATCCACCCATGTTAAGGCTCCTATCTTAACACCATGGCTAAGATTACAGGCCTTTGCCACCATGCCCAGTTCCTTACATTGAAATAGAGTGTGGTAGACTTTCCTACCTGGATATATTACCTTCCATATCTCAGCCTCCCATGTAGCTAGGTGTTTCCAGCTATGAATAGACAGGGTGTCTTGAGAACATTTATAGTTAGGCTGTCCTTGGGTTGTAGTCTTCTTGATATGAGCCTCTCAAGTAGCTAGATAACAGATAGGAGCCACAAGCAGTTCATAGTGGAACTTGTAATCCTCAAATACACATTATAATCATATGTTTTAGTTTATATTCTATTTTATCAAAAGGACACTTGAAGGTCAATAAACCTTGTAAGTTATTCTGGCTTTTTCTTAGCTTATTCATAGCAACTCAATGAAATGAAAATGACTTAAATTATCAATTGTAAACAATTTCAAGAATGAATATAAAAGTTATGTAAAATAAATGACTGACTTAAACTCAGAGAATTTTAGCTTTGATGGTTAGTCAATCAAATATAGATAGATACAGATAGATATATCTGAAGTGATTCAAATGCAGGTTCTATTCAAAATTAAACATTCAATTTATTTCTATTACTATGAGGCAAAATTAATGTGTTATACATATAAAATATGATTTACATAGAAATAAAAAATCTTAAATGCAACAAAACCAAACAGTCATTATGAGCTTTGGTACATTTTACATCATAGTCTGTATTTGTATTTGGAAGGAGCAATTCTAGTATGAGACATATAATATTATTTTGTTTCTCTATATTTAGTTAAAGTTCACCATAGGCGAGAGCCAAAGTTTCATTATCTAAAGAGTAAATTGAATTTTAAAATACATAAATCATGTCTTCAATATAATTGCACTCAAATTGGAACACACTTTTTTCATATACAGAAGATGTTTCAGTGTCCATCATCCTAAGATATGGAACCAACCCAGATGCCCTTCAGTAGATGAATGGATTAATAAAATGTGATATATATATATATATATATATATATATATATATATATATATATATATATATATATACACACACACACACACATACATGCCTCCATCAGAAAGACACTGCCCCTTTGTTAGGAAATGGAAAGACTTAGAAAAAAATTATTTTAAGTGAAGTAAGCCAGACCCAAAGAAACATACTTCCCAGGATTTCCATTATTTGCAATAACTAGTTTATGTCTAGGACAAGCAGAAGAGATCAAAAGCTATGTACAAATGACCATATAACCTGATGCTAAGTGAAATGAGCCCCCAGATAGGGACACAAGGATTTTATCTTTCTTGTTGTTTTTTTTAATGTATTTATAATATACTATGAGATATTTTTGTTTCTTTGTATGTTCTTCCCCCATGGCACAACCCCTGTTGTCACTGTAATTGATTCTGGTGTCCTACATCTTGTATATACATTTTTCTCATTTGGGGAAGGGAAGGGAAATAACAAAATGCTGAAATAAGGATACAGGATGATCCATTGTAACAATGAGATGTATAAGACACTATGTTGAAAATAAATTTTAAAACATTGTGGGGGAAGGAGTGAGTTGTGGAGGTGGGTAGGGAAGGTATAGTAGGGGGAAAACAAAAGAGGGGGTAACAATGCTCAATAGGAAATGTTCTCTTTACCTTATTCATGTAACTGTGACCCCTCTGTATAGTATCTTTACAATAAAAAATATATATTTATTTTTCACTCATTTTTTATACTGACAGCGAAAAAGCTCTTCTAGGGAGTGACTTTGTTTTTTAAGAAATAGGTTAGGGTCTCGGAAGGTGGTTCAGTGGTAGAGTGATTGCCTTGCATGCATGAGGCCCTGGGTTCATTTCCTTAGCCTCACATAAGCAGAAAAAGCCAGAAGTGGCACTGTGGCTAAAGTGGTAGAGTGCTAGCCTTGAGCTGAAGAGCTGAGGGACAGCACCCAGGCCCAGAGTTCAGGCTCCATGACCAAAGGGGGAAAAAAAAGGCTATAAACCAGGCATCAACAGATCATGCTGGTAATCATAGCTACTCAGGGGCCTGATATATGAAAATCATGGTTTAAAACCAGCCCAGGCAGAAATAAGACTTATATCCAATTAACTAGCAGAAAACCAGGAGGGGATCTGTGGTAGAGCACTATCCTTGAGGGACAAAGCTCAGGGAAATTGCTCAGACCTAGAGTTCAAACCCCAAGACTAGAAAAAAAATAAATCATACTCTAAATGCAAATCCAGACAAATTATTTTTTAGTTCCTCATTTTTTTCCTTTAATATACATGTGCAATTTATGTAGCAAGTTAAAAAATGCTTTCAGTACATATATTCTCCTGGGTTTTGTTAATGGTGGGATACAATGGAGAAAGGGTAAAGAATTTTTAGCAGGAGAGTTGGTTTGAGTCCAGACTCCAAATTTAATTCTAAGTACTATGTTTACTCCTAAGCAATTATATACTCAAAAGTTTCTTTAAGCTGGGCACCAGTGTCTCACACCTGTAATCCTAACT
The DNA here is from genome assembly GCF_024711535.1 of Dipodomys merriami. Classification (NCBI taxonomy): domain Eukaryota; kingdom Metazoa; phylum Chordata; class Mammalia; order Rodentia; family Heteromyidae; genus Dipodomys; species Dipodomys merriami. Next base: position 43,580,651 of record NW_027206401.1, read on the forward strand.
ACTCAGGAGGCTGAGATCTGAGGATTGTGGTCCAAACCCACCCCGGGTAAGAAAATCTGAGACTCTTATTTCCAATAAACCACCAGAAAACCAGAAGTGGTGCTGTGGCTCAAGTGGTAGAGCTCTTCCCTTTAGCTGAAGAGCTGAGAGACAGTGTCCAAGCCTAGAATTCTAGCCCCAGGTCTGACAAAAAAATTTTAAAAAGTTGTCTGCAAAATGGAAATTGTCATGGGAAAATACATTGGCCCTTTAAGGGATTAAAAGGAAAGTATGTGGGCACTTGAAAATGCATCCATTTCAAAACACATCTTTTTAAACTTTACCCTTAACTTTTGTTTTATTTTCTTTTTTGTTCTGGGCAGTGTTGACTTAGTCAGCTGAATTAATGTAATACATAATGAAATACATAATGTAATATATAACCTGATTTTCATACAGTTCTCTACCCTAACTTCACTTGTGCATTAGAAACATTAGTGCCATTCCCTGAGCAGAAACAAGGGGAGAAGCTAGCCGATGCATGGGTGGAACAGGTTGGCTCACTCCACACACAAGGAAAGGCAATGCTTTCTTGCTGGAGTGGAGAGATCAAAGCACAGTGGATGGCCTTTCTCTGGATGACTTCCCCAGATGCTTAAGGTTTTGAAACAGCTGTTTCAATGCAGGCACAGCAGGCAATCCACTCAATCCCCTTCTGAGGAAGTTCTTTGCCATGTCTCAAATGGATTGTGTTTTCCCCTTACAAATTGGCCTACAGATTAGGTATGACAATTAACACTGGTGTATATAGTTAAAGAAATATATATATATATATATATATATGTACATATATATATATAAAATCTGGAACTAAAAAAAGCATGCTGCACAGTAGAAAACATAGGATATAAATTAAGTTGGTTCGTACACATGCCTTAGAGACTACATAGTCAATGCATTACACATTTCAGATGCAGAATCTGATGATGTGTTTCAGTAGTCTGCGCATGGTCACCATCCCTAAAATTACAATAAAATAACAATAATTTGATCAATGTAAGATAAAACAAAATTTTAAAATAGTATGCGTCTTTCCTTTTTATGAATACTTTATTTCAAATTTAGTATTTATGATCAATTTCAGTACTTGGGGGTCTGACTAATGTTTTTGTTTTGTTTTGTTTTTTTTTTTTTTTTGTTGGGCATGGGGCTTGAACTCAATACTTGGGCTCTGTCCCTGACCTCTTTTGCTCAAGGCTGGCACTCTACCACTTTGAACCACAGTGCCACATTCAGTTTTCTGGTGCTTAATTGACATCAGAGTTTCATGATCTTTCCTGCCCAGGCTGGTTTTGAACTATGATCTTCAGATCTCAGCTGCCTGAGTAACTAGGATTACAAGGGTAAGCCACCAGAGCCTTACCAGCTAATCTTATTTTTACTGGAAATCCACTATATCAAAATGCAAGGCATTCCATGAAACTTTCATTCATTCACATTGCTTATTATTGTTTTGTTATTCTGTCAGAAAGTAAACATAAGGAAAATGAGAAATGGTTCTTTAACTCTAAGGTACAGTTGTTAAGAAAATTAACTCTTGAAATAAATTGAGCTTGAATTTTGTTTTCATTATCATATAGCTAAGAGAGCTTGTGCATGATACTTTACTTTTATGACTCTTAACTTTTTCATTGTAAAATACCCACACATTGTCTACTATCAGATTTTTTTCAGGACTAATGAGGGAATCCATCCATAGTTTTAACACAATGTCTGGCAAATATAGTCATGAAATAATTATATATACATTGCCACAACATTCCAGAACACACTTTTGTTTAGTGAGTGACACAGATATTACATCAATACATACAAGTTGATAAAATAAAACAAACAAATACACACAAACATTCCCTGTTCCGCAAATCTGTTGTTAAAGATAAATACCACAGTTTTCCTGGCAGGATAATCAACAGAGTTACTTTTTATAGATTTTTTTCATACTTACATGTTGGTGATTTAGGGTAAGAATAAGATAGGGAGTGAATATTTTAAGTAGAGGCATATACTACAATGACTACCCAATGCAATGGAAGGTGACTTGTATTTAACCTGCTGGGAGTTGTTGCAAAGTTGGAATATATGGTAGTATGCAAACAACTCAAGATTCAGAACACTATTTAGATCATTCCTTAGTTATTTATTTAGATTTCCTGATAGAATTTTTGTACTTACAGCAAGCAACCAGACAAAATTCAGGCATTATTTTATTCATTATAAAAGAGGTGACTATTGCAAGCTCAGTGTTAGTCTTCATTGATTCAATGCATTGCCTGTCCAAGCCTCTATCACAGGTACCATGTCAGCCTCATGGAACTCGGGAGACATGAACAAGCAGTTTGAATACCATGCTGTAATTGTGGTGCCCATTTTCATTATAAATAATGAAATCCCTTTGCTGCCTTCCCAGAAGGCTGTGATGTTCTCGCATCAACCATGATATGGACATATATATATATATATATATGCATAATTTTATTGTTGTTACTGTCTGTTTTGTTTATTTGTTACCTGTATGTATATCTCAAACACATTGAAAGAAATAGAATACATAGTAGACACATTAATTTCAAGACAAATTACATGGTTAAACATATGTCTGACAGTCCCTTTCAGCAAAAGAATGTGGATAGAGAAATTTTGTGTGGAGGCAAATACACAATATAATTATGTTGTAAAAAATTGCTTTTTTGTTTTTAATCAATCATTTCTAAAGACATGGGATTGCTCTGTGAAGTTCTAGTCTTTTGTAATGAATATTGATGTTTTACTCATTGTCTGAAAACTTAACTTGTCTTATAGCAGTTGCTAGATACAGGTACCTGAAGTGGAATGCTAATGAATTGACTAGGCAGGAAATATTTCCCTATTTTACAGAAAAGTTAAAAGAATATTTGTTTGTACATATTGACTAGAAAATGGTTGGATATAAAATTATTTGAATCCAGTTACCTTCTGGAACACAAGGTACAAATTCATCAATACTATGAAACTCGAAAACCATATTTTTAATGACTGGGTTCTGGTAATTTATAAACTGAGTTAAATGGGAAAGTCTATAACACACCAATTCAATTTTTTACAACTGAATTTTCCATTTTGATTTAATAATAATTTAAAACTGAAAACAGATGCATAGAATTGGGAAGGAATATTTCATAGGTTATTTATGATCACTTTACTAATTTCAGTATTTTCTCCTTGGAAATTTTTTGGTATTAGGATAGATGTTAGAAAACAAATATTAGTTACATTTTTTAGGGAAACATTTGATTTCTCTTCTAGAAACAGACAACCTCTCTCCACAGCATGATATTATGTGGGTGTATATGCCTTTAACTTGAATGTACCAATCTGATTTGCACTGAAATTTTTACCCTTTGATTTTTTACCTGGTGCTTTACAAGTTCTAAAAGCCTCAAAGCTTTGGTTTGAATGGTGCCCAGCCTAAAGCAGGAAGCACTGCATTTGATCTGAAATCCATAAAATCAAAAGTTTGTCCCACCACAAATCCTATATTTTACCATCTAACTGTGAATTGCAGTGGGAAATAAAGTATCTCTTTTATTCCTTTCATCCAATATTGTGAAGGACATTTGAGGACTTGATTTAAAGTTTCGAGGAATTGAGTCTGGATGTTAACAAGTAAAGGAGAATTCAAACCCCCAGTTGCAGGTTCCTTCAAAGACTTACCTTGAGCACCAAGTGCCCTTGCTGAACTTTTTGATTAAGTGGATATGCCTAGATTATAGGGCTCAGGAAGTGAAATTCTTCCCAACTTATGTTTTTCACCAATGTGGCTTAAGGAAAATTGCTCTGTTTTAACATTCATATATCCTGTAGACTTTGTACTAGCTAAAGTGTAGATGGTAATTGTAATTTACTTTACTCACAAACCATAAGACAAAATGTAAAATGTGCATGATTGAGATGAGGACTCAAGAGACAGATATAACACATCATTTTCCTTTCCTTCCTTCCTTCCTTCCTTCCTTCCTTCCTTCCTTCCTTCCTTCCTTCCTTCCTTCCTTCCTTCCTTCCTTCCTTTCTTCTTTTTCCCTCCCTCCCTTCCTTCTTTCTTTTCTTCTTCCTTTTTTTAGTGTATATGACAGTACTGAGGATTAAACTCAGGACCCTGGGTACTGTAACTTAGTGTTGTTTCCCAAGGCTGACAACCACTTGAACAATACCACGTTCCAGTTTTTGGTGGTTAATTGGAGATGAGACTCTCATGGATTTTCATGACTGGGCCAGCTTCAAATCATGAGCTTCAGATCTCAGCTTCCTGAATAGCTTAGATTATAGTTGTGAGACACCTATGAACTGTAGATATAAACTCTTTGATAAAATAGATCAAATTATTTTGCTAGTGTAGGATGAGAGAAGAGATTCCATATTACAAACTAGAGAGGTCAGAAATAATCTCACAATTGTGATTTCAGCAAACAACCTACACCTAAACTTACATGGCAATGTATGTTCATTGCTGAGAAACAATTTGATAATTATCCTTTTTGTAAATATCTCCATAAATATCTTGCTATTTAATTAATATGGTAGAAATATATTGCAACATTGAGAGAAAGTTATCTCCTACTACTCTAAATATTCTTTTTACTACCTTCAACTAGTTTACATGAACTATTTATTGCCTTAAATAAATATCAAGGATAGATCTGAAAGACAAATCAAAGATACTGCATTGAGTGAAACACACAAGATACAGACTTGAGCAACTGTGTTGTAAACTTAGAAGATCACATTGAAAGTGAGCTAATCATATACATGCATCCATTCAGTGCCTGATATCTGTAGTGCTCTACTTGAGTAGCATGGATATAATGGCTGAGATATACATAATAGAATTGTAAGACACTGAATCTCTGTAAATACCTAGAATCCTGTGTCTGATTTTTAACTGAAAAATTTCAAACTATCCACCATTGCACTGAATATAAAAAAGTCTCCTACTTTATTCTGTTTTGCAATAAAGTATCTGTATTGAGTTGCTTGCTATGTGAATGAATGCTAAATACTCAATATGAAAAGTGGTGTGACATTCAGTTTTATATTTCATGCTCCATGTCATTTCACCTCTCTCATTACTAAATTATATACGGTCACACTTTAACCACACAGGATCATGCAGCAGAGTCCTATCTGGAAGAGGGGCAAGCAGGTGGAAAAGTGTGGGAATGTAGTGCAAAAAGATTAAAATTCTGTTTACAACTTTTCAATTAAAATATATAAAGCTATGGCCTACAAGCCAAAATATTCTTAATGGTATTAAGGCTCATGTTCCTCTTAGGAATGATATCCTATGTACACTAAAAGCAAATACTTTGCATCCTGACATTTAAATAATCACTCTGAGGATTAGTTCATCATTTCTAATTTTTGCAAATATAGTCATGAAGTAGTTTCTATAGAAATTTTGTGTAATATTTTTGCCACAATAGTGTAATTTCTTAGAATTTATGACTTTGAAATATTGAGTTATTGAAATATAATTAATTTGTACAAGGTAAATGAACGAATAATGAGATATTCTCTAAGGATCTCTTAATCCCAGAAGATCTGTGTGTGTGTGTGTGTGTGTGTGTGTGTGTGTGTGTGTGTGTGTGTGTGTGTGTTTCATTGAGTATGGCCTCAGCTCCTTGTAATTTCTACATAAGCACGCTGCCATTTGATTTACCATCTTTCTCTCTGTCTCTGTCTCTTCTTTGCTCTGTCTCTCTCTGCCTCTCTCTGTCTCTGTTTGACTCTGTCTGTCTCAGTCTGTCTGTCTTTTAACATTCTGGATTAAAATCAGGGCCTTGCATTTGCTAGGACAGTACCCCACCACTTGAGCTATGCCCCTAGCATGTTGTTTTGGTTGGTTATTTCTTTGTTTTTCTCTTCCAAAAGATCTTGTTCTTTGTTCCCTGTGTGTGTGTGTGTGTGTGTGTGTGTGTGTGTGTGTATTTAGAGATTGTATTTTCTCAAAAATTTTATTTTGAAATTGCCAAAATATCACTTAAAATTTAGGGATTACTGAAATATAATGTTTCAAAATAATTATAAAAATGCATTTCAATGAAATGACTACATTACAGGCTAAAGAATAATTGATTCCTAAATATGAATCTGAACTCAGGAAATAAGAATAAGACATTTTTCTTCAAGTCATGTACACACTCATGAAACCAATAATACTGAAGTTTATAGGACACACAGCACTTCTTCAAATCATTTCCTTATTTGCTTCTAGTGTGTGTTGTTATTATACAACTCATTATAGTAAGATGATATTTATTTGTACATTTCCAAAGAGAGTTGGTTGTGGATAAATGTTTGTAGGAATACATTTAAAAAATATGTTACATTCAAAAGGATGCAGATAAGTTAATCATTTCCATGTTTTCCAGAACAATGGGCTGATTCTGTATGATTTATTTAAAAAACAAATAAACATGAAAAGCTGTATTGAACATGACGAATTTATGTTTTAAGAGCAAGACCACTGAGTGCTCCCTGAGACATAGTGCCATGGGAACTACTGAACAACAGTGAACAGACATGTTCTCGTCATTTTTCTTCTCAACTGGAGTTTGTCATTGATAGGTCGTTTTTTGTCTGTTGTGGTTTTAGTGGAAGAATCTATTAATATTTATCACAAGTAGAAGAACACACTTTGCATACTAAGCTATTATGGCTGTTCTTGCAAACCAAAGCATAAAAAATATCCATAGCAATTGGATAAAGATAGGCGTTTATGTCACACATTGAGTAAATGCCTCTAATCCAGAAGAACCTGAATTTGAGCCTGGGATACTAAATGAAACCTGGAAGCCAGGAGTTAGCATATATAATTCTTGGCATTGGGTGTTCTCATAACACTAAGTCATACTTGTGATACTAAATATTAGTAACTAAATAATATTATGCATAGAGATCAAATTGAAGTAGTGATAAGTGTGAAAGAAACAAGCACTTGCTTAAGGCAGTAATGAACTGTTCAGGAAAAGAGAATTGAGAAAGGAATTGAGCAGGAATTGAGGGATTGAGACTTTCCAGGCAATAAAACCTTCCTTGGCCATAACAATGCCATGAAACTTGCAAAAGCTTAACTTTATTTTGGGTTTGACATAGTTATTGATTATTAAGCATTTTGGTTTCTTGATTCTCTCTGGTAATGACCAGAAAGAGTTGCCTAAATTGCTTTGATTCACAGGTAATTAAATGACTCTTTACCTCACTTTGAGCTATGAAAGAAGATTACACAATTTATCTTGTCTAATAAGGCAGAAAAGCAGTCATAATATGCTATTACAGTGGTTCATTTTTTATCACATGGATTATTGCTAGAAATTGTCTTGAGAGAAAAATATTTAAAGGCAAAATATCTACTTTTAAAGCAATTTTGTTGGATGTCAATTGACCCTGCTTTCTTTTACATTGCTCTATGGGCAACAATAACATGATTGTCTATATATATAGCTAGCTAGATAGATATAGATATAGTATTATGGTTATTGTAAATCAAATGGATAGTTTGAGATACAAATTTTTCTTGATATATAAAATAACTAAAGGCCTCAAGCATAGAACTATGGTTATACACAACACTGAGAAAGTTGGTATAACAATTTTTATGTCAAACTAATTAAAAGTACTATTGCTCTAATGATGTGAATTACTCTACTGTTGTTCTTATGAAAGTGTGCCTTATAAAATTGTTCACTAGTTCTCAGTAAAAGTGTCTTTTAAGATTATGATTCTAATGGATGGAATCATAGAAAAATTCTTGCTTTTTGAGAGAAGCCAACTTTGGTTTTCTCTCATATGTAGAGGCTATATCTAAAGTGTAACTGGACATAATAATCTAGGCAGGACACAAGGCATTCACACACAGTCAGTCAGATTAAAAGAAGATACCATTAGAGGAAGAATACAAGGACATAATTCTCTGAACCTTTAAAATACTATTTAAAAACTGAAGAAACAAACAAGAAATGGAAACATGTGTTTTGTCTTTCTTGGTGGTAGTGTTTGTTTTTGCCTTTTTATTTTAGGAGGAAAAGGGAGAATACAGGAATGGAGGGAGGGACAATGAACAAATACAGTCATGTGATTCAGTATACATTATGTGGGAAAATGATCTATATAATTTGGAGATAGGGAAGGGAGAGGAAAACTGGAAGAAAATAAAGGAAGGGATTATATTGTCCAAAACAATGAAATGTACTTATTACCAGACTTATGAAATGGTAATAATTTTGTTCAAAACTATAATGATAACAATATTTTTTTCAAAAAAGATTCTGATTCCTAAGCTCCATAATTAAAGTTGATATATCCTAGATTTAGAAGATTTTTGAATATTTATTTTACAATTATTTACATACATTTACAAATGGGCAATCTTCCTACTGTTTTACTATTTATTTCCAATGTAATGATATCATGCTATTAAGACATAGTGATTTACAAAATCAATGACCAAATGCAAGTAAGTGGCCTACATGTAGTATGGAATTGATTGAGCTTGCATGTCTATAAAGGATGGTAGATGAGTGAAATATCACATATTCAAAGGAGGATTTTACTTATATTAACAAATATATACTAGTCAGAGATACAACAGTCATCTAGGCATATGAAGTACCTTTAGCGACAGAATCTCTGTGGACATAAAGGAAGAAAGATCCTGATCTCTGCCACTGGAAGAATAAAATGCTTGTACTTTGTTCCACTCAAAAACATATTCATCTTAATGGGACAGGGTTTCATTATTAGCATTGCTACAAGCAGCCAAACACAAATTCCAACACTTCAACTTGCTATTATAAAATGTTCAATGAATAATATGTTTTAAAAGTAAGCACTTAGCCAGGTGCTGGTGGCTCACACCTGTAATCTTAGCTACTCAGGAGGCTGAAATATGAGGATTGTGGTTCAAAGCCAGCCCGGGCAGGCAAGTCCCTGAGACTCTTATCCCCAATTAATTACCAGAAAACCGGAAGTGGCACTGTGGCTCAAGTGGTAGAGTGCTCTTCTTGAAATGAAGTTAAATATGAGGAAATGTACTATGTTAATACAAAAGAAAATGAGAAGAATGAGAAAAGGAAAGACCAGAATCAGGCTGGAATTAAACCTCTTAAATATAAGTAAGGTTTGAATGCCAGACACTAAGAAATTTTGACAACAGAAATTTATTATCTCAAAATTTTAGGAACTATAAGTTCAACATCAAGGCCAGCTGACAGTGACTCCTCTCTTACTGGCTTGTTCTGAGCCACTGTTCTGTTGTCTGCATGTGAGCTTTCTTCTAGACACATACACAGAAAATGGGGCATTGTGACTTCACTTATATTATGATCTATGGTCTCTGTCCAAAATTAGTCACATGGGAGCTGACAGCTTCAATACAGATATCTTAGATGGCACAATTCATTCCACAAGATCCTTTATGGAATGCTCTCTCATTGTTCTTAGAATGAAGTACAAAACCTCACATTACCAAGTAACTGGCCCTGTTTTACTGCAGCAGCTCTCTTCCAGCATTTCTGAAGCATTTCTGATCTTATGTGAACAACTTGTAGTTGCATAAAACAGACTAGGATTTCTTTCTTTTCCCCACTCTTTTGTGTATCCTATTTGCTTTCTATAAATTTTTTCTGCTTTACTCTATTCATTCTGTTTACATGTTTTAGATTTCAGTTCAGATTTTTTTGGGGGGGTGGTTTTATCCATCCTTTCCACAAGGTTGCCTTGTCAATGTTCTTTTTACATTCTCTCTTTAGTATGTGTTACTTAGTTACAGCAGATGACTTTTTAATACATTGATCACAATCAGTATTTCGATTTTGATGTTTAACTTTTATGTTGCTTAATAGAGAATGTGTATTTAAAATAAACTAATTTAACTAAACAAGAACTCATTTTAACAAAAAAAGTTTTTAATTCATTTTGATATTGTTCAGATGTACTGCTTTGTCTTTTCTGTTTTTTGTTTGTTTTTACTTTTTCCCCAAATCTTCCTCTCCTTTCAGAGAACTAAATTTTTATAACATGAAATTCTAACAGGTATGTGAAAATACAGATACATACAAATCTAGAATATATGTTCTAGATAACTCTGTGATTCTCTCTTGAGCTCTCAAAGAACATAACAGCCCTTATAATTTGCAGTTCCTAGCTGGGCACTAGTGGCTAAGGCCTGTAATCCTAGCTACTTGTGATACTGAAATCTGAGAATCGAGGTTTGAAGCCAGCCAGGGCAGAAAAGTGTAGAGAAACTCTTGTTTCCAACTAACCACAAAAAATTCTGAAAGTGGACCTGTGGCTCAAGTAGTAGAACACTAACCTTGAGTACTAAAGCTCAAGGACAGCACTTAGGCTCAGAGTTCAAGCCTCCCCACTTCCAGGACTGGCACTACATAAACAAATGAAAAAAATACAACACAACATGTTTATCCACAGATTAGTGTGTCTGAAAAATGGAATATCCTTTTACTTAAATAGTATTTGATTTATACAAATATGCTTGAATATTTTAATTCAAATCTGTGTCTATATTTATACCTATATAAGCTTTTACATTAAATTACAACTAATAAATCTGTCTCTATCAAATTAAGACTATTCTTTTGGCAAAAATAAATATTGCATTTCCACCAGATGAGGATGCCATTTATGTTATTTTATTTTTAATTGTGAAAATACTGTCCAGAGGGGTTACAATTGCATGGGAAAGATAACGAGTACATTTCTTATCAAGCATTGTAGCTTCCTCCTTTGTTTCCCCTTCCCAAACCCTTCCCATTTGCCCCTTCCTCGACCCCCCACCCCCGCACCAAAGTTATAAAGTTTGTTTTTCAACATAACTTCTTGTACATCTCATTGTTGCAGTGGGTCCACCTGTATCCCTATTTAAACAATTTGTTTTTTTCCCCTTTCGGTTCACAAATTATACCAACATCAAATACTGTGGGGGAGGGACATACAAAGCAACAAAGAAATTATCTTATAAATATGTTAGAAATAATTGCATGAAAGAAAAAAAAACATTTGAATACTTATCTTGGGGTTCATTTTTCTAACTTCAACTTAAATGACGTTTTCTGCTTGACTCAGACATACACTGGTTATTGCAAATAAGGGAAACCATGGGACCTATGTTTCTTTGGGCCTGGCTTACTTCACTTAATGTAATTTTTCCAAGTCTTTTCATTTCCTAACAAATGGGCAATGTCATTCTTTAAGATGGAGGCATAGAATTCCATTGTGTATATATACCTCATTTTCTTGATCCATTCATCTACTGAGGGGCATCTGGATTGGTTCCATATCTTAGCTATGGTAAATAATGCTGCAATAAACATAGTTGTGCTGGTAGTTTTATTATAGTCTTATTTGTGATCATTTGGGAAATGCCCAAAAGTGGGATTGCTGGATCAAAGGGGAGCTCTATGTGGAGGTTTTTGAGGAACCTCCATACTATTTCCAAAGTGGTTGAACAATTTTACATTCCCACTAGACATGTAGTAAGGTTCCCTTCTGTCCACATCCCCTCCAGCATCTGTTGTTATTAGAGTTCTTGATTATAGCCATTCTAACTGGAGTGTGGTGGTATCTCAATCTTGTTTTGATTTGCATTTCTTTTATGGCTAGAGAAGTGTCTATTAGCCATCCTTCTTTCCTATTCAGAGAAGTTTTCTTTAAGTCTTTAGTCCACTTATTTATTGGGCAGTTGTTTCTTTGAAGATTTGTTGTTAGGGGATTTAATTTTTTGAGTTCCAGGTATATTTTAGATATGAGACCCTTGTCTGTTGTATGACTAGTGAAGATCTTTTCCCAATCTGTAGGCTTTCTATTGATTTTGCTAACTATGTCCTTTGCCATGCAGAAGCTCTGCGATTTCATGCAATCCCATTTGTCCAACCTTCCTTTGATTTGTTGTATTTCTGGGTCTCTATTCAGAAAATTTCAGCCTGTGTGAAGGAGACCTAGGGTTTCTTCTATTCCATCCTGTAATGTTTTCAGAGTGTCTGCTTTGACTCTGAGGTCTTTGATCCATTTGGAGTTGATTCTGGTGCAGGGTGATATATAAGGATCTAGCTTTAGTTTTCTACAAGTAGTTAACCAATTTTGCCAGCATCATTTACTGAAGAATCTGTTTTTCTTCCATTCTATTGTTTTAGCTAGCTTATGGAAGATTAGATGGCTATAGGTCTATAGGTTCATTTCTGGGTTTTCAATTCTATTCCATTGGTCCTGAGGTCTGTTTATGTGCCAGTACCAAGCTCTTTTGATTACTATGGCTTTGTAGTACAGTTTGAATTTTGGTATTCCTCTAGCACTGTTCTTTCTTTTAAGGATCATTTTTGCTATTCAGGGTCTTTTATTGTTCCATATGAATTTTTGGATTGCCTCTTCTATTTCCTTGAACAATGAGGTTGGAATATTGATAGGTATCGCATTGAATTTGCAGATAGCCTTGGGAAGTATTGCTATTTTCAAGATGTTGATCTTTCCTATCCAGGAGCATGGGAGTTTTTGCCACTTTCTAAGTTCTGTATTGATTTCCTTTTTCAGGTTTTTAAAGTTTTCATCATAGAAGTCCTTCACTTCGTTGGTTAAGTTAATTCCTAGGTATTTTATATTTTGTAGGGCTATTACGAATGGAGTTGCTTTCCTAATCTCAGCCACACTTTTCTCATTGTTGGCATACAGAAAAGCCATTGATTTTTGAGGGTTAATTTTGTACCCTGCTACTTTGCCAAAGTTTTGAATCAGCTTAAGAAAATTGGGAGTGGAGTGTGTGGGATTCTTTAAATACAAGATCATGTCATCTGCAAAGAGGGAGGGTTTTACTTCAGCTTTCCCTATTTGGATCCCCTTTATATTTGCATCTTTTCTTATTGCTGTAGCTAGGTATTCAAATACTAGATTGAAGAGAAGTGGAGAGAGTGGACATCTTTGTCTTTTTCCTGAGTTTAGTGGAAATGACTTTAGTTTTTCACCATTGAGTATACTGCTTGCTGTAGGTTTGTCATATACAGCCTTTCTTGTATTGAGGATTGTTCCATGGATTCCTAATTTTTCCAGAACCTTCATCATAAAGGGGTGTTGGATCTTGTCAAATTCTTTTTCTGCATCTATTGATATAATCATGTGGTTCTTATCCTTGCTCTTGTTGATGTGATGAATTATATTAATTGATTTTGTATATTGAACCAGCTTTGCATCCTTGAAATGAATCCTGTTTGATCGTGGTGTATGATTTTTTGGATGAATTGTTGAAGTCGATTGGCCAAAATTTTGTTGAGAAGTTTTGCATCAATGTTCATCAAAGAAATGGGTCTATAATTCTCTTTCTTTGCTGAGTCCCTGCCTGGTTTTAGGATGAGGGTTATTATGGCTTCATAGAATGCGTTTGGTAGTGAACTTTCTCTTTCAATTTCATTGAAGAGTTGGAGGATCATTGGTGTGAGTTCTGCTTTGAAGGCCTCGTAGAATTCCGCTGTAAAACCATCTAGTCCTGGGCTTTTTTTAGATGGGAGGTCTCTTATTGCTGTTTCTATTTCAATGCTTGCTATGGGCCTGTTAAGATGGTTTAACTTATCTTGGTTTAGTTTCGGCATGTAGATATTTACTAGGAAAAGGTCCATTTCTGCCAAGGTCTCAAACTTATTAGCATTAAGGTTTTAGAAGTATTCCCTTATAATGTTGTGAATCTTGGTTGTTTCTGTGGTGATGTTTCCATTCTCATCTCTGATTTTATTTATTTGGGTGTGTTCTATTCTTTTTCTAAGACTTGCTAAAGGTCTGTCTCTTTTGTTAATGTTTTCAAAGAACCAACTCTTTGTTTTGTTGATTTTATGTTTTTTTGGATTCTAATTCATTTAATTCTGATTTAATTTTAATTATTTCTTTCCGTCTACTGGATTAGGGTTTATCTTGCTGATCTTTTTCAAGGAGGCTCAGATATCTCGTTAAATTGTTGGTTTCAGATCTCTCCAATTTGTTGATGTAGGAACTCAGAGCTATAAATGTGCCTCTGAGTACTGCCTTTGCAGTGTCCGAGAGGAGCTTGTTATTTGTGTGCTCATTTTTGTTGAATTTCATGAACATTTGAATTTCCTTTCTAATCTCTTCCATGACCCACTGGTAGTTCAACAGTGTGTTGTTCAGCCTCCATGTGTTACCTAACTTTCTTTGGTGGCTTTTGGTGTTGAGTTCTAATTTTATTCCCTTATTGTCTGAGAGAATGCAAGGTATAACTTCAATGTTTCTGAATTTGGACAAGTTTTCTTTGTGACCTAAAATGTGGTCTATTTTGGAAAATGTTCCATGTATTGCTGAGAAAAACGTGTATTCTGATGCTGCTGGGTGAAATATTCAGTAGATGTCTGTTAAATCTAGTTGATCTATGCAGTTCTTTAGGTCTGCAGTTTCTCTGTTGGGTTTTTGCCGAGTTGATCTATCTAGTGGGGATAGTGGTGTGTTAAAGTGCCCAACAATTAATATCTTTGGATCTATATGAGACTTGAAAGAAAATAGTTTTTTTTGGATAAATTTGGATGCTCCATTGTTTGGCGAATAGAGATTTAGAATTGTAATATCCTCCTGAAGGAGAGATCCCTTAATTAGTATGTAGCGACCTTTTTTCTCTCTTCTCACTAATTTTAAGTTGAAGTCTATTTTATCTGATATTAGAATTGCAACTCCTGTTTGTTTATGGGGGCCGTTTGCTTGGTAGATTTTGTTCCAGCCTTTCACATTCAAAATGTGTTTGTTTTTATGGGTAAGGTGTGACTCCTGAAGGCAACAGATAGAAGGATCTTGCTTTTTAATCCAACTAGACAGTCTATGTCACTTAATTGGAGAGTTCAGCCTGTTAATGTTAAGAGCTAGGGCTGAGAGGTATTTGGGAGTTCCTGCCATGTTATCCACCTTCTTGGGGGCTGCAGCAACTGGGTTCTTCCTATGGTTCTTGGATTCTCAGTTTGGGTGTGGTTTCTTGGCCTTTATTGTGGTCTTGTTGGTTTTCTATGTGTAGGACATCTTTAAGAATCTTTTGTAGGGATGGTTTGGTGGAGATATATTGTTTCAATTTTTCTTTGCTGTGGAAGGTTTTTATTTGGCCTTTGGTTATGAAGGAGAGTTTAGCTGGGTATAGTATTCTTGGTTGATAGTTGTTGTCATTTTACATGGCATACATCATTCCAGGCTCTTCTTACTTTGATTGTCTCTGCTGAGAAATCTGAGGTGATCCTAATTGATTTCCCTTTATAGGTGATTGATCTTTTCTCCTTGACAGTTTTAAGGATGTTTTCCTTGGTCTGAATTGATCCTGTGTGCATTATAATGTGACGGTGGGATGTCCTGTTCTGGTCTGGTCTATTTGGAGTTCTAAAAGCTTCTTGTATCTGAATAGGCCTATCTTTTTACATGCTTGGGAAGTTCTCTGCTAGGATCCTGTTAAACAATTTCCTAGACCATTAACTTGTGTTTCTAGATGCTCCTCTACACCCATTATCGTCAAATTAGGCCTTCTGATGGTGTCATCCAAAATGTTGAATAGATCTATCATATTTCTTGGATTTGTCTTGGATAGTTGTATGTTCTTTCTCTATAATATCTAGGCTGTCTTCGATCCCTGAGATTCAATCTTCTGCATAGTCTTACCTATTGTCAAGACTTTCTACTTTGTTTTTTATTTCTTTTCCTTCTAATGGGTTGGCTTTAGGCCATTTATTTTCATCTGCTACTTCTAAGGCAGTGAAATATTTTCTCTTACCTGACCTACCCCCAAACAGTATAAAGATTGATAGAGGTGATCAGTTCCTGACTGCAGTGCTGTTTATGGATATCAGCCACTGTCTTCAATCTTTTTTTGCAGTACACTAAATATCAAAACAGCCACACTCGGCTGTACCTGATATTATTACACAGAGCCTGTTCCTGAGAAAAGCCTGATATTCTTTGTTCTTTCCTAATAATAATGTTCATAGATAAAAAACTTGTATATTTAGAAAAGTCTATGGGTGATTCACTGAAGACTTCAGAAGAATTGGAATAAAAATGTTAGGGAAGAATGGCTGGAGATGTAGCACCATGGTTTACCTTATTATTATTATTATTATTATTATTATTATTATTGTGAAAATACCATACAGAGGGGTTATATTTACATGAGCAAGGTAATGAGTAGATTTCTTATCAAGCATTGTTGCCTCCTCTTTTGTTTCCCTTCCCATCTCGACCCCATCCCCCCAAGCCTCCACCCCCCCTTCCTCCCCCCTCTTCCGTGCCAAAGTTGTAAAGTTCATTTTTCAACATAAGGTCTTATACATCTCATTGTTGCAATGGAACCACCTGTATTCCTATTTAAACAATTTGTTTTTTCCTTTCCCCTCCTCAAATTATACCAACATTAAATACAGTGAAAACAGGGGCTATATCATGAGGGAGGGACATACAAAGCAACCAAGAAATCATCTTATAAATATGTTAGAAACAAGAGCAAGCAAGAAAAAAAAAACATTTTCCCAGCCTGGTTTTCCATTTTCTTGACATTAGCAAGGCCCTGGGTTTAATTCCTACGACTAAAATCAGCAAAATAATAATGCAAAACAAAAACAAAAACAAAAACAAAAATGAAAAAAAACAATAAGCAAAACATAACAGGCATTTCTCCTTCCCATTTGCTCTGGAATTAGAAGCAATCCCAGCACCCAAGCTATGAAAATGACTGTAATATCCCTGTCTGGTTTTATACTCCTTCTTTCCAGTTACTCCGAGACTCCCATTCTCATATCCATTCCTCTCCTACAAACATCTGTCTCCTCACTGGAATATGGTCATCAGTTTAATTTTAATAAGGTGTGCTAATTTCATTATTTCATTTGTGCTTAGCAAAGAAAATGTTTAAATGCCTCCTTAGAAGACAATATCTGATGGATGATAACTTCAACTTAGGCTTTTGGGAACCAGAGTTAGAGTACCAACCTTCAAAATCCAAATGTGTCTGAAAAAGTTTCTTACATATATGTGGCATGATTTTATAATGGCATATTACTAAAATGCATGATAGCAACAAGTGTTATTTGTCAGTTTTCAGGTTCTATTCCTATTAACAACAACAACAACAACAGAACCAGGTTATTTATGGAGCCTATCTAAAAACCAAAAGATTCACCTTAACTTTTCTAAACCACACCTGAATAAATCATAGCTGAAATTCAAAATAATTACTTAATTCTTGAATAGAACTAAGGTAGTCTTACTTCTCATCATCCTATTGTGGTCTATGTAGTTTCTAATAAATTAAAATCTGGTCATTCCCTAAAATATTAGCATATAAAATTATAAAATAACTGCAATAATTCTGCTCATTATGTTTTTTCTTATATGCTGTGACTTTATCAACTAAGTCAAGATTAAATATTCTCATATTCTCTCTAATAGAGAGAAGAATTGCACTATAGAGTTCAGCATTTACTGAATTCTACTTTGATGCAGGAAACGTAAAACCGTTGCATGAACATACAGACATTCTATCTTAATTGGAGAGTTTGCAATTATTATTGATATAGTAAACTAGTTTTGTCTGATTGTTTACACTCTTAAGTGTCACAATTATCAAGTACTGAAGCTAACTTGATTGGTGGGAAAAGCAAGCAAAAGCTATGTTTGTGCATATAACTAACTAGCAGTAAAATTGTATTTCTCATGCTCAGACACTAAAGATTAAACTGTTTTTTGCTAAACTGTTATTTATTACCATTAATAAAACCATATTATGCTTTGTAAATGTAAAAAATTAGTGAAACTGGTGAATGCAGCAATTAAGTCAATTTCTAAGATTTGGTTACTCCTATTTTTGAAACTCTGTTACCTTTTTAGCCAAATATGAATTGGCATATTTTTAATAGAGAAAAATATATGACAAAAATTAAATGCTTGTAATTACATTTTTCTTCAATCCATTATAAGTAGCTTTGTGGATGAGGAAGTACTACTTGAGTACCTTTTATTTTCCACTTCTTATTGCTCCACATGATTTCTGTGCTTGTGATATATTTTTCCACATGGAAATTTGAGCAAAAAAGTGAAAATGGTTAGGGTATAAATACATTAATTTGGTTTATTTTTCAAATGACATTGTTGATCCAAAGAAATCAATCAGCAATCCAATTGCATTGATAAATAATCAATCCTGGGACCTTAAATCTAGTGTAGAAAAGATGGATTAAAACAGAAAGCATATTATTTTGGTTGTAAGTCCAAAATAATACCTTACAAAAAGAGCTTATTTGTATTTTCCTGAGATGACTTGCAAATAATTATACACTAATTAAATTTCATACGGTTTACAATAATTTGTCAAGAATTTCAATTTTTAAATTATTTTAAATAGTTGTACAAAAGGGGTTTAATTCAAGGCAATTTTTTGTAATTTCAAATATTTTAATACTAGAGCACTTTTGCACTCTTTGAACATTATGATAAATTTTCTTAAGAGTATTTTTTCTGAAGAAATTGACACCTTCAAAAATCTATTCTGGATTCTGTTAATTTAACTCTTCATTTCAGCAAATAATTTTCCTTCAAACACATGTTGTATATATAGTAGTTTACTAAGTGGATTTAAGCATTTTTTCCTCCATAATTAGTTGTAATACTGAGTGTTGGAGCTAGAACTCAGTGTGTGGTAACTGTCCTTTATAGCTATTCTCACTTAAGGTTAGCACTCTACAGTTTAAGCCATAGCTACCCATCTTTTTTTTTATGATTAGTTTGAGATAAGAATCTCATAAACTTCCTGCCTGAGCTGTATTTGAATTACAAGTATTAGATCTCAGCCTCATGATTATGTAAGATTATAAGAATGAGTTAGTAATCTGGCTCAAACTTTTTTATTTTATATAACTTATTAGGTTATATTTTAAAGTATTTACATGTTTGTTTTATATAGCTTTTCCAAGAAGTATTCTATAAACTTTGCTATATACTAATTCAAAATTTATAGAATATTAATTACAACTTAGTTGATAATCTTTATTTCTTCCATATTCTTAAATTAAATCTCTGTGTTTGTTGTTCTACTGCTTCTGGTTTAATACTTGCCTTACATGGATCCATTTTAAATGCTATAATATCTTCTTAATTAAAACTCTGAAAATCTAAAAGTATATTTTCTAGTGTCTGTTTGGTTATTTCTATCTTAAAAATGATGAGATTTTTGTTGTTTTTGTTTTGTTTGTTTTTTTAATTCCTGTAGTTAGTCCTTGGGATCATATGTTCAGATTTATTGATTTGTTATTTGTTTATATAACTACAAACTGAAGTAGTCTACAATTTGGTGTCATAAATCTTTTCAAGTACCCACTATGTTGCCAGTGTTTACATTTTTTTTTCAGTTTTACTATGTAGTCAGTAGAATAATGAAAGAAAAAAAGAGAAAAAAAAAAGGGAAGGAAGAGGGAAAACTGCCTCTATAGAGTTATGCTAAAGATTTCTTCAATGAACCACATAAATACTCAGAAAGAACAATCACATGCCATGAAAGAAAGTGAGAGAAAAGAACATCTGTAGTCCATAAACTTTCAAATATGCGTAAAGAAACTTATTCTTTACATACTTAAAGTAATTATTTGTCATTATCTTTTTTAAAAAACTGTACATTTCAGTCAGACATTGTGGTTCAGCCCTATAATTCCATCACTCAGGAAATTGAGGCACAAGAATTGTAAGTTTGAGTTAAGTCTGAGTGGGATGGGAGATTGGTCATTTTTACTATTGGTGGAAATACAAATTCAGCCATTATGGAAATCGATATGGAAGTTCTGGAAACTATTAAAAAATAGAAAAAATACGCTCTAGCCACACCACTTTTAGGTATATTCTGAAAAACAACAAAGACTGCATTAAAAATATTTAGTATTAGATGGGAAGGCATGGGAAGGGGAAACAAAGGAGGAGGTTACAATGCTTGATAAGAAATGTACTCATTATCTTGCCCATGTAATTGTAACCCCTCTGTACACTATTTTCACAATAAAAAAATAAAGAAAGAAAAGAAAAGAAAAGAAAAGAAAAGAAAAAGAAAAAAAATCAGTATTAGGATAATATATGTTTATTGCTTCACATTCATTGTAACCTGATTATTAACTTGGGTGCCCATCAATAAATAAATGGATACTTATTTCATACATATATACATACATATTTCAGCTATAAAGAAGAATGTAATTACATCATTTGCTCGTTTGCTATTTAATTATTTTTAATTCTTTATTTTCTATTTTATCCTCAAATTACAAAGGTTTTTCTTTGTTATAGTATTAGGAGAACAAGAGAGAAAGAGATCATTTGTTCCATATTTGTGAACTTAACCGAGGATAAAATTTCATATGTGGGTCAAAAATTATATAATGACATGTACAAAAAATGGTAAAAGAAGGGGAAGGAAAACATTGCGAGTGAAGAACTTTATATGTACATATAAATATGGAATGAAGAAATCTAAAATTGGCTAAAAGTGGGGAAAGAAAAGATGAGAAAATCCATTAAAACAGTGAATTCAATATTTGTTAAACATAAGATTCTTAGTCTTTTATAACTAAGAATTTTGCTTTTAGACTAGAGAAAAATAATTTTTTAGACAGAAATAGAATAATGTATCATTTCTCCATTATTTTACCTGAAATATCTACACAAATATGTATTCAATTTAATATAAAATATGTACTTTAAATGTCATCAGGTGGTCAATATTATATGGTTGTTTACACATATACAATAACAATTACTCATTGAACAGATAAAATAAGTATCTTTTTTAGAATCTGGATTGAATGACATTAAATTGTGTATATTTAGTTAATATAATCTCATAAAATTTCACATTCTGGTATACACTGCAAACAATATAATCAACATTATTGTACTCCTCAACTTGTCTTCTTGCAATAATTCTCTCCCACGACTCCATCCCCTGAAATAGGTGTTAGTTATTCACTGGAAATATAGAATATTCCCAATTTCTAGAAATTTATATCACAGAGTGTGCAATCTTTCTTTGTTTATTCATTGCTTCCTCTGTATTTTAAATGTCATCTACTATGTTTATATAGAGAACAACTTTTAATTTCCCAGGTGATGGAAATATGAGTTATTTTCACTCATTTTGGAGCTATAAAAACTAAATATATATAAACATTTGTATATAAGTCTGTATATGGACAGGACTTATAATTCTCCTATGTAAATGTCCTACAGGGAAATGATTACATCAAGTAGTAGATTTTTACCTAACATTTTAATAAGTGATAAAATATGTTTGAAAACCAGTAACATTTGAAATCCTCACCAATAATATATGAGATTTCAGGTTCTTTTACATCTGTTCTAACATTTCACAAGGTCAGATATTTTTTATTGTAAATACCCTAATATTAGTGTATCAGTATCTCATGTTAAATTAAGTTTAATTTTAGAAAGATTTTTTATTGCTATTGTAAATGTAATTTACAAAGGTGTTACAGTCAGGCATTGAGTACATTTCTTTTGAAAAGTGTCACCTCTTTCCTCATTTTTTCCCACTTTTTCACTGCTGAACTCCTTCCCCCACAAGTTGTATAATTTATTCTCAGCAAAGTGTCTAGTTTTGTTGTTGCATTTGTTTACCATTTATCCCCAAATTTCTGTGCTCCTCTTTACCTTACTCAAAACAGATAAACTTCTATAGAAGACTAAAGGTACAAAAATTAAAAAAAAACACTGACAAAAGATAGAGAGGAAAAAAGAAGCAAAATAACATAAAACTTCTTGTTTCCATTTCCATTTCTTGGAGTTCATTATGTTAAACACCATTTTATGTGATCATGTGCCCATGGAAGTTTGTGACCTTTTCTTAAGAATATCCTCCTTTGGTCTCACTGTGGAATGTCTATAGTACAATGAAATTTATCATTTTCAAGTGAATTATTTTGACAATGATCTCCATGAATTTGTCTTTTTCAAGATATCCTATAGTTGGAATCTCATAAATTATGTATGTAAGGATACAGCATGGTTTAACTTTCTATTCACTATCTGAAGAAAATCTTTGTTCCTTCCAGGATTTTGTAATTATAAACATTTTTCATTTAGGTTTAATTTGCTTTTTGCTAATGGGGAATTATGTTTAATATTATATGTGTAGACATATTATGAAAGTGTTTAAATATTCTATTACTAGTTGTGTTAAAGCATGATGTACTGACACATTTTTAGCTGTTCCAGTCAATGACAGAATTGTATAGTGAACATTAAGAATTGGACCTAAGATATTTTCAGTTGTCCTCAAGGATAAAGCTAGTTGTCCTTTGTTCCTGTTTCCTACCCCAGCATTTCTAGTCCCAGAAGATGTTCCCAAATGAAGACCTATTCATCAGTTTCATGCTATATAATTTTCCTTTGACTGGAAATTTTGTATAAAATGACTATGAATTCCACAACATTTTATGTTTGAGCTCTTTACCTTCTATAATACTTTGAGATTTATAATGTTATACTATATATTTTCCCTTCTTTTTAATAAAAAGTGCTCCATAGCATAGTATATTCCACATTTATTTATTCATTGAGTAGGTAATGTTCTTTTGGAATGTTTCCATTTTAACTATCTTTTTTAATGCTATATGAAAATTAATAGAGAAGTTTTTGTGTAGCTATGAGATTCCAATTCTCTGAGTCAATAAGTTCAAATAGATTTAATGTTTCATAATAAGGTTTTATTATGCATAAATAACTAAATCAACACCATTGCCACAAGCATTGCATATTTGAATACTCCCACCAGTAATATGTCAGGGTAGCAAAACCCCCACCTCACCAGAAATTCATTGTGATGGTCTACATGTGTCTCACAAAGTTAAGAGTGGAACCCCATTGTGATTGCAATGAAAGTGATTTTGAGCAACCAATTTCTTGCCATCTGTCTATATTATTTTAATAAATAACTGATATCTGTGCCTATTTTATAAATTGCTTTGGTGATATATAAATACTTTTCATTAAGAAATTTCATGTTTGAAATATAAATATGAATATAAATTCATTTTTATTTCATTTGTCTGGCTTTAATATAGAGTTTAGAGGCAGCATCCCTTTGTTTTTATTTTTTAGTTTATGAAGGACTAATATATTTTCTTTAAATACTTGACAGACATTACTAGTAAAACTACTTCAATATGTTAAGAACTATTTGAAATTAATACTTAATATTCTCCTTCACCAAATTACAAAGTTCTAGGATTAATTAGGACTTTTGATTTTATGATTTCTTTTCAGAAATTTAAGAATTGGCTAACATAGTAGGAATGATAGAGGAAAAAAAAACAGAAAGATATTTCTAAAGCTGAAAGGAAGGAAAATGTGGTTTAAGTATCTTTGATAAGTGATAAATGTAATAGTTTGGTCGTCCTAATCATTACAACCAATGCAAAGCTATAGAAAAATTTGGCAGAAAATATATTCTGAGAATAGTGATATAAACTTAAAGACATAGCTGCTGGAATATGGCATTTATGTCAGTCTTTTCTTGTGGTATTTATATTTTGGGAATTATAAATTCTCTGGACCTGGGCACTGTCCCTCGGCATTTCAGCTCAAGGTTAGCACTCTACCACTTGAGCCACAGCACCACTTCCGTATTTCGGGTGGTGTCTTGGTGATAACAGTCTCACAGACTTTTCTCCCTGGGCTGGCTTTGAACAATGATACTCAGATCTCAGCCTCCTGAGTCTAGGATTATATGCATGAGCCACCGGTGCCTGGTTATACATTCATTTTATGTTCATCAAAATTCTAAATGTATATATGACAAAACCATAGAGTTCACTCTCTTTGTCTATTTTTCTGTCTCTGTCTGTCTGTCTGCTGTCTGTCTGTCTGTCTGTCTGTCTCCCTCTCTCCTTCAGTGTGAATGCAGAAATTTGTGTCTGTGCTCTACCATTTAAACTATGGTTCCAGACTGGCTTGGTGTTATTAATTTGGAGATGGATTCTCACAAACTTTTCTAACGAGGCTGATTTTGAACTTTGATCCTCAGTATCTCAGCCTCCTGAATAGGGTAACAGGTTAGTGTCTCTAGTGCTCAACATTTTCCTTCTAGGATATTACCCAATAAATAACTCTGATTGTGGGACTTGGAAGGTGGTTCAGTGGTAGAGTGCTTGCCTTGCATACATGGTGCCCTGTGTTCGATTCCTCTGCACCACATAAGCAGAAAAAGCCAGAAGTGGCACTGTGGCTAAAGTGGTAGAGCACTAGCTTTAAGCTAAAGAGCTGAGAGTCAGTGCCCAGACCCAGAGTTCAGGCCCCACGAAACTAGTATGGTCCTTGTGATTCATAGTCTCAAAAATAGTGATTTCCTTTATTTTTTTGATACGCAAATCTATTGTTATAGGTGCTTAAACTATTTAGTAAATATTCTATTGAATTTTTGAACCCATTCACTAGGCTAAAATAAACCCTTTCTTTTATTTTCAAAGACACTAGTGTAACTGTGAAGATTCCATATTTAATTTGATTATTTATATTAAAATATGAGGAGCATAAAATAGTATCACATCAAATAATTTAAACAGATCCTACTATATATAAAATTTCACTATATTTTAACAAGTTAAGACTTTAGCAAGGAATACAAATACTTTCAATGATATAACTGACAAGAACAATACCTAAAAAATAAATACATAACATAATAGTTATTTGTAGATTTGCCCACTTAACCGGCTTTTCAATGAATATAATCCTGTTGGATTTGCCTCTGCTATTCTGGCCAGATAATTTAATATGTCCTTTCCCTTGCCATGTGTTTTTGTATATTTAGTTGTCATGATTCTCTAGAGAAATAGATTTAACAAGAGACATGCACATGAATACATATGTGTATATATATAAAATAGTGAATATATGTACATACATGCATGATTGTATGCCATATATTATATATACAACTATATAATACATACAATCATATATGTTATATATCATAATATATTATACACCTGCATGATTTATTTTAAAGTATTAGATCACAAGTTGAAAATGTCTATAATCTGCTGTCTATAAACTAGATTCACAGGAAGCACCTTCACAGATAAACATAAAATTAATGTTTAATCAATCTATCTGAATAACTGATGGCCTAGTCAAGTTTAATCATAAATTTAATTATAATTACAAACATAGCGTGCAAAACCATTAATTTGATATCACTTAATATAAACATGTTGCATAATCTTCCTTGTTTCATCAAAAGGTTTTATAATAGCTGTACACAATTATTAACTAAACCAGGGTCTATTGACACTTTTCAAATGTAAAGTAAAACATTTCTTTCTGTTATCATATATCTTTGTGATTCTTTAATTCCATGGTGAGTCCTTGATCTTTCCTTCTCATGATTTTAAACAGTATTTACATTATAGATTCACATAAATCATTATTTGTGTTACAATCTTTCATTATTTATTTTGCTGCCCCAATTTTGACCCTTGGGAGCTCTTTTGGCTCTTACAACAAATATTATTTGTTTCTATAATCATTTTATAAACCTTGGCCCCATTTTTTTCATCCTGTTATTGTCAGTGATATTTTGTGCACATTCTTAAAAACAAAACAACAAAAAAACAATTCCTATATTATAGACCTATCAACCTCTGGCCTGTTTTTGACTTGTGAAGAGCTTACCCTAATGTAGCTAAAATTTTAGCAAGCAAGTAGAAGCTACATTGTTGAGCTAGTAAATAAAATAAGGCAATTTTAATGTCTTGCAACATTGCAGCCAGCAACTTAAACCTCTTTTGCTGACCTTGTATTACAGCATTACTTTCATTTACAATGATTGTTATGGTAATAACAATATTTTCTATGCCACATTAGAGTTGAAAAACATTGTCTCTGATGTCTGTTATAATATCTGCACTTTGATGAGTAATTCAGTGTTAAGTGATTATAAGGCTATTTTATATATTACTAGCTGCATAGAAGTCTTAAATCCCCCAAATAGTGTAGAAAACCACTTTTTGATGGCAAACTTTCTTCTTTCTAGTTTGCTCATTTCAATTTTGCCCCCCTTTCTCTCTCACTTGCTTACTCTAGACAGACATACAAGATTCACAAAATCAGTGAGAGCATAAAAAGAAAAAAAGAGTTCATATTTATAAAGATATTTTCTCAGTTGCTGGAGAGCAATTGTAGTAAAAGTACATCTTGATCATAAAGAGCAAATATAGTTAGTCTAATCAGTGCAATAATATTTTTTGACAAATTAGGCTAAATCCAGGTACTGCCTGGATGTTATGCCATCAATATGATTATGAATTACTTTGTCATAAGTAAGTGAGGAAGTTATCTTACGATCCACGGATTATTCTAACATTATTCTCACCCTTTAAATATCTTAACCATGATAAAATATTGTATCTGTTCAGAATGATTCTGGCTACTGGATAATATTATTATTTTAGCAGCCATATAATTGCTTTGCTGACTCTTAACCAGAAAAGCTAACAGGCAAATGCTACTTTTTTTACTTTGGTAAAATAATCTAAGATTCCTCATTTGGGAATGAAAAATGGATTCATCCTCAGCCAGATTTTCAATTCAATTTTGACTCTTTTATATGTGAAACAATGTCATTCCTTTATGAAGAGTTTGCTATAGAGGTAGCCTGAAGATAATGATGTAAGTTCACAAATGAATTAAATTAAGTGGCATTATTTATCCTCATTGATGTTGATCTGATATTTCCAGGAAAATCTTTGTATTCTTTAGGAGGTTCTCAAATTTTGTTAAAATTTTTTCCTGCTAGTCTGATATCAATACTGACACACAGATACACACAAGTATATCACTATTTCATGAAAGTCCCCTTACATAAATGTTGAAATTAGCTAATTCAATTCTATTCATTTACAATGAGTGTGACAGAACTGAACACAGGTATTATCCACAAGTAGAATCCCACCCACCTCCCTCGCCCCAGAAAAGCCAGACTGTTTGTAAATAGTTCTGATGTATCCTTAGGCTTAGCAAATTTATCTACAACAATAACAAAACAGTAGTTACTGAAAATCAGGAACTGAATTATAACTTCAAAATTCCTTTTTCAGGAATATGCAAATATGATATGAACAAATAGGTAAAGACCGTAGTTTTTAAGTAACTGATTCATTGTAACTGATGTATTAATATCGTTATCACAATGAATTACTGTAAACTACAGTCACAGATGCATGCCATAGATTTTGGAACTTGTTCCTACCAAATAACAGAAATGTTATATCCTTTGGACAATATTGTCTCATGTCCAAATTCCTGACCAGAACACTACTTTCTGCTTCTTAATCTATCACCTTTTCAAACCCTGCATATATCCAAGATCACATATATTTTCTTTCTTTGCTGTGTCTATTTTGTTAGCATCATGTCCTCCAACTTAACATACTTTAATAGAATAGTGTAATTTCCTTTTTAAGAATATAGTACATAGAGGCCAGATACTGGTGCTTCACACTTGTGATCCTAGCTACTCAGGAGGCTGAGATTTGAAGATGGGTCTTCAAAGCCAGCCAGAGAAAGTCTGTGAAACTCTCATCTCCAACAAAACCCCAGAAAACCAGAAGTGGTGCTGTGGCTTAAAATGGTAGAGCCACTAGCCTTGAGCAAAAGAAGGGAAAGTGCCCAGACTCCAAATTTGAGCCCAACAAACGACAAGAAGAAGAAAGGAAAACAAACAAACAAACAAAAAAACCTATAAAAGATGTATGTGTGTGTGTAATTTTTCCATTCATGTATGGCTAGAGACCACGGGAGTGTTTCTGTATCTCTGTCATTGTACTGCAATGAACATGAATTACACACTTCAAAACTGTTAATACAATCATTTAAAAATATTTTCACCATAAAAATGACAAGTATGTGAAGTGATAGATTTGTTAATTAGTTTGGTTAAATCATTTTTATATTGTAACCATTTAGGAAAATGTCACCTATTGCTACTATTTGTTAATTAAAATAAATTAAATTAGGGGGCTGGGAAGGTGGCTCAGTGACAGAGCACTTGCCTTGCCTACCTGAGGCCCTGGGTTCAATTCCTCAGCACCATATAAGCAAAAAGAAAAAAAGCCGGAAGTAGAGCTGTGGCTCTACCTCTACCAAAAAAATAATAAATAAATTAATTAATTAATTAAATTAAAGAAATACTTTGAATACCAGTTTCACTTATCCTTCTCTTGCTTTTTTTTTTTTTTTTTTTTTTGTCAGTCATGGGTCCTGAACTCTGGGCCTGGGCGCTGTCCCTCAGCTCTTCAGCTTAAGTAAACCACAGTGTCACTTCTGGCTTTTTTCTGCTTATGTGGGACTGAGGAATCGAACCCAGGGCTTCATGCATGCAAGGCAAGCATTCTTCCACTGAGCCACCTTTTCAGTCCCTTGCACTTTTTTTTAATCTTTAGTTGTAACTTTAGCAGAGTAATTTGAAAAAGAAAATAATGTCAAAGCTAAGAACATGCTTAGCCTGTCTTACAATCTCAAAGCCTCGTTCTAATCCTACTACTTCTAAAATAACCTAAGATAAATGATTAAATATGAGTTTAAAAAGTGTCTGACTTGAATATTTGAAATATTAAATGCATTCTTCAGCAATAATTGAAGACATTTTGCTTTTTACATTATATATGTATGCTGGGCACCGGTGGCTCACACCTGTAATACTAGCTACTCAGGAGACTGAGATCTGAAGATAGCGGTTCAAAGCCAGCCTGGGCAGGAAAGTCTGTGAGACTCTTATCTCCAATAAACCACTCAGAAAAATGGAAGTGGTGCTGTGGCTCAAGAAGTAGAACGCTAGCCTTGAGCTGAAGAGCTGAGGGACAGGGCCTAGGCATAGAGTTTAAGCCCCATGACTGACAAAAAAATTTAAAACACACACACACACACACACACACACACACACACACACACACATGCACACACATATATATATATATATAGAGAGAGAGGTAAGCCAGGCACAGTTTTGTAATCCTAGCTACTCAAGAGGCTGTAGGATCAAAGTTCAAAGCCAGCCTGGGTAGAAAAGCTCCGTGAGACTCTTATCTCCAATAAACTACTCAAAACGGTCAGAAATGGTGTTGTGCATCAAGTGGTAAAGCACTAGGCTTGAGCACAAGATGCTCAAGAAGAGTGCCCAGGCCCTCAGTTCAAACCTCAGGCCCAGAAAAATAAATATATAAATAAAATAAAATAAATCACATATATATCTTACTCTTTAAATGTCATTTTACATTTAAAGTCCTAATTTTTGAATGTAGAAACTTGTATTTTCTCAAATTTTACTTTGATAATTTGGAGCATAAATATACTAAGTTTAATATGCAGCAATGGGAGTATTGCAGTATAATAACTGATAAGACAACAAAATAGTAAAATATTAGTGGTGTGTGCCAAATTTTAAATAATACAAAGAACTTGAAAATGTATATAATATATTCAATAAGATTAAGAAGATTTGCCAGTACCAAAGTGGATTATATTATACTTTACCATATTATAGTATAATTTCTATAAAAATAGTACACATTTCTTAGATTCCCTAAATAGCAATTAGAAATGATAAATTTTAGGAAGGATTAATTGCAGACATGTCTATGGTTTCTCAGGACACCTAAGTCTGTCTAATATTCTTAAGCCGAACTTTTAATTAAAATAATTCTGCATAAATTATTATTGGTATTGAAAAGACATTTCAATGGACCTTTTTTTTTCTTTCTTTCTTTTTTTCCTATTATGAGGCTTGAATTTACTTCTGGGAGCTGTCTCTGAGCATTTGTGTGCTCAAGGCTAGCACTCTACCACTTGAGCCACAGCACCACTTCCAGCTTTTTCTGAGTAGTTTATTGAAGGTAAGAGTCTCATGGACTTTCCTACCCTAGCTGGCTTCTGTAATGGTTTCTGAGAGGAGACTTCCACGCAGTCCAGACAGAAAAGAGTTTATTTGGGAGAGCCAAACTGATGGCCTCTGGCTTGCATGAGATGTTAGTGTGCAGAGCAAGAATGCATGTTTGAAAGAGATTATATAGGGGAAGGTGAGAAGAAGGTATGACCACAGCACAAGAGGATGTGATGAGAGGCTGGGGAACCTCCCACTGCCCCATGGATTACAGATGCTGGGTGGGGGACATCTGGGGAGGGTCACTTGCTCAAGCACAGAGAGAGAACAAAGGAACAGCTTTGATTAGCA
This sequence comes from Dipodomys merriami, assembly GCF_024711535.1. Lineage (NCBI taxonomy): Eukaryota > Metazoa > Chordata > Mammalia > Rodentia > Heteromyidae > Dipodomys > Dipodomys merriami. The sequence continues at coordinate 43,610,982 of NW_027206401.1, forward strand.
AACCTCAGATCTCAGCCTCCTCCATACCTAGGATTATGGTTGTGAGCCACAGGTGCCTGGCTAACAGAGCATTTTATAAAGGTAGTAGAAAATGTTTTTGATGTTGTTGTTGTTTTGTTTTGTTTTGTTGTTACTGTTTTTTGTTTGTTCTGGCAAGTCCTTGAACTCAGAGCCTGGGCACTCTCCCTGTGCTTCATTTGCTCAAGGATAACACTCTATCATTTGAGTCACAACACCACTTCTGGCCTTTTCTGTTTATGTGGTACTGAGAAATCAAACCCAGGGCTTTATGCATGCTAGGCAAATACTCTTCCACTAAGCCACTTTCTCAGCCCTAGAAACATTTTTATCATGATGGGAAAGTAGAAATCTTGGTTCAGATGAAACTCTGGGCTGAGGCGCAGGTAAGTCCTTTCCCTTTAATTGTTAGGAGGCTGGTTTCTAGGACCAGTGACTTCTAACTAGGGAGTTCTAGTTGTTTTTCCACTTGAGCTCTCATCCTTTAGCTCCTCTATCAAAACTAATATGCCTTCAGCTGCTTGGCTGAAGGTCACTTTATAAAAATAAGTAGGAAGAAAGCCCCTTTGGAGACCACATCTCTGCCCTTTCTGGAATGAGCCCTCTACCTGCACCTAATCCCAAGTTATTTGCATCAAAAATAGCCAAAGTGCTCAGGAAAACCACAGATACCCAAACCCCAACCCATAAACTAGAGAATTATAATCTCTGTAATGGGACATATTATGGTCTTACATTTCAGAGCTTCTTCCTTCAGGTTAAAAAAAAAGGCTTTAGACAGTACGTTTTCAAATGTTTAAAAGTTTTGCAAAATGACACTTCTTCTAGAATATACCTTCAACTATTTCTTTTACGAAAAATAATATAAGTGCCATGAATCATTTAAAAGTACAGATCCACTAGTTTAGGTCAGTGGAATTAATCACCCTGGGAAGGCTTCCTACCTCTCCAGTCAATTGAACAACTTACTTAAGGAGCTCTGTCAGATACAATCCTCTTTACTTTACTTTGTCCCCTGCTGATACTGGTCTTACAAGGGGATTGCCAGCATGCTGAGTGCCTGAAGGATCTAAACTCAGATTACAAAAGCAAACCCTGAATGCGTGTTCTCTGGAAGGTAGGCTCCTATCTGCTACAATACCACATGTTTAGGAGTAAGTTAAATAAGAACAACACCATCTTGCAACTATTTCCTTTATTAGCAGTTCTTAATGCTGAGCCTCAGGAAAAGATTCTCATGGGCAGATTACAAGTGTTCAAAAGCTTGCTAGAGATCATAGCAAAAAGCCATGCTGTGTACACATTCTGCAGCTCAAATTTCAAGTCTCGGTATGACCGGGAGATGAGAGGATAATTCTAATAGTTTCTTCTCCTACCTAAACCTCTGTCACATAATTGTTTCACTTTATTCTTAGTAAGGACCTTTGGAGCAGCATTTAGATGTTATTTCTATAACTGCAGGGCAAGGTAAATCCTTCCTAAGATTAAGGCCATAGATATGATGCTATTTATGTGGGAGTTTTAAGACATGAATTAGAAAAGTTTCATTTATTTTCTTGTTGTTTCAAGACTGGAGTAACTCATATGCTTTCAAGAAGATTTTATAATGCAGCAGGATGAGGAATCAAGTCTGAAGTCTATCAAAGGTTGATAGGCAACTGGATATTAACATTCACAGTCTCTCACTGCCTTACCAAAAGCAGACATAATAAGCTTCATTGGAAATGCTGTCAACACCTAGAGCTTGCTTACAGTTCCTCCTTTCAACTCAAACCTTAGGTAGAATCTCAATCTAGAAAATTTACATAATCACATTAAAGTCACAGAGGGCATATTATGCATTAGCTCATACAATAACCTTTCCTTACTTGAGTGTTATACAAGTAATGCAGCCTTAACTCAAGCCTGAACACTATCCCTTACTGGTTTTTGCTCAAGGCTGGTGCTCTACCACTTAAGCTGCAATTCAAAATAAAGCAGTTGGATCTTACTTCATTCAAGTTTACAAGTTAATAAATAAGGATTCTCTGATCACTAGTTCATATGCAAGACTCAACTTTTTGTTTTATATAGTTATCTTCAGACATTCTATATACTCCTCTTGCATTAACTTGCTCTCTTCTTTTTTCTTTTCTTTTTCCTTTCCTTTTCTTTTCCTTATTCCTCCTTCCTTCCTCCCTCCCTCCCTCCTTCCCTCCGTTCCTTCCTTCCTTCCTTCCTTCCTTCCTTCCTTCCTTCCTTCCTTCCTTCCTTTCTTTCTTTCTTTCTTTCTTTTTTTCTTTCTTTCTTTTCTTTTCTTCTTTCTTTTCCTTTGTTATTCTGGTCCTGGATTTTAACTCAGTACATGTGCACTGTTTTTAATGATTTGATGAGCATTTTTGCTCTCTAATTGAAAGACAGCACCACTTCTACTTTTCTGATAGTTAACTGGTGATGAGTCTCATGGATTTTCATGCCTGGTTGACTTAAAACTGAGATCTTAAGATCTCAGCCTCTTGGGCTGGGAAGGTGGCTCAGTGGTAGAGCTCTTGCCTTGCATGCTTGAGGTCCTGGTTCTATTCCTCGGCGCCACATAAGCAGAAAAAAAAGCCAGAAGTGGCATTGTGGCTTAAGTGGTAGAGTGCTAGCCTTGAACTGAAGAGCTAAGGGACAGTGCCCAGGCCCAGAGTTCAGGCCCCACGACCAGATCCCGCCCCCCCCCCAAAAAAAGATATGAGCCTCTTGAATACCTAGGATTACAGATATTAAACCACCAGCACTCAATTGTCAATGAAATTCCACAACACTAAAGATAATATGAGGGGCTCAGCAGATATGAAAACAATAAAAATAGGTCCTAAAGGATTTTATTTTAATATTGTGCAAGGGAGAACAAAACAATTATGAAGATAATATAATGCTGCATATTAAATATTTCATAAGAAGCAAAAATTATCATTGCAGTTTTAAGGTAGAAAATGACTTCTAAATTTTCAGAATAGATCACAGTGACCAGAAAATATAAGAATTGTGAAAACAAATATATAGGAAATTAAAGGAGAAAAGTTATGATTTGTATAACTTTTATACCAAGACATAACCCTCAATTTTAGAAAAGCTATAGGGAAAATAAATACTGTTGGAACTTAGTGTAGTAACTTGACTACTGATATTTCAGAAAAAGCATAGAGCAGAGTTTGAGGCTGTATAGTCACATACAGAAAAGCATAATGCTAAATTATCTTAACTATATTAACTTATCTTCCTTCCTTCTTTCTTTCCTTCCTTCCTTCCTTCTTTCTTTCCTTCCTTCCTTCCTTCCTCCCTCCCTCCCTTCCTTCCTTCCTTCCTTCCTTCCTTCCTTCCTTCCTTCCTTCCTTCCTTCCTTCCTTCTTCCTTTTGTTCTTCCTTCTTTCCTTTCATTCTTCTTCACTCTCTCCTTTTCTTCCTGCATCTCTTTCTCTCCCAATCCCTTTATTCTTTCTTTTTTATTTATGACATTTATTTTCTGCATTATTAAGAGAATGAATAATCATTTTCCATATCATGGTTGTGGTTGGTATTGATATGGGATTTTGAAACCAGGGTCTCCTGCTTGCCTAGAAAACCATGCTCCTTGCCCAAACTGTAGTAATCACTAATGTTTGTTTCAAATGTGCAATAATTATGTAAGTTTGTAAACCCACAGATAGGTATTTTAAGCATGGTTTATGCTATCATTAATATTTGAAGAATATAACAACTTTTAATTTGCCACTAAAGAAAAATCTTAATCTCAGAGCAAAATTAATTAATTAATTAATTAAAAGGGAAACAAGTTATAAAGAACAAGAATACATACTTTCCCCTAGATCAGTTCAGAAATTCAAGTACTTTTCATACTTTTACATAGAATGTAAATAAGGTAAGTCACCAAGCAATGAGCTTATTCCCTTCCCTTGAACATTTCAGGCTTTTGGACTTGTCTTTTCTTCATGTTACGGAGACATAGTGCAAACAATATATCTTTGCTAGAAGAACAGCAGTAGAACTGGGGCAATTATAAATGACATTGACACTTCACTGTGATATCAAAATGATGAAAGATAATGGGGGGATGCTCATCTGGACAATTTATGTCCTTTCCAGAGAGAACAGCTGTTACTCAGACCTTGAAAACTCTTTGTCATGTGGAGAGGCAAATGTAATGTTAGGGTATTTTTTTATCCCAACAAAATTCTTTATCTAGAATTTTCAGTAAAATACAACAATTTTATTAAGGAAGAGGCAACAATGCTTGATAGAAATGTACTCATTACTTTACTCATGTAACTGTAACCCCTCTGTACAGTATTTTCACAATAAAAACTTATTAAAAATAAATAAAATATAGCAATTTTGACATTAACTTAAACAAATAACAAACAGCATATATTCTCTTGAAAAATGTGCCACATGATTTTTTCTTATTTTTTTTCTGTTTTGTGCAACTACAAATGTGTGCATTACTGCGTTATCTATGTGTATTACCACCAAAGTCAAATGTCAGTAACAAACACTTAGCAAATACTTAGCCTTTGCCACAGCCTCACTTCTGCCACTGTTGGTTCTTCAGCTCAGAGAGAAATAAGTGTCATATGCTTGATATGACCTATGAGGATTTAAACACTGGCTATAATTTAGTCAAATAATTGCAGACAGTAGCTCATAGTAAAATATATACATATTTTATTTTATTAGGGAAGTAGGATGGTTGTTTAATTGTTATTGTTATTTCAAAGCTTTCCAGTACATATGATTGTCAATAACTTCTAGCTTGGATTATACTTTTACACACAAGAACATTGAAGAGTTTAGGGGTAGTCACTATTTTGTACTTTGATTTCACACTACGTCTGCAGCTGTACACTAAGTTGTAGTGTAAGTGGGTGACACTGAAGGGATGATCATTTGCTTAAAGCTTAGTTCCAGGCTTTGTGATTTTGTTTTGAATGTGGTCTTTAGCAAAATCATGAAGCAAACTCAAACAGAGCAACTATTGAGTCAAAAGTTTTATTTCCTTGTCTTTCACCAACATAGAATTATTAGGCTCTCAATGCTCTTCCAGCTGCCAATCAGCTTCCTATGGCTTTTGAGCCAAAGACATGATACAGAATTCATCTTGAGACAAGAGCCCACCAGCAGAAGATGGTAGCAAAACAGTAGGGAAACACCACAGCTCTCTACAACCAAATAGAGAGTCTGAGTCCCAACTCTCAATTTCCCCAAGAGATTGACAACAGCAAAAAGGCTATCAACCAGAGAAATATAGGATCTGAAAAAAGAAAAGAACTTCAGAACCTACACAAAGACGGAAAAGCACAAAGACCCTTCCCCCATCGCTTACAGGTGACAAGGCTCCATACCAAGCCATCAAAGCGGCCTGGCCAGAGGCTTCCTAGGACCTCAGAGACACAGGTCCATAGAAAAGCAGCACAGAAAACACACACGGCACCTGTGCCAGATCCAGACCATGTAAACAGAGACAGAGACTGTGAAACCCAGACCTGGAGCCCCCAACACCACCCTGCCCAGCACCGAATCATCATAACAGAGCATGGTGGGGACCAGTGATCTACAGTACACAGATATAGCAGTCAGCTAGAACACCACTGGACAGCCTTTAACCAATGCCAGAATAAGTGAATATCCCACAGGGCAGTCACACCCCAACCTGCCTCCGGAGACTAGCGCTGGCAGTAACCCCCAGAGGTAGATCTGGACCTCTCCCCCTCCTGCCTGGGCTACTAGTTCCGCACATTCAGAACACACTAACATCAACTCAAAATTGATTAAAGACCTTAATATCACACTGGAAACTGTGAAACTACTGCAGGACAGAGTAGGAGAGACACTTGAACTTATAGGCACAGGCAGGAACTTCCTGAACAGAGTCCCAGGGTCACAACAAATTGGAGAGTGACTCATCAAATGGGACAACCATAAAAAAAAAGTTTCTGAACAACTAAAGACATAGCTACCAAACTAGAAGGACAGTTGGGAAAATTAATTGGGGAATAATATTGGGGAAAAACAGCAGTAATATATCAGACAAAGGGCTAATATTTATTATATACAGGGAACTCAGTAACCTAATCTCTCCCAAATCAAACAAACTAACCATTAAATTGGCAAGGGAACTAAAAAGAGACTTCTCAGAAGAAGAGATAGAAATGGTAAAGAAATACAGGAGAAAATGTTCATCATCCCTAGCCATAAAAGAAAGGCAAATAAAAGCAAACCTTAGATACCACCTTACCCTGACAGAATGCCCCACATCCTAAATTCAGCAACAACAAATGCTAGTGGGGATGTGGAGAAAGTGGGACCCTATTGCATCGCTGATGGGAATGTACACTAGTATAACCACTTTGGGAAGCAGTCTGGAGGTACCTCAGAAAGCTAAATATAGACCTCCTCTATGACCCAGCCATACCACTCCTAGGCATCTACTCTGAGCAGGAGGAACCAGGATACAAGAACACATGCACCTCCATGTTCATTGCTGCACTATTCACAATAGCCAAGATATTGAAACAACCCAGATGCCCCACTACAGATGAATGAATCCAAAACTTGTGGTACCCATATGCAATGAAATACTATGCAGCCATTAGAAAGGACAAAATAATGGGATTCACAGTGAAATGGATGGAACTAGAGAAAATCATTTTGAATGAGGTAAGCCAAGATCAAAGAGACTGATGGCACATGGTCTCCCTGATATGTGGATGTTAAATCTAAAATGCAAGGAGATATGACAAAGTAAACAGTACTTAAGAAACAAAGGACATCTACTTAATTTGTCATACAATTTCTAACTGACTCCATGTTCTTTACCTCATGTATAGTATATTATAAGTAGACCTCTGAGGGAAGCTAGGAGGAAGACACAGAATCAGAGGGAAATGGGAATAAATACAACCGAGGGGCCCATCAGCTCCACTGGACATTTATGAAAATGAACTAAGCAACACAAGGTGGCAATGGGAGGGAGGGAACGAGAGGGAAAGAGGGTAAGTCTAACACTAAGCAAAAGAAAAGATGTACATATCCCCCAATGGGGACTAAATAGTTGTATTGTTAAAGCTTACAGAATTCACAAACTTAATAGACCAAAATAATGACAATTTGCTTTGTGAAGGTTAAAATGTGTTTGTGACTTTAATTAAGTATCACTATTCTACAACATTGTGAAATATGTGTAATCACTTAATCTCAATTAAAAAAAATAAGTTCACTAGCAGTCAACTCTCCAATAAAGACACCCAATTTGGCCTTTCAAGTGGTTGTTTCTCTGTTTCTCGAGAATGAGGTCCCTTACAACACTTCATTAAATAAACCTTTTGTAAATCCCAAACTACCTCAGAGAATTTTAGACACACACACACAAACACACACACACACACACAAACAAACACACACACACACACAGATTCATCTCTGGGCATCAGGAATTGTGGCTGTATTGAATTTAGTTCCTTGGAATTTCAAATGCTATATATATCTCCTTTTTAAAGTGATAAGTGGTCAAGTGGTTGAGATAGTTAATTTTATTTTTTTCCCAATTATTAGAGGAAAAGAAAGAAAGGGAAAAAAAAAGATGATCAGATCAGAAGGAGTCAGACAAAATCCTGATGTAGTCCAGGCTCTACAGGAACCACAAATTGGCACAGGCAGTTTATACTAATGCCTCATAGAACACAGTGCCACCCATCCAAAATGCAATATTACTGTTACACTTATTATTGCAAAGATTTATTTCTCTCCTGCACGAAAAATATTTGTGAATAGTTTGGAGAGGTAAATTATGTTACTAGAAAATGCTTTCTAAAAATGCCAAACCATATCCAGAAAAGTAACATAAAGTTTAAACACCAATAGCTCAAAAAAATGAAAATATAATAGGTAATTCATGTTATTAATGAAGTAAATAGGTTAAGTCAAAAGTAATGGAATTTTTTTAATAGTATCAGAGGTAACCAATAAATAAAACTAATAGTTCTTTAAAAATTGACTCAATGTGATCTTTCCATTTTGATTTATATAGTTTGCTTTGAAAAAGAAAGTCTAACTTGAAATTTCAAATTAGACCCCAAAACGATAAAAGATAAAAATAACAGTTGCCTACATGTATATTTATTAAATTCTCCTTATTTCATGTGGTCCTCACTGCAGCTAATAATCAGATCAACTTTTGATCAGGTTTTATGAAGTCTTAAATTCACATTTTTATCAATTCCTCAGTTTTATGATAGGACATTAATCAACACTGCAGCATGTACCTTGTCTGGTTAGTCATTTTTTGAACAGATGCAGCAGCTGCTGGGTAACATGGCTTAGGACCTTGCTACTCAAACTGTGATCTACGGACCAAGAACAAATTGTCATTGGGGACCTTATTAGAGAAACAAAATGCAGAATCAAAATCATATTTCTTTAAAGTTCAAGAATAACTGCTTGTAAGACATACATAAATTATCCTCCGAGCCACTCAATAGAAATCTAAGATGACTTATTGTTCTTATCATGTGTATGTTAATTAACAATTTACTCCACAGAGCCCTTACAACTAGAGACACAAAGCTTGATGAGAACTACAATGTTGACCCCCAACCCAATGGGATAAATGTTTCTTGGGAAAGGAAATATAATTATACAGTTGAAAAACTGTGCTTTTCAATTGGGTGGTTAATATATTGTATATTGGTACAAGTAATTGTGGTTGCTTTTATGCTAGGAAAAAAAAGACTGCTCTCCAAGTCCAAACTGCCTCACAAAAGAATAAGAACATTAAATGAGGAAACTGGTGTAGAAGATGAACCCTAACTTCATAGGATGCTACACAATCCACTATTTCTTTCCTTAGCCATATCAACATTTACTTTCTCTAGGAATGAATTAGGGACAACTGCTATCACAATCGTGATAAAACTTTAGATTTTATTTTCCAAAAAACATTTTGATCTTTATCTTTGATTCTCTGAGGTAGAAATTGAGGTGAGGAGACTTCAATGAAGTAAGAGACCCATTCATAAAGAATGAGAAGACAATACTAAAATATTGTTTTTGATGAATTTTTGACTCATTTATTTTCTATTTTACATTACTATGTATTAGTATATATGCATACATAGTAGTACATGTATACTAATATGCATTAAGACCTAAATTTATATTTAACAATTTCATGAGTAATAAAGATTCAAACAATTTACCTTTTGTTATTCCATAGATATTAAAAAATGTACCTCCCACATAGTGTCTTGTGAGTATCATTGTTGCAATGGGTCATCCTGTGTCCTTGTTTCAGCATTTTGTTATTCCCCTTCCCCTCTCCAAATTAGAAAAATGTATGCTCAAGATGCAAGGTACCAAAATCAAACACAGTGACAACATGGATATACCATAGGAGGAAGAACATACAAAAGAAACAAAGAAAAAAAATCACATAGTCCATTAAAAACAACAACAAGACACTATATGGGAAATAAACCTTACAACTTTGTGGGGGGACAGGAGTGGGGGAGGTAGGGGAGGGAAGAGATAGTGGGAGAAAAAAAAAGGAGAGAGTAACAATGCTTGACAAGAAATGCACTCACTACCTTACTGAGGTAACTGTAACCTTTGTACAGCATCTTTACAAGAAAATGAAATTAAAAAAGCATTTCCTCAGATGACAAAACACACTAGAAATGTTATCATAGAGTATATTTATGAATCTGGATTCATAATACACATTTGTGCATTTATGAGTCTGGATACGTAATACACATGTGAGTATTATTTTGAGAGTGTTTATAAATTGTCAGTTGATATTTTGTTTATTTAGAAATATAAATTTTAAAAGAGTATTTTCTGATATTATATAACAGAGAGAACTAAAGATATCATAGCAGATAAGAAAGTGAATTCAAAACATTTGTAACAAAATACCAAAAAGATCCAAACTTCTTCCTGGTGGTAGCCAGCAATAAACTCCCTTAAACTCTCTAAAAAGTGGTCATGACCTTTGCTGGTCAGTGCTGCAATAACATTTGGAGGCCCCAGAGAGATCACTTCCACTACCACTACCTGTCATTTGTGTTTGAGGCCCTCTGTGGGGGCTCCCTACACCACCAATGGATTCCAGGAGGGGAGGAGGCACCACCTGATGATGACACAGGGCATCCCTGCTGAGACATTTGCAAGTCTTGTAGAGAATGCCTCTCTGAGAGGGCAGCTCTGTGAGAGTGTTCTATATTTTGGTGAGTGCTCCTTGCTCATCCTTAATTGGGTGATTGACTTGAACAATGGCCTATTTGGATGGAAATCTCAAATCTCACATGTTTTGGATCTGCCTGGACTCAATTGGGACTCTAGTTTTGGGGATTGTTCATGTTAGCAGTGGTCCTGGAAATGACAAGGACATCCATTTGGCCTTGGAAGACAACGGTTGTCATTTAGATTGTGACTGTACTCTTTTATGTAATCCTTTCTCTAAGTTGTGTCAAGGTAGTGACTCTTGACATTCTTTGCCTCACTTTGCCTGAGGTATGTCTTCAATGATGCTGCCTCCTTACATAGTGCCTGCACAAACTGTACTTGTGACTCAGTCTCAGATATGGGTTCTTCATACAGTAAGCCCACTGTCCCCTAATGTAAGCATAATGTATTATTGTAGGCCCTCAAGATTAAGATCCATCTAGGGAGTATTTAAATTTTATATGGTAATGTGACTTGTTGAGAAAATTGTTCTAAATGATTTTTTGATTAAGAGTAAAGATTCTATTTATCACTGGCAAAAGTTTTGTTCTTTTACTCTTTGATTTTCTAGTATTGACTGCATGGTTTTATTTACTTATGTCTTTTTGCCACTGGACTTCCAGAAAACGTACTGTAGATTTTCAATTTCAAAACCTAAGCATGCTTTAAGACCATTGTGCCCTGTGTGTGTGTGTGTGTGTGTGTGTGTGTGTGTGTGTGTGTGTGTGTGTGTATGAGAGAAAGAGAGAAAGAAAGAGGGAGAGAGATAATATGTTAAAAATAGTCTGATATTTTAATGCATAAAAACTATCATCACTGTAACCAAGGGATTTCTGGATCAGTAGGCCAAAAGAAACAAAGGAGATATATTATTTGAGCTAAAAGTTTTTATAAGGTTTATTTTAAGTGCAAATAAAAGCCAAGAGAGTGTAAAGAAAAAAAGAAAGTTAATGAAGAAAGGCTTTTGAAAGGTAATTCATGAAAGAAAATAGTTTTCTTCAGATAAAGAATTTAGGAAGCAAGAATTGTGTTAGAGCTGGGAAGGTGGCTCATTGGTAGAGCGTTTGCTTTGCATGCAGGAGGCCCTGGGTTCAATTCCTCAGCATCACATAAGCAGGGGGAAAAAAAGCCAGAAGTGGCACTGTGGCTCAAGTGGTAGAGTGCTAGCCTTGAGCTGAAGAGCTGAGAGACAGCGCCCAGGCCCACAGTTCAGGCCCATGGCGGGATCCAAAAAAATAATAATTATTATGTTAAATGTTTTTTGTTTGTTTTTCAAAATGGAAAATAGGAGGAATTAAGACTACCCCCAGCTAGGTGCTGGTGGCTCATGCCTGTAATCCTAGCTACTCAGGAGGCTGAGATCTGAGGATCGAGGTTCAAAGCCAACCCCGGCAGGAAAGTCCGTGAAACTCTTGTCTCTAGTAAAGCACTAGAAAACCGGAAGTGGCGCAGTGGCTCAAGCGGTAGAGAGCTTGCCTTGTGCTGAAGAGCACAGGGACAGTGCCCTAGCCCAGAGTTCAAGCCCCACGACTGACAAAAAAAAAAAAAAAAAAAAAAAAATTAAAAACAGACTACCCCCAGTGTTGGAGTAACTAATAGTTGTTATGAGTATGTCTTAATTTTTTTTTTTTTTTTTTTTTGTCGGTCGTGGGGCTTGAACTCTGGGCTTGGGCGCTGGGCTTGGGCGCTGTCTCTCAGCTCTTCAGCTCAAGGCGAGCAGAGCACTCTACCACTTCAGCTACAGCGCCACTTCCGGTTTTCTGGTGGTTTATTGGAGATAGGAGTCTCACGGTCTCTCCTGCCCGGGCTGGCTTTGAACCGTGATCCTCAGATCTCAGCCTCCTGAGTAGCTAGGAATACAGGCGTGAGCCACCAGCGCCTGGCTTGTCTTAAATTTTTTTAAGCAGAGTTTATTAGTAAAGTTAGTGACGTTGGTCTGTATTTAAGTTAGGTGTAATTTAGAAACTTACCTAAACATTTTTTTCTAAAGTCAAGATTAATAAATTGATTTTAAATCAGTTTATGACCAGGCTCTTCAAATGAACACTTTTTAAATAAGTATATAAAATTGCGTTGCTATTTGATAATTCTGTTTCTCAAGTATTTAAATCACCTTGATACTAAAAGCTAGAAAGGACACCAAGCAGGCTTGTGTTCCTGCATTCCTCGTTGTAATCAAAATGTCTTAGTGACATCTACGATAATTTCAAACCTAGTTAGGATCCCAAAGTGCTATATTCAATTAAGAATACCTAGATTGGTCTGGGAAGGTGGCTCAGCGGTAGAGCGCTTGCCTTGCATGCCTGAGGCCCTGGGTTCGATTGTCAGCACCACATAAGCAAAAAGAAAAAAGCTGGAAATAGTTCTGTGGCTCAAGTGGTAGAGCACTAGCCTTGAGCTGAATAGCTGAGGAACAGCGCCCAGGCCCAGAGTTCAGGCCCCATGACCGGACCCCCCCCCCCAAAAAAAAAAGAATGCCTAGATTGTGTAGTCAGGTACTGTTTCAAACTCTCTTTTAAGGTTTTCCATTACAGATTTGATCCTCTGTAGCAATTACAAATCAGACCCACAGAGGGATAAATGATGCTTACAAGTTCTTGTCAAATTTAACTTTGATTTTTAATAAGTTCCAGGTAAGCTCTGCTTGAAAACTATTTCTATTGATCTTCTTGTTGCTTAAATTGGAAATAAAAGGATTGATTGGCACTGACTCTCACCCATCCTGTCAGTCACTCCCCTCCATTGTGAGATTCAACTAACTGGGACATCTCACCCCAGCAATGAGCAAAAATTTCAACTGGGACATTATCCTAGCATGGAGAAGGGACCTATCAGACCTACCAGGGAAAACTTCATCCTGGCAATGAGAAATCATCCAGAGGCAGTTGGAAATAACTGCTCAGATAAGGGAATGGTGTCAGATCTTGAATGGACTCACTTGTGCTTACCATTTCAAAAGTAATGAAAACTGAGAGATGGAAAGAAAATAATTCATAAGCATGCCTATCTAATGTCCATTCCTGTCTGCCTTCTAATAGGATAGTAACTTACACTGTTGCCTACTTGTTACCTATTTCTGTTTACAATATGTAGTAGAAATGCTAGGATCACGTAAAATACAGTTTAAAAGTAATGAAGAGATTATAGTAGGTGATAGGAAATATCTTAGCCCCAGTGCCTGTTAGAAGCCCTAATTAGAAGAAAAATTTGAATTCTTCTGGTCAGGGAGATAGGGTGAGGCTGGTGCCATTTCTGGAATCTGAAGATAAGGACAACAGGCCATTTGGAGCTAATAGATCTATTGTAAAAGTTAAATGTTGTGTGTATATTCCAGAAATTCAGATAATGTCTCCTTACACCATCAAGGTCTGCACACTCAGATTAATATATCTGACTCTACTCTTAGCTTTAATGAGCTCCTAACCTATGGTTCTCTGGAACCACTTAGTTAAAAAAAATTCTGTCAATCTTTATGGTACTAATCTATGTGAGATATTAATTTTTGTTTCTCATATTGTTTCTGTGGCTGTTTATCCTCATTTACTTTTCATATGGATTCCTTCCCCTTTTGAATTTAAATAATGCTCCTAATGTTATATGGTCCTATAAATCCAAGAACTAAATATCTCATGTCACTCCTTGATAAGATAGGACAAGACTTCAGGTACCTGGATAGACAGGTCCATGCCTCTACTTAACTTGAAAAAAATTACAGAAGATGGATCTTTTCCCATACCTTAAGATGGAAGGACTGAAGACATTTTTTTAAGTGAAAGTGATTTAGGCTGCATTAGAATAAATAGGATTAGACAGCAGTAGTGACAAGTACAGAACCCCTTGGGTGTAAAGACCTCACTTATGAAAGACAGTTATTAGCCCAAATCTTCTATGTCTGACAGGGAAATAGGAATGGACACTCAAACCATCAATACCAGAGGAAGGAAATTCTGGGTCAGAGACAGAGCCCAAAGGGTCTCTTTCATCATCCAGAGATGCCTGTAGTCCCAGCTACCCATGCTAATTGGACCCTTGGCCAACTTTAAAGATTCCCCCACTTTGCTCACCCTTTCCAACTGGCTCCCTGAGCTCCTTAAGACATTACCATACAAACTGCCCTCCCTAAGGTGGACCTGTATGATATACTGCAGGCCACTTGTGGGTTAATCATTCTATGCGAGATCTAGCACAAGACTGTAGGTTTTGTCTTCAGTCCAGACCCCCTTATTACCTGGGAATAGGCTCTAGACTCCCATTACCTTAGGGTATGGAAAATCTTGCAATATCACAAAGCCAGTTCTTATCCTAGAGTATGAACAGGAAAATACCTCATATTTCTTTAATGGCTCTTTAATTACCCATATACTTTCAGCATGAGTGGGAATGTTATCCTAAAAGATAGCATTGATGATATTGCTCTAGACGGTGCTTATATTCCCCTTTTTTATGCTAATGACCTAAAGTCACATATTAGTGGGTCTTTTGGAAATGGGGATTCTGGGTCTAGCCAGTGCCATCTCGGCCACATTTAGATGATGCCATCTTATCTGCATGGTAGAGGAAGGTGAAGTCTCAACTCCTTGGTGATGGTCATGCCTAAATTCCCAATGGCAGGGGTGGGGATTTGGACAATAGGCTACTGGACCTGCCAGTCTTATGCCTTGAACGTGGGAGATTCTCAAGTTTCCTGTGACCCTGCCTTCTGATCCTGACATTATTTAGGCCCAGAGTAGCTTAGGAACCATTACACATGCCTCATGTATCTTATGTCTCTTCTTTCCTGGCTCTCCTCTGAGCATCATGGCATTCCACTTAAGCTCTCCATTGAAGTTGATCTAGTTTGTTGGTGGTGTTTTTCTGCTCTTTCTTTCCTCTCTTGATCTTATTGCTCAGTTTTCTGATGGTGTTAAATGTCATCAATGAGCCACAAGTCTTTGTGACAGGAATCCACTGCAATCACCAGCTTTCCAATAGACTCCAGATTCACTCTCTCAAGATGAGACTTCTTTGTTTCTCATGATCAAGTTACCTTGCAACATTTGCTAAATTACCTCTCTGTGTTTTAGGAGTTGTACTGCCTCATATCCTAGTGTATGGAGGGGGAGAAGGTCTCAGCCTCGTCTTGTTCCTTCTTATCCACACCAAAATGTCTGTGATTCTATTAGCCCTAGTCTGCAGAGAGAACCACTGCCACTGGGACTGCTGTGCTTATGAGGAAGGATGTTGAAATGAAGATGTTGAGCAAACCTGTCAACCTGAAGATGTGGGGACTTGAAGAGGTCAGCACAGACCTCCACTCTTAGATCAACTTTATGGCTAAAGTTTCTCTTCAAAATTGGTGTGGCTGTGGCCTGGACCTTTACTTCTTTTTTTTTTTTTGGGGGGGGGTCCGGTCGTGGGGCCTGAACTCTGGGCCTGGGCGCTGTCCCTCAGCTCTTGAGCTCAAGGCTAGCACTCTGCCACTTGAGCAACAGCTCCAATTCCGGCTTGTTTTTCTTTTTGCTTATGTGGTGCTGAGGAATCGAACCCAGGGCCTCAGGCATGCAAGGCAAGCACTCTACCACTGAGCCACCTTCCCAGCCCTGGACCTTTACTTCTATGCACAAGGTAAACTGTGCCCAGCACTCGGTGAAACAAATTAGTTTTATGACAAATAAGTAAGGCATCAAATTGATATGAAAATCTTTTCAATTAGAAACTAATGGTTAACATCCTTAAACAGTGGAATTATTGGATTATGTGCCTTTGCCCACATGTGGCCAAGCTATAGAAGCCACTTGTCTGCTATGAAAATAGTACTTATGTCAACAAATTCAGTTATGTGCTAGAGGGAGGAATGAAGTAGACAAAAGTTACTCCTTCCTCCTGGCAAAGGGACTTTCAAGCATCCAGTTGCCAGAATATGGCCCCCACACAGTTGTCAGAATGTGGCATGGTGGGGCTGTTGCTGGAATGTGGACTGGGGACAGATGAGGTAGGGCTATCTGAATCAACACCAGAAGCCCATAGGCATTACTTTAAAATAATAACTCAGAAGGGGTAGTAATACGATGTCATGATTCCTGCATACCTAGAAAGGAATTTCCCACTTGATCAAAAGTTGATGACAGTCCACCTGACTTTATGCATATATGATTAATGCCTATTTTTTTGTGTAACCAGCTTGCATAAAACCCAGGGCCACTCCTCCTTTGATAGCTTAACTTCTTTTTGATATTACCTTGTTTCATGTCACCAGAAATAAACTCCTTTATCCTCTCAACAAACAAAGTCAAAAACAACAACAACAACAACAACAAAGGGCCATTATTCCTAAAACAAATGATATTGGTTGAAATCAAGACAACATTTTAGATGTTAAGTGAGTATATATAGCCATTTTTTACATACAAAGAAGACATTTCAACTCACTTTGATTTTTATTATCCTTTCTTGACACATATATACATATTTATTATACAATAACTCAATATAATATTCTTTGGTCTATTTTTCCTAGGATTCTAATGCAGCTGTCATTTCACATGTAATTGAGAAAGATTAAAAATAGTTTCATGCTTAATCTTCCCAACTAACTGGGATATTTGTATGTTCTTAAGTATAGTTTTATGTAAATAATACATTAAAGATTTCAGTTATTTTTAAATTAACCCTTAATCAAAATTAAAACAACAATCTTGAATATGAAGAAACTATTTGAATTCACCACTGATTATCAGCATAACTTTGTTTATGAATGTCAATGAGCTCACTCTTGATTCATTCATCATGCACAAAATGGAGAGAAAACACCATGTTATGAATTTTTATCTTATTATATAAACTCCAAATTACAAAATATATTTTTGAAATACAATGTTGCTTGTTACTAATTTTTTAAGAGTGAAATTAAAGAAGTAAACTTATAGTTTCATTTCAGTGCTTCATATCTACCTAATCCTAGCTACTCAGGAACCTGAGATCTAGCAGATCAAAGTTTGAAGTAGTTCAGGAATAAATGTCTATGAATCTCAACAGGAAAATAACCAACATAAAATAGAACTAAAGGAAGGATCTGGTTAAAGAGCACCAGTTATGAGAAACTTGAACAAGTATAAATTACAGATTTCAAGCTTTGGTTCCAACCTCCAAAAAGACAACAAAAAGTAAAGAAGTACATTTATTCTACTTGACCTTTGAGCTTGCCATCAACTTTAGTTCAGTGTGCATATGTATGTGTGTATGCCTGGAGTATGTACTAGTAAATTTTATTCTTTTATTTTATAATAGATTTCATCAGTACCTTCATCTTTTTCTTTCTTAGGGTATAAATTCTAACTAGGTTTATCATTTTTACTATCAATGTCCTACCACTTTATTGTTTGTGTTCTATAAAGCCATAAAATCAATTTTCAAATATGTAAGCATGAAAAAGACTTCAAAAGGAACTTGGCTAAAGAAATTTTTTTCTTTCATCTTTCATATTTTCCATTACTGGTTTACATGAACAATGAAAAAAAACTAGCACTAAAACTTTCAAACTATAAAAGTGATTTCATTACCATTAATGAAAGGACTGCTTCTCACAAATACAATTTCAAGTAACTGTATATGTATACATATTCATGTAATGTGCTTTAGAGGAACTAACAGTAAAGATAAAAAACAAGTTCCAAGTTCCAAAATATTGTTTTGCTCTCTAAAACATCTTAAAGTTGCCATAATGTAAACTTCTGTTATAGAATATTTTAAAATTTGTCATAATAAAGATTAAGAAAACAAATAAGTAATATTGAGATTGCTCAAATAATTTCCTTTACAGGTATTAAGTAAGCATGGAATTCTTACAAAACAACACTGGAAGAAGGTGATACTTGCCACAGTTACTTGTTGTTAATGAGAATAGCAGCAATAGCTAATTATCTATGTTGTCTCGAGATACTTATGATATTTCCAAGATACTGAGGCTGAAGTTGCAATGTTTAGTTCATCAGGCATTAATTCAATAGAATCTCTAAGGAACTTTTTTTTGGAGCAATGATTAGTACAGATATTATGGTAATGGAAATGATATAAAGGTATTCCCAGATAAACAAGTGTTAATTAAACAATACACAATTCAAGAAATCAATATGTTGAAAAGTATACATTATACATGTGTCAAAATATGCATATGTATTAATTATAAAATCTTTGAAGACTTAAAAATATTCAACTCAATATTAATAAAGTAGATACAAAAGATGAAAGAAAGTATATGTTAATGAAATAAAATTTATACCGTATTTTAGAGAGCTCTTAAACTTCATTTGTTCTTCCAAAATGTTAACTTTTTGCAGTGGATTAGGTTGTAATTATAAGAACAAAATTACTGGACCATAGTATCATTTGTTGGTGAGCTCAAGTATCTTATCTGATTTGAATTACTCCACAGTCAAACTAATCAATTTAACTGCGATCAGTAGATAACTGAGAAAAAGAATCAACCATGAAGCAGGCAATGTAGAAATTGCCTGAAAATAGACATACTATGAGAAAAACATATTCTAATGATAGCAAAAAAAAAAACAGCTAAAAATGAAGTGAAATGAATAGATTTTCTAACATATGAAGCTCTGTCTCTGTCTCTATGCAAGCATCATATACTTATCTATTTACACACACACACACACACACACACATAGTGTGTGTGTGTGTGTGTGTGTGTGTGTGTTAACATGCAAAATGTAACTTCTCAAAATAATATGGAGCTTTCACTAGTTCAATAGCCTTTTCTTGTCTTACAAATTTTTATTTGAAGCAAGAAGCATAAATGGTAATTTATATTAAAAAATCTGTAGAAATATCCACTATTTGAACCACCTATTCATTCCATTCTGAATTCAGAAAGTAATGAAAGCCATAATCCTTTGCTAAGTTTGCTGTGGAAAATCCCATTGCACTGCAAAGCAGTAATCTTTCTAGTCAAAAGATAACATTTTTAAAGGTTGAATTGGACCCCTGTGTTTTTCTTAACTAGACACCTGAGAATGAAAAACCAACTGTCAAGCTATCTCCTGGCTGGCTTTACAGGAAACTTAATCCATTTACTCACTAGTGTGATGTTCTGTTAGCATGGAGCCAGAACATATTAATTAAATGCTTCAATTCTTTATTTAAATGTTTAGATTCCTCTGCCTCAAAAAAAAATTGTCCCTGCAAAGTACATCAGAGTTTTTAAAAAGAAAATAAGAATGTAA
The DNA here is from genome assembly GCF_024711535.1 of Dipodomys merriami. Classification (NCBI taxonomy): domain Eukaryota; kingdom Metazoa; phylum Chordata; class Mammalia; order Rodentia; family Heteromyidae; genus Dipodomys; species Dipodomys merriami. The sequence goes on from NW_027206401.1 coordinate 43,630,457, forward strand.
TTTCCGGGGGGGGGGGGCGGGTGGGAATGGGAAGGGATGGGAAGGGGAAACAAAGGAGGAGGTAACAATGCTTGATAAGAAATGTACTTATTATCTTGTCCATGTAATTGTAACCCCTCTGTATGGTATTTTCACAATAAAAAAAGAATGTAGGGGGCTGGGAAGATGGCTCAGTGGTAGAGCGCTTTTCTTGCATGCATGAGGCCCTGGGTTCGATTCCTCAGCACCACATAAGCAGAAAGAAAAAAGCCAGAAGTGGTGCTGTGGCTCAAGTGGTAGAGCATTAGCCTTGAGCTGAAGAGCTGAGGGACAGCGCCCAGGCCCAGAGTTCAAGCCCCACGACTGGACCTCCCTCTAATTTCCTTAGAAACTAAATAAATGTTGTGCAAGTTAGATATTTGTAGCTACCAACAAAAACATGACAAAAAGATCATACATATATAATAAATATGCATGAGTGATTTTATAAAATGGAAATATATCAGTTACATTTAGTGTGAATAACTCAGTAAGTTTAGATTCTAAGGACACACCTGCAAACTGAACAACCAATAAATGACTGAATTTCTAAGAGCTGGTTTTAGAAGAAATGCTTATGAGATGTGAGACCAATACTGAAATTTACAAGATATTTTATTAGTGTATAAACCATATGAGGAGTAGTTTAGCTCAGTTATAGTATAGTCGTTCTTTTAGAAGAACTGGCCTATAGCCTGGATGGGAACTTGGAAGTCTGTGCCAAACTATCAAGACAATAGTAGTAGTTATTTTTTAGCATCAGTTATTTTACAATAAAAACTTGTTCCATATTTGTATGTCACTATATATATTTTTAACACAAAATTAATGTAATTCATAGTTTATATATGTGTAAAGAATCATTTATATTTATGCTGTGACCTGCTTTCATCAATTTCTCAAGTCCCATTCAGAAATTTGCTTTAGTTTATCCAAAAATCAATGAAGAAAAGAGGAAATGTTCTTTAAAGAGTAGGATTTGACATTAGAGTGTTTTATTGCTCACCACTAGACATAAATAGATAAAAAAGAACAATGAACTTATATCTCAGCAACAACTATATCAATTGAAAAATATTTACTGTTCCTATTAAAAAATGAATTAACCCAAACAGACAGACTTTTAATTGAAATCTTTATCACATTTCCTTTCCATTTAAATGCAAATGTAAAATCCTTTTTACAAACTAATAGAAATCAGAAACTGAAAAGTGAACTACAACTTACTAATGATTCTGCGACCTAAAATAAGTCTGGATCCAGTACAACATGTGAAATACCAAAAATATTATGGATACTTTTACAGGCTTCAATATATTTTGCTTATTACTTTTAGAAATTTCTAAAGTAATTATTCATTTCAACTATTGGGTTTTATTTTTCGTGTCAACTAATGGTTCAAATATTCTTATTACTATATAAGTGTAGTAGAAAATCAATTTTTCTCTTATTTACTTTCTGCATCACTATAATATACTGTATTATAATACTTTTCATAACAGAATTGTTAATAACTGTTTATATTGAACAACATATTTTCTTCCCTTTCTTTCTTTCTTTCTTTCTTTCTTTCTTTCTTTCTTTCTTTCTTTCTTTCTTTCTTTCTTTCTTTCTTTCTTTCTGTCTTTCTTTCTTCTTCTTTTTGTTTTTTTGTTTAAGCTTTGGAAGACCAGTATATATATCAGATATTATGATCAGTAGGTGTTACTTAAGCTACAGCCTGAAAGAAAAATAAAATTGAAAATCTGTTCCTGGCTTCTATTATAAGGCAAAGCAGAATTGTGAATTACAGCACAGCATGTAGAATTTGATGCCCTACATAGTTCTCAGTTGATTTAATGTTTAACAAGGCCAACATGCTGTCTTATATATCTCTTGACATCTTTTTCAGTGTTTAGCAGGCAGAGGTTCTAAAGCAAGTTCTCTTAGAAAATATCTGCTGCACTTGGTAAGCAAGAGTATGTTACTGGAAAATAAGGTTCTGTTCTATTCCCTGTACTCCTTAACTACACTGAGTAGTACATAAGAATATCTATCTATCTATCTATCTATCTATCTATCTATCTATCTATCTATCTATCTATCTATCTATCTTTCTTTCTTTCTTTCTATCTATCTTTTCCATCAGAATTTGTCCTATTTCAAAATCTTTTTCACTTTGTTTAGCAATGTGGCAGTAATAGCCCACAAATATTATGATTCACAGTATTAAGAATAGCTATAACATATCTAGTTACAATAACAATAGTCCAAATCTGCTTATTTCTGGTTGTTCAGTATTTAAGACCCTGACTTGAATCCATGGCATGTCTTTCTCACTAATTCTAGTGGCAGGCTTCATCAAACTTATTTGCTTCATCTGCTCATCACTATTCTTTTGAGTTGGTAGCAATTCTTTTGAGTTTGCTTAGCAAACTCTGTAAAGGGCTCTTTTGACTTCAGAGACCACATTGTGATATTCAGAATGTCAAAGCAGCAGTGGAGATAACTTGATCTCTATACCAGCTGTGTTAGAGAAGCATCTGCAGATCCTAGTTTCCAAAGGCCTTGGAAGCCTTGTTCACCCTAGATAGGATTTGTGGTAGGATTTTATATAGGTAGCCTCCTGATGTGCCCACTCATATCTTCTAAGTACAGTATTACATGTTTGTAAAAATTCTGAACTTTTCTGATTGTTTCAATGAACTTAAATTATAAAAGAAATCTATTTTTGCCTAAACTTGGTAAATATATGCATGAAAAAAGAGTTCAAAATTATGGAGAAAATTCTCAAGTAAAACTGACTCTAAATTATAGAGAGGAAGAACATAGTTTGAAAAGTAGCACACAATGTAATTAAGGAACAGAAAATAATTATCAGATGTAAATAACTCTCTGAAAGTCCCATGGAGTCTTTGTCATTTATGTAGCTATCACAGCTTAATTTAACTTCAATAGTTGGCTAATCTTGTTGTTTTTTTTTGGGGGGGGGTCCAGTCGTGGGGCCTTGAACTCTGGGCCTGGGCGCTGTCCCTCAGCTCTTCAGCTTAAGGCTAGAGCTCTACCACTGGAGCCACAGCGCCACTTCCAACTTTTTCCTTTTTGCTTATGTGGTGCTGAGGAATCGAACCCAGGGCCTCAGGCATGCAAGGCAAACACTCTACCACTGAGCCACCTTCCCAGCCCAATAGTTTGCTAATCTTAAAACCACAAGATTGAGACATAGAAAACTATATCTAGTAGGAGATTCTACTTTCAACAAGGTCCCCAAGAGGCAGTGTATCTCTGACCTTTTGCTTTCTATGTAATACCTCCTCTGACAAGCTTCTACCACACTATCCTCTAATATGATAGGATTTAACCACAAGGCTCTCACCAGAGCTCAATAGTTGTCGGCTTCACATAGTACATTAAAAACAACAGAAATAAAGAAAAACCTCTTATTTCCATACCTTCAAGTTTATTTCATTTAGCATCATCTTATATAGTCACATGTACACCACTTTTGAGCTATTGTGATCCTCTTCTAGGATTATCCTAAATATATGCTAATTATAGGGAAGGAAAGGGGAACAAATAGATGGTGAGACAAAGGACAAACCAATACAGCAGCAATACTCTCAAGACAATATGTTGGAAATGAACTGTATAACTTGCGGGGGATGTTGGAAGGCAGGAGAGTGGGAGATGAAGAGGGAGGGAGTAACAATATTAGACAAGAAACAAACTTACAACCTTATGAATGTAACTGTAATCCCTCTGTATATAATCTTGATAATAAAATAAAATTTTCAAAAAAGTTGTTGGCACCACCCTCGTTGATCCCCCTCAAAACTAAAAGCTACACAATCCTCTCTATAAAGTATTCAACTTCATGTGTTCCTTATATCAATATGAATGAGCTAGTACTGAGAGGGAAAAGAAGCAGGTTACTAGTAGTCAATTTTCATGTTTCTCCATGGAACAACTACAGGTACATGACTCAACTGAGGAACTCAACAAATGTGCATAGAGCAGCAAAAGAGCAAGCAGACAGCAATTAGTACACATGGAAACCACTGAATCTTAGAAGACTAAAAAAATAGAAGAAAGGAAAATCATTACATAGACTGAATGTTGAATGCTTCATACATTAGAACCACAGAACCTGCTCATACTCTCAGACCTCCTTTTTTTTCCTGTTTCTCCTTTCTTGTATTTCTTCTCATTTCTTCTCTTCCCTCTGGCAAGAGCTACTCATGTGAGATGCCAGTTGAACAAAACAACTACATGGAGATCACCACGCCCAGCCTGGAGAAGTAGCAGAATCAGAAATAGAATGTCACTGTCCTTCTTGCCCAGAGCAAGACCAGCATGACAGGGAGCATCTCTGGTTGTTATAACACACTCTAAGAAATGCATCTGAATAAAAGATAAATATTAGCATATGGTGAAAGACTGGAAAAATTTCTTCCAAGAAAATGAACCCCAAAGCAGACAGCTTGCTCATATATGATAAAGTATACTTCAACTCTAAATTAATCAGAAGACAAAGTCACTTCATATTAATAAAGGGAACAATCCATCAAGATGACATAACAATTGTTCAATTTTATGCTCTAAATCTTAATGCACTCAATTTAGTTAAGCAAACACTACAGACATCAGAACAAACATGGACCCAATGCCATGATAGAAGAATACTTCAATAATCTACTCTCCCTATGTGTAAGTCATCCAGGCAAATACCAATCATGAAACTTCAGATTCAAATAATACCTCAGACAAAATGGACTTGATAGATATGTATAGACTGCTTCATCCAGGAGCTCTAAATTACATGGAACTTCCTCCAAAATAAATCATATTCTAGGAGATAAAGCAGGTCTTAACAAAATTAAAATAATGCACATAGTGTAACAGATCATACCATTAATTGGTTTATAGAGACAAAGTTATAGACATGTTCATATTTTACTTTTTCTTTCTTTATTGACTTTGAGCTGATGATCACTTTAAAACTTAAAAAAAATCTATTTTCTGTAGATATTTTTGAACACATACCAAAGTGGAAAGGGAAGTACATTAATACTTGAATGTTCATTACCAGTCTTCAGCACCAGTCAATTTTGCAGCTGGTACTCATTTTCTTCTATAATATTTCCTAAGGAAGGAGGGAAATAATTGGGAATTTAAGATTACACAATGCCCATGATGTCAATGGCAAATGTTTCAGCATACCTATATACCCAGAACAACTTAAAAAAAATACTAAGCCAGACACCAGTGGCTTATTCCTGTAATCTTAGCCACTTAGGAGGCTGGAATCTGAGGATCACCGTTCAAAGCCAGCCTGGGCAGGAAAGTCTGGGGGACTCTTCTCTGCAATTAACCACCAGGAAACCAGAAGTGGCACTGTCGCTCAAGTGGTAGAGTGCTTGACTTGAGCTAAAGAGTTCAGAGACAGCGCCCAGGCCCAGAGTTCAAGACCCAAGACTGACAAAAAAAAAAAGACCTCGAATAGCAAAAATAATCCTTAGCAAAAAGAACAGTGCTTGAGGAATATCAATTCAAAATTTCAAATTCTACTACAAAGCCATAATAATCAAAACAGCTTGGTACTGGTACAAGAACAGACCTGAAGGCCAATGGAATAGAACTGAAGACCCAGAATTGAACCCAAAGATCTATAGTCACGTAATCTTCAGTAAGGAGACAAAAAAAATGGATGTAAGATAGTCTCTTCAGTAAATGGTGCTGGAGAACTGCAGTGAACTAAAATTAGATCCTTATATATCACTCTGCACCAGAATCAACTCCAAATGGATCAAAGACCACAAATTAAAAGCATAAAATATTAGAGGAAGGAACAAGAGAAACTCTAGGGCCTCTTGGCACAGGTCAATATTTTCATAATAGAGACCTAAAAACTCAACAAATCAAAGAAAGGTTGGACAAATGGGATTGCATGAAACTCCAGAGTTTCTGCATGGCAAAGGACATAGCTAGCAAGATCAATAGAAAGCTCACAGACTGGGAAAAGATCTTCACTAGGTATGAAACACACAAGGGCCTCATATTTAAAATATACTTAGAACTCAAAAAAATTAAGTCTCCCAAAAGCAAATTTTCAAAGAAACAACCGCTCGATTAATAAGTGGGCTAAAGACTTAAAGGGAGATATTACTGAAGAGGAAATAAGAATGGCCAATAGACACATGAAGAAATGCTCAACTTCTCTGGCCATAAAAGAAATGCAAATCAAAACAACATTAAGATTCCACCTCACCCCAGTTAGAATGGCTATAATCTAGAATTCTAAGAACAACAGATGCTGGAGGGGATGTGGCCAAAAGGGAAGCCTACTGCATTATTGGTGGGAGTGTAAACTTGTTCAAACACTCTGGCAAGCAGTCTGGATGTTCAGCCAAAAGACTCACATAAAGCTCCCCTATGGCCCAGCAATCCCACTTTAGGGCATTTACCCAAATGATCACAAACAAAGAAGACCACACTAAAGTTACCAGCACGACTATGTTTATTGCAGCATTATTTACCCTAACTAAGATATGGAACCAACCCAGATGCCCCTCAGTAGGTGAGTGGATCATAGATGATGTGGTATATATGCACAATGGAATTCTATGCTTACATCTGAAAGAACAATACCACCCAATTTGTTAGGAAATGGAAAGACTTGGAAAAAAATCCTATAAAGTGAAGTAACCCAGTCCCAAAGAAATTTAGGTCCCATGGTTTCTCTTATTTGCAATAATTAGCATCCATATAGGATAATCTTATCAGATTTTAGCTGAAAAGTTCAAAAACCATGTGCAAATGACCATATAAGTTGATGCTAAGTGAAATAAACACCACAATATGGACACAAGAGGTCTGTCTTTATTGTTACTGTTTTAAATGCACCATGTGATTTTATTATTTTGGGTTGTTGTTTCCTTTGTATGTTCTTTCCCCTCTGGCATATCCCCTGTTGTCACTGTACTCCATTTTGATACCCTGCATCTTGTATATACATATGTCTAATCTGGGGAGGGGAAGGAGAATAACAAAACGCTGAAACAAGAACACAGGATGACCCATTGCAATGAAGATACCTACTGGACAGTATATTATAAATGAACTTTACAATTTCGGGAGGTGAAGGGGGGAGGGATGTAGGAGTGTGGGAGCTGGGGGAGGGAAGGGATAGTGGAACAACAACAAGGAAGGGAAGGGGTAACAATGATCTACAAGTAATGTACTCATTGTCTTATTTATATAGCTAAACCTTCCATACAACATCTTAACAACAGAATAAAATTTAAAAAAAACAAAAATAAATACCTATGAAATTAAAAAAAATCTTATTAACAATTGAACAATCAAAATTTTCACTATGTCTTCATCATCTTTTTACTAAGTCATAGTAAATCTTCCCTGACTCCTCAAATTTTGCCTCATCTACTCTCAGCTAGCTGATAAGAACATATCCCAACTCTAAAGGAGCATATGGCCTGTATCTTTTGCTCTTATTTTAAAATCTCTTCACTATGTAAAAATCTTTTGCTGATTCCATGCCTCTACCTTGAAAATAGTCATTTATCTAATAGAATTTTGCTGGTTATAACTTCCCAAGTTTTAACATGTTCAATGGTTCAATTATGTCCAAGCTTTGAGCATTGCTCTGAGAAGTTCAAAGAACACTTTATGTATTTTCCTCTATTCCATTTCCAGTACATTGTAGAATTTCAATTCATCCCTTTAAAGTAGATGTGCACTGACTTGGATCTGCTTTAATTTTTTTTTCCAGTCACTGTGTGGAGATTTTCTTGAATTATTTATTGGTGATTTCTTCTCTACTCTTTTCCCAGGTCATTTCTTCTGGAAAGTATGTAAATTTGAACCTTGGGACTTCTAGAGTTATTTTTCTTTGTCTTACAAACTCTATGTATAGCATTTTTCATAATTTCCTTTGTTTAAATACAATTTTTGAATTGTTGCCTCAATAATACCTACTTTTTCTGAGTTAATATATTTTAAATTACAGAAGATAATTCATTTTTTATTGTGTATTTGTGCCAGTCCTTGGCCTTGAACTCAGGGCCTATACACCATCTATATACCTTTGTGTTCAATGCTAGCACTCTACCACTTTAGCCACAGCTCCATTTCTGAATTTTTGGTGATTAATTGGAAGAAAGAGTCTAATGGATTTTCCTGCTCAGGCTGGATTCAAGCTACAACACTCAAACCTCAACCTCCTGAGCTGCTAGGATTAGAGGCGTAAAACACTAATGCCCAGAAATATTTTATCTTTTTAGATAGCTCATGGTTCTTGTTTCCTAGATATAAGGTTTCTCTTATAATTGTGAACATAATCATGTCTTTAGTTTTTCAATTCCATGTCAAATGGCTTTCAAGTGTATTTATTTGTCTTTCAAATTTTCAAAAGAACTCAGTGTGAGTCTCTGTCACAAAATTTGTTACTTTGGGGATTGTTACTGTGTGAGTCATATAGTAGAGATGATTTATGCTTTATATCTTATGTTGTACTGAATAGCTTATAAATAATTTTAGAAAAAAATAAGATTTCTGCTTTGATAGATAACTGTCCATTTATTAGACCATTTAAAATCATGTGGAATTTCTGTTCTCAACTCTCCTTAGTGTTCCTGCTTATATAAAAGACACTGTTTTATGGATTACTAAGAACAAATCACAAGTTTTCCTTGGTAATTAGGAAACTTTATTTTGGAAAGACCTAGGAGAAACTATGAGCTCCAGTAATTGTGCACAAAACTTATAAAGGTTTTTTTTTGTTTGTTTTTTGTTTTTGTTTTCAGAATGTCTGGGAAGGCAAATAGTCTTTCTACACCTATATAAAATCCCCAATACAAATGTACCCATCTTTTCTCTAAAAACATTATCTTCTTTCATTCTTGAGTCTTGAGACAAAGACTCAAGCTTATCCTTGATTTCCATGTTATTTTCTAAGCACATCTAAATTGATGTAAGGATTTGTGTTAATGCAGCAATGAATGTATGCCCTACACTGAGATTTTCCTTTAAATTGTTTCTCTGTGGGCTTGCGGTTTTCTTGCTTCATCTCAGTTTTTAAGGGTAAAATAAGTTAGAATAAACATTTTTAAAAAGGTATAGGGACTCATAACTAAGTTGTAGTAACAGTTATGCTACTCTTGAGAGCTATGAAAGGGAACATTTATCATTTGTCACAAAATAGCACTGTTACCATCTGTCTGAGTAATCCAGTGGCCATAGAAACGAGCTAGTTATGTTCTTGGGTTCATAAGCTCAGGTCAGTTTTTAAAATATATGCATATTTCACAAGTGTCTATGTTGAAAGAGACTTCTGTGTCTGGCTATGGGAACGTCCTTCAGTCATTATGTTACTAAAGACATCGGGTGTATCATACACAACATTGGATGACAGATAGATAGAAGCTGGCACATGGAAATATATACTTACATCTAAATAAGCTAAAGCTGGCAATATTTCTTCCTTCCTGGAAATCTGGTAAATGCTGAATAAGCGTTTTATTCCAATGTCATTTAATGCAAGCATCAGCTGTTCAGTATAGCAGGAGCTGACAGAGGGAAAAAATATCCATGCCTAGCCTCCAACACTTGTGTCTAAAATGTTCCTTTCTAGTAAATGGCAGTCTATTAAGGTTCGTCCTAGACTTAATCAAAGCACTGTACAAAAAGATCTGTCCCTGTGTGAACAGCTCTCTACTCTCCTGGTGAGAGCCCAGGTCTCTAATTTTGTAGCTGGCCTAGAGTTGCTAAGCCCACACTCAGCACAGTGTGTGGTTTCCCACTCCCTGTGGTTCTCAGTAGCAACAGGAAGTAGAGGAAGAGGCTGTAGTGCCAGGCCAGCAGGCAGTGATGCTGTCAAGATTGCTTTACTCTCTTCTCTGCAAATAAGGGGCTAAATCCAATTGACACATACTGAAGTTAACAGGCAGTAACATATTTGTAGACAAATTGTCACACTGTAGATTATTCACAAAACAAATTGTTTTTGATTTGCACTTGTAGATTGGGGGAGGGGTATCTGCCAGCATGAACAGCTGCTCTCTTTTCAAGGGAAATAAGCATTTAATGAAAAAGTTAATTTAAAAATAATGTTCTACTATTGCTAAAATTCCTTAGTGGAAATATTTAACACTGTTTAAAACTCAAAGAAATAGTATTGGTTTCAATCTTTGTAGAAATGTCATAGTTTCCCTAGGGTAAATAGAAGGTGTGTAGTTTTTACTCATTTGAAGTTCTTTTCAGTATTAAAATAATATTTTTAAAAATTCCTAATGAAATAACACAATAAAAGTTAGCCAAATATATTTTCCTGTAACTTTTCTTGGAATAAGACTAGATGTAATTTTTTTTCTGTCGTCACCATAGGAGGACCATTTTGTTCATCATTAAGCTATAACCTTGTACTGTGAAGCTACAAAGTCACCTGGAAGACATCTCTCAGACTGTTGACAGAGAGAACCACATAGAATGTCATCAACATTTTTAAGACCAGATCAAATGATACAGAGGGCAAGTCACCATTAGTAGTCTCTTTCTTTATAAAAATGATATGAGCCAACATCTAGCTTAGCTCATGATGTTATAGTAAAATGTCATATATGGGGTAGCTTAACTACCTGTCATTAACTGTGTTCTAGAGCCTAGTAAGTTTGTGGTCTGGGCACCAGCATGGTCAGTCATAGAGAGAGTCTGTTTCATGTCCTGTACTTCTCTATTTTCTTTGCCATATCCTCAAATGGCAGGAAGAAGTGATGATCTGTTGTCTCTTCCTGAGAGTAGGAATACTATGTTGTATTAGGGAGCTGACTGTCATGGCATAACTTATACTCAATTGCCATTTTAAAGTTCTATTTGCTGCAAATATCACTTGGGAAAAGGATAGAGCTTCAATAAGAGAAAAATCTGGATTGAGAAACAAGCAGTCACATGACAACAATGATTGTGAACAATATCCAGTTTCCTGATATCTAATTCCAGTCTTAGGTTCCTATTTCCACTCTTTTTATATAGCTTTCTATTTCTATAGTTCAATTCAAGGGCAAAATATTGTTTAATGTTCTTTTGATAGTATATGGTTAAGTAGTAAACTTGACAAATTTGAACTTGTTCTGTATACAATGAGAATTAAAGATCAAGCTACAAGTTGTATTTTTTTTATTGTGAAAATACCTACAGAGGGTTTACAATTACATGAGCAAGGTAATGAGTACATTTCTTATCAAGCACTATTGCCTTCTCCTTTGTTTCCCTTTCCCATCTCTTCTCATCTCCCACCCCCCCAACCCCCCGATTCTCACCCCCTGGCCAAAGTTGTATGTGTTTAATTTGATCATCTGCTATTAAATATTTTTGTAAGAAAAGCAAGCATATTTGGGTGTCATTTAAAATGTATGATATTCTAGTCATACTTTGATGTCTGTCACCTAACATCACCTAATTTAACACTTTACAGAACTACATTTGTTTCAGGGAGTCATTCTGTTTTTACTGCTCAATATATTAAGCTGTTAAAAAATTACCTGTGCTATGTATATTCTTTAATATGATAACGCAAATATAGCAGATATAGTTACTATTTTAAGTTATGTCTTATGCTTTAGCACTGCTGTTTAAAACCTATCTTTTCTCAATTTCTTTTAATCCCATTTTCCTCTGTAATGCCATTATGACTGAATAATTTATTTGCAATGTTTGCTCTCTATAATTTATAATATACAGTATTTGTAGTCTTGAATTATTTAACAATTTAAAACATTGAGGATATATAGTTCTTATAATTTTTTGCACCTAAAGTAAGGAACTTATATACCATTTAGAGACATTTCAAACATTAATTTCCTTCTACATTTCATTTTATTACTCTCAATACTTGATCCCAAATACAATATCTAATGTTTTATTCTCTGGGTAAATAATTAGAAACACAACACCTGTCAAAAAATGTCAGAACCACATGAGTTTTTCAAGTTGCTATTATCTAAGTAGTGAATTCATTATATTTTAAATGCAAATAAATATCTTTCTTATTTATATTTCTATTTATTTGGGCACTACCATGGAGTAACATGTTCTCTTAGTACATTTAAGTCAGTTTTGTAATCTGTTTCATTAGCAAATTATCTAAAGAATTTATAAGTCATTGCCATATGTAAAATTATTTGTAATGACTAACATGAAAAATTAATAAAGCAATATGAATTCCTTCCTTCCCTCCCTTCCTTTCTCCCTACTTCACTGTTTTCCTTCCTTCTTTCCTTCCTTCCTTCCTCTTATTTATTTATTTTCCTTTTTAACTTTCTGACAGTGTTGGGGTTTTAACTTAGGGCTTCATGCTTGCTAGGCTATACCTTATCATATAAGGATATACCTTATCATGTCTCCAGCCTTACATTTTGCTGGAAACTTTGGATATGAATTCTAATAGATTCTCTGCTCAATTTGGCATTGAAGTATAGTTCTCAAGATCTCATTATCCTGATTAGCTAGAATTACAAGTATGAGCCACTGGCACTTAGCTGTCCTTCTTTTTGTACGTAGATGGCCAAGAGCATTGTTTCAATATGCAATATTAACACTGTCACCAGAATTCCTTCTTCTTCACTGTATGGTCCTAATTGTCATTCCTAAAATAAATGGAAAGTGAAGAGGAAAAGTAGATATGTTCCCAAAAAATGAAGCATGTTTACATTTGAACTACAAATATGATTAAGTATCAACACAATGACTGATATTGTGACATTTATGAAAAGAAGTGACAGAGCAAATATCCTTGAGCTGTGCATGTTCTAAGCAAGTAATCAGATGGGGAAACTGAAAAAAAAAGTTTAAATTAAGATCAAATGATGAGGTAAACTAAGTTACAGTGGACAAAGTAACTGAATTACGATTACTGTGGAATATTTTTAGCAAGGAAATGGTATTTACAAATAAGATTGTTGCATGTCCAGACTTCAGATATTACTGAAGTGAATGCATGGGCATAGAAAAAGCTTATGATCTTTCCAGAGCAGCCCAGGGAATGCTAGGACTGTTATGTCTTGGAGAACATTGAGAACAAATCCCAAGCTTAACTTCTTGTATAACTAACACATAAAATTTTGCAAAGCATGAAATGTATCAGAATGTACTTGGCTAAGATATGATCTCATGTTATTCAACTGGTGATGAGGAAGGATTTAGAGAGGTAATTTAGGTTAAAGCACTTGGGCTTTGAAATAAAATAAAGCTGTATCTTGGGGCCTGATGCATCTTACATAGTGATTTCTGTAATTCATTTGAGTATTTTAGCCTCAGTTTCTCATCTGCAAACTAACTTAGATATCTTCTACACTGTGGAATATTGTGAGAAGTTGGAATAATGTATTTCAGTCTAGTAACATTTTGTTTAACATGATAAATGTTCAGGAAAGAATAAAACATTATTTTCCTATTCTTTTCCTTCTCACTTATTTCCTACATGCTACAAAGAAGCTCTCTTGGTATGAGAAAGAAGCTCAAACATTTATATTGGTTCTAGGTTTATCTTAATGATCTTACTTTGAAAAATCAATGGCTTTTCTAGGCCACTGAGAGAACTTTTTCTCACAGATTTTGCAATTTAAAATCCCAAATTATCCAAAAATATTAATACTTTATATTCTCTATGAATTAAATGTTAGTCATACCTAGGACCATTGTCACTTCCATTTCTTTACTTAATAAAAGCCTTATTTCTGGACCTTTAATATCAATTTTATCAAACTCAGTCTGTCATTTATTTGTTTCTCTACAAACTGCTATGGTTACAAGAACAAAGGACTCCTTTGTTTCTATATTCATAGCTGAATTCCTGACATAACACAAAGAGAACTGGATTAATGTGCCTTTGATACCTGGTGAAGATACATAATTGTGTCTGAATAGTTGTGCTAGGGAGTTCTAGACAAGATTATGAGTATAGAGAAGACCAATGGAGCTAGACATAGTATAAGAAGGAAATGAAGACATTGATAGAAATTTTTACAATAAAATTTGGTCTCACTTTGGAAAGCAGTATGGAAGTTCCTCAGAAGACTCCACATACAGCTCCCATATGACCAGCAATGCCACTTCTTGTCATTTACCCAAAGGATCACAAACAAGACCATTCTAAAGCTATCAGCACAACTATGTTTATCGCAGCATTATTTACCATAGCTAAGATATGGAACCAACCCAGATGCCCCTCAGTAGATGAATGGATGTATCTATCTGTCTGTCTGTCTATCTATCTATTTATCTATCTGTATATACCCACACACACACACCACACAATGAAATTCTATGCCTCCATCAGAAAGAATGACATCACCTCCTTTGATAAGAAATGGAAAGACTTGGAAAAAATATATTAAGTAAAGTAAGCCAGGCATAAAGAAACATAGGCCCCATGGTTTTCCTTATTTGCAATAACTAGTATAAGTCTAGTACAAGCAGAAAAGGTCAAAATCTATGTACATATAACCACAGAAGATGATGTTAAGGGAAATAAACCCTAAGACAGGGACACAACTGATTTTTTTTCTTGCTATTGTTTTTAATATATTTAAAATGTACTATGTGATTTTTTATTTTTTTTGCTCTTTTGTATTTGCTTCCCCGACAGTATAACCCCTGTTTTCACTGTATTTGATGTCAGTGCTCTGCATCTTATATATACATTTTTTTTTATTTTGGGAGGGGAAGGGAAATAACAAAATGCTGAAATAAGGATACAGGTTGACACATTGTAACAATGAGATGTACAAGACACTATGTTGAAAATGAACTTTACAACTTGGTTGGGGAAGGGAGGAGTTGAGAAGGTGGGAGGGAAGGGATGGTGGAAAAACAAAGGTGGAGGTAGCAATGCTCTATAGGAAATGTACTCATTACCTTACCTTAATGAAACCCCTCTGTACGTTATTTTTACAATAAAAAACAACAATTACAAAAAAAAAGATAGGGGAAAAATTGGTCTCTGAGATTCAAAGAACATCCTTCAATAAAACTAGAGACCTGGAAGGCTCTGTTCCAATTCTTGATCTTCATAGTATATAGTTACGTGATCTAAGCAAAGTTATGTAAGTACACTGTTTCAATTTTTAAACTGTCCCAGAGTCTGAGGGTGGTTTTAATGATTTTTTAAAATAATTTATATAACTTATTTAGAGCAGTATTATGTTCATGTTTACTCATTGTTGGTAGTAAGACACGTTTAGAGATTGACTTAAATATTAGAGCTATTTGATACTCTTATCAAAGCTTATGGCTTAGTAACATTACAAAGTTATCAAGAATTTACAAGAACTAAGTTGTATTTCAAGAAAGTACTGGGGAAAAGGCCAGCTTATATGGCTGGACTCAGTACGTGGTAGGATCAAGTTGACATAAAAGAAAGCACTGAAAGGAAAATTGTCCAAAAGCTATGGGATTTAGGATGGAAAATTAAATGGCAGGGCTCTGGGATGGCCTTTGAAGGTTGCTTGGAGATGTAGGCCAATTACTTTACATGGGAAAACAATTATTATGCTCTAAATTCCAAACAATTCATTAATGGAAAATCTCAAAAATGTCTACCCCAAAAATGTTCTTTTGTTTCTCATTTCATATGATGTTTGTCTACTTTGTTCTTTTCTCTTCAAAACAAAACAAGTTCTCAAAGACTTGAACTATTCAGATGATTATTTGAATTGCTAAAGAGACCTACAATTTTAAATTATTCATTTAGGGTAGTCAGTGTTTCCAATCACTCACCATAAGTACACAAGGTCAAACTTCAGCTTTCTATTCCTTTATGACACAACTACGGATTCCACTTTTGCCCTCTTACCTTCTCTCTCCGTTAGAAGCTATCACACTATAACAGAGCATTTCCTATTTCTCTTTAATTATGACCCTCAATATAAAATATTACAATCTAATGTATGTGCAAGGAGCCAGCTGAGTGTGAAACCTATGTGCATTTGCCTATAACCCTGTCACAGAGCTCTCTAAAGGAGTGTGACCTCCCAAAAGAGGGCAGGAAGAATAAAGAGAGCATCTGTTTTTGCTTTATGGTATTTCACTTGCATTTACAACTTAGAAAAACAAAGAGAGGGAAGATGCAAAAGAGATAGTAGCAAAACAGACAATATCTATTTCCTCTTGGTTAATGATCAGGGCAGTACAGAGATCACATGAATGAAAAAAAAAGAAAAGAAAAAATATGAGTCATGGAAAGGGTCAGTTTTAAGTTAGAGCTAACAGGACAGATCTGATTCAGTGGAGGAGGGAGAAGTAGAGAAATGAAAAGTTAACAAGGTTAAACTCTACTTATTAGCCCTTCACACTTACCTCAGAACTTCTTAGCAAAGTGAACACTATAATTCCTTTATAATACAAAATTAATATTTTACTCCTCTAATTCAATTAAATATATTGAACAATGTTTAAAAAGGCTTTTAAATTATTTTTCAAAATTAAACTGACCTAAAATACATTTTATTAAACGTTTGCTTTGTACTATATGAATGTTAAGTTATATAAATAAGTAGCTAATAATTTAAACTGTTAAGTCTAAAATTAACCGAATTTTTCATTTCATATCTGGGGAGAAGTAAATGAGTCGCCAGAGTAGTTTTTGAATTAATACTAGAACCCACCCTTAAGAATTAATGAAACAAAATAAACTACACTCTGGTCCATATAAAGCATAATTGTCCCAAGATAAACAATAAAGGTAGTGTATGAAATACACTATAAAGGGCTAAAACAATTTTTTTTAGTGCACGCCGTTCCTTCTCTGTTAAGCAATATGTTAATTTCTTACATATCTTTATTTGACCAAATTTATTTTGAAATTAGTAAGCAGACATTGTTTGTATTTAAATTCTAAGTGTGGCATTGTAACACTTCAGAAGGCATATTAAAAGTCACATAAGTTAGCCAAACTAATTAATGTCTATCAATTTTTCTTGATATCCTTCAGTTCTCACCCCATCTACTTGATGATTTCAGTTATGACATTAAAATACTGATGAAATACTGATGATTCTTCACAGCTCATATCCATGGTCTTTCTGAACTTTATTTGCCTTTTGCATTCCTATTTTTAAGGATTTATGGTTAGATGAGGTAACACATGGTGACTTCTCCCAGCCGGGAATACCAGCTGGTGGTGGTTGGTTGTGAAATAATCACCCAGATTTGTCTTTTGTCATCAGGCAAAACCAAAGATTAATAATACGTTTAAAATTAGAATTTAAAAAACAATAATGAGCATAGTTCTTTTAACAGTACCTACAGAGAATTGAGGTTAAACATCATCAAAATTTTCTCATGTTTATAGGTTGGCTAAACTGATTCACAATCAAGAACACATTTGCTCAATAGGTTAGCAAGAGAATTAACAAAGCATATAGGTGGGAGGAGATGAGGTTATGGGACTACCTGGAAAGGGTGACTATGGGCTTTGTACTGGAACACACCCAGTAGATTTTATGTCATGAATATTTTCACAAGTAACGGTATGTAGACTTAGTTTCTCTTAATATTGAATATTAGTTTGTTTGCTTGCAAGTAATTTTCTAGAATCAAATTAATTGAAATAATGGTTCCACAATGGTTTGAATAAAACCCATTGTAACAATGATACTCACAAGACACTATGTTGGAAATGATCTTTACAACTTTCGGGGAGTGAGAGAAGTGGGGGAGGGGAAGAAATGGGAAGGTGGGGAGGGGAAGGGATATTAGGAAAAATCAAAGGACGATGTAACAATGTTCCTCAAGAAATGAACTCATTACCTTACCCATGTAACTGTAACCCCTCTATACAGTATCTTTACAATCAAATCAAATCAAACAAACGCTTTAAAAACCCCTTTCCAAAACCACTCAAGTAAACTTACAATAACGATTTAATTCATATACTATTTTACAAATAGGGCAATCAAAACATCAGTAATTTTGGTCTCAATCACAAAAGAAGAGTTTGGACTAAATTTTTGTCTTCTGAGTAAAGCTTCTTGTTTTGATGGTTGATGGTAAGGAAATTGAGGACACAGATCATTCACAATAATTACAAATGATGTGAGATTTTTTGTAATTTCTTCTGAATCCCAGAGCCCTTACATATGAACTTTGGGCTTGGGCAATGTCCCTGCGCTCTTCAGCTTAAGGCGAGTGCTCTACCGCTTGAGCACCATTTCCGGTTTTCTAGTGGTTTATTAGAGATAAGAGTCTCACGGACTTTGGTATTGATATTCCTCCAGCAGTGTTCTTTCCATTGAGGAGCGTTTTTGCTATTCCGGGTCTTTTATTGTTCCATATGAATTTTTGGATTGCCTCTTCTATTTCCTTGAAGAATGAGGTTGGAATTTTTGATAGGTATTGCGTTGAATTTGTACATAGCCTTGGGAAGTATTGCCATTTTCACGATGTTAATCTTTCCAATCCAGGAGCACGGGAGGCTTTGCCATTTTTTTAGTTCTGTGTTGATTTCCTTTTTCAAGATTTTAAAGTTTTCATCATAGAGGTCCTTCACTTCTTTAGTTAAGTTAATTCCTAGGTATTTTATTTTTTGTGGGGCTATTACAAATGGAGTTGCTTTCCTAATTTCAGCCACACTTTTCTCATTGTTGGCATACAGAAAAGCCATTGATTTTTGGGGGTTAATTTTATAACCTGCTACTTTGCCAAAGTTTTGAATTCAAACTCTACTATAAAGCCATAGTAATCAAAACAGCTTGGTATTGGCATAAGAACAGACCTCATGACCAATGGAATAGAATTGAAAACCCAGAAATGAACCTACAGACCTATAGCCATCTAATCTTTGATAAGGGAGCTAAAACAATAGAATGGAACAAAGACAGCCTCTTCAGTAAATGGTGCTGGCAAAATTGGTTAACTACATGTAGAAAACTAAAGCTAGATCCTTATATATCACCCTGCACCAGAATCAACTCCAAATGGATCAAAGAACTTGAAGTCAAAGCAGACACTCTGAAAATATTACAGGATGGAATAGGAGAAACCCTAGGTCTCTTTGGCTCAGGCTGAAATTTTTTGAATAGAGACCCGGAAACACAACAAATCAAAGAAAGGTTGGACAAATGGGATTGCATAAAGTTGCAGAGCTTCTGCATGGCAAAGGACATAGCTAGCAAGATCAATACAATAAAAAGCCCACGGATTGGGAGAAGATCTTTACTAGCCACACAACAGACAAGGGTCTCATATCTAAAATATACTTGGAACTCAAAAAATTAAATCCCCCAACAACAAATCCTCAAAGAAACAACTGCCCAATAAATAAGTGGGTGAAAGACTTAAAGAGAAACTTTTCTGAAGAAGAAAGAAGGATGGCCAATAGACACATGAAGAAATGTTAAACATCCCTAGCCATAAAAGAAATGCAAATCAAAACAACATTGAGATATCACCTCACCCCAGTTAGAACGGCAAAAATCAAGAACTCTAACAACAACAGATGCTGGAGGGGATGTGGACAGAAAGGAACCTTACTTCATTGTTGGTGGGAATGTAAACTTGTTCAACCACTTTGGAAAGCAGTATGGAGGTTCCTTAAAAGACTTCACATAGAAATCCCCTATGACCCAGCAATCCCACTTTTGGGCATTTACCCAAATGTTTACAAACAAGACCACACTAAAGCTACCAGCACAACAATGTTTATTGCAGCATTATTTACCATAGCTAAGATATGGAACCAACCCAGATGCCCCTCAGTAGATGAATGGATCAAGAAAATGTGGTATATATACACAATGGAATTCTATGCCTCCATCAGAAAGAATGACATTGAACCATTTGTTAGTAAATGGAAAAACTTGGAAAAAATTATATTAAGTGAAGTAAGCCAGGCCCAAAGAAACATAGGTCCCATGGTTTCCCTTATTTGTAATATCTAGTATATGTATGAGTCAAGCGGAAAAGGTCAGATAATGTGATGTCAGGAAAATGAACCCTTAGATATGTATTTTAATGTTTTTTTTTTCTTTCATGCATGTGTTTCTAACGCATTTATAAGATTATCTCTTTGTTGTTTTGTATGTCCCTCCCCCACAGTATAACCCCTGCTTTCACTATATTTGATGTCAGTATAACTTGAGGAGGAGATGGGGAAAAACCAGTTGTTTAAGGATACAGGTGGACCTGTTGCAACAATGAGAAGTACAAGTTGTCATGTCCAAAACGAGCTTTACAACGTCGGTGGGGGGGGGGGGAGGGGGGGAAGGAGAAGGATTGGGATTGGGGAGGGAGGGGGGAGGCTGGGAAGGGACGTGAAGCGTAAACAAAAGGAGGAGGCTGCAATGCTTGGTAGGAAATGTACGCATTATCCTGCCCATGTAATTGTAACCCCTCTGTACAGTATGTTCACAAATAAAATAAAATAAATAAATAAATTAAATAAATAAAAAAAAGAGTCTCACGGACTTTCCTGCCCTGGCTGGCTTTAACTGAGATGCTCAGATCAACTCAGCCTTCTGAGTAGCTAGGATTACAGGCATGAGCCACCAGCACCTGGCTTACTTATACTGTTTATATACCCCTCATAAGCCTATCATGCAGATGTGGAATTGAGTAATGTGTTTGTCAGGTCACAATGTAAAGGTGACTTTTCTGTTGATTTTGCCTTAATTATGACAACAGCCAATGGGTATGAGAGCCTGATGGATATACATTCTACACTCAGTGCACTTGGAGCCGAACTACTAACCTCATCCCTTTTACATTTTTTTTAAATGGGAAAATAATTTCCTAAAGAAAATAATTTTACAGCCAGACATCAGTGGCTTATACCTTTGATCCTAGCTATACAAAAGGCTAATTTCAAGCCCCGTGATTGGGGGGGAAAAAAGAAAGAAAGAAAGAAAAGGAAAAAGAAAAACAAAAAAGGTTTGTGAGGCTATCTTTCCTTTTTACTCCTCAGGATCTTACTATGTAACAATGCAGTCCTTTATCCCTTGAGTGCTGACATTACAGGCATGTGCCACTGTCTCCAGCTCCTTTGAGGTATTTCTACCCCAATGACTATCATCTTATAAAAATTTATGAAATAATCAAAGAGGAAATCCAGGCTAAAGTAAGGATCATCACTGAAATGCTGGATTATATCAAATTCAAATTTAAAAAAGTAAATAATGACACACATATACAATATATTAATCTTCAGCAGATAAAAAAGGGTTCATATAGTTTGAATAAGATCCCAAAAGCTACTGACCAAACAACAAAAATAATTCATGGGTAACAAATAATAGTTAAAATTGACATAACTATTTACAAGTGGCATCCATTTATTTGAGTGAATATTTTTAGTACTTAACCAAAAATTAAAAGACTTGGTTTTATATGTTATTTCATTTATATACATGTGTATGTATATTTAGTTGAAAGTGGAAAAAATAACTACTTGGTAAATAAAAGTCAAAATGCAATAATAATTCTATCATTAATAAGGCCAAAAAACTATAAAACAAAGCTACCAGAACTTTATAGTTTTTAATAGTAAAAATCTGGCTTCAATATCCCACTGAAATGATAGTTATAGAATAATAATGTGAGAAAAGATGTAAACAATGTACTTACATGAAGAGTGAAGTAATAAATACCATGTTATAATTTGACAAATTGTATCAAATAACATGGGAAATTACACATGGAAAAATAAATAAAAGGGACTAATCTCACTTATTACTAAAGATGAAACAGATGTTTGATTTTTAAATGGTCATGTTAATGGAATCTACAAATGATTAATTAAGTGGAAATGAATCAAAGAATGGAAGAAAATGCTTAGTGAAATCACATATAAAATGGTTGCTGCAATTAAATTAAGTAATAATTTAGGAGAAAATAAAAATAAATGTTGAATATTTATTTATTCACACAAGTCTATTAATTCACAATAATTAAATATTTAAATGCAAAATGTGATAGCTCTTCAAATATTAAAATTGTGTGTGAAAAATAGTGAAAAATATGTGTTAAGAGGAACTTATAAAAATATACAAAACAGGGGCTGGGAAACTTATCTCAGTGGAAGAGTGCTTGCCTTGAATGAATAAGGCCCTGAGTTCAATTAGTCAGCACCACATAAGCAGAAAAATCTGGAAGTAGAGCTCTGGCTCAAGTGGTAGAGTGCTAGCCTTGAGCTGAAGAGCTGAGGGACTGTGCCCAGGCCCAGAGTTAAGGCCCCACAACAGACAAAAAATATTAAAAAAAAAAAAAAGGGACAAAACACAGAATCCAAAACCATAATATATAATTTCTAACATAGTTGTATATAATGAACAAAAATAACTAAATTTAGAAATATTTTCAGATAATGCAAGAAGAAAAATCTGCATATAAAGCAGACTTTTTAGAAATCCAAGTACAAAAATAATACCAGGACAATTCATATATGGATAATGGATATGAAAAGAGTATGTACAAACAAAATGGTTTATACTTTTAAATATTATCAATTCACTTATATTTGTAGTAGTTTAAAAACTACCAGTTATAATATTTTAACATAGCAAATAGATAAGAAAGCTAATTGTTATGTTTTTGAATAGTGAAATCATTATCATTACATATGCCAATAGGTCAGAATATAGGACGGTGGGGAGGGAAGGGATGGTAAGGGAAAATCAAAGGAACATGTAACAATGCTTGATAGGAAATGTATTAATTACCTTACCCATGTAATTGTAACCACTTTGTACAATATTTTTACAATAAAATATATACTCAAAAGAAAATAAAACAATTATTTTGGAATTCTAATTAAGAGAAACTTTTAAATTAAGAGCAATATATTATAAGATTTATGTGTAATATAACATTAATCATCTTCCATAGAAAATGGGATTTTGTAAGTTCTATATTATGTATAAATCTTGAAAAAAAGTATGCTGGTTGAAATAAGCCAGACACCAAAGGTTAAATCTGTTATATGATAATTTACGAAATGTTTAAAAATAATAATTAATGATAATGATAATTCCTAGAGAAAAGAATGATAGGTAATAGGGAATAGTGAGGGATGTGGAGTGATTTTTAAAATAGCAGGGTTATTTTTAGGTGATGAAAACACTTTGGTAAAGTTTATTGGTGATAGTTATATAACAAGAAAAGAATACTGTCTGACACTGCTTGTAATCTACTAGAGTTAAGAATTCAATAATGGTGAAGAAATTTATGAGAATATTGTGTGTGAACATACTGCTATAAAGTCCATTGCTTGAGTATGTGTAGAATTAGTGTGAAAACTGAGCCATTGGAAAAGGAGCAATGTGAAAAATAGCCAAAAACTGAAAGTAAATCAACTCATTAACCAAAACACCAAAGAAAGTGTATGATATTCATCTTCTGAAGGTAGGCTGCTTCTCTGTTTTCAGTGAATATAATGGCTTGAATTCAATCCAAATGTTGATATCTTGATGCCTTAAGAAGAAAAGATTGGATTCACACCTACAGCAATAATGAAAAAATCAGAGTGAAAAGTTTAACTCAGCTTCTTGAGTGGCTAGGATTATGGACATGTCTTACCAGTGCCTCAAATGATACATTATCAATTTTGAATGAGAAAAATAAAACCAAAGAGAGGCTGAGGCCCCAGGTTCAAGCCTCAGTACCTGAGGGGAAGAAGCAGAGAATATAACAATACCAAGGGGACTGGTTATTGGTTATAACGTAGGACAACTAGAAGTGATATACACAGTAAATGGATACAAGCCTATGTGGATATTGAGACTGTTTATTGAAGTTGAAGGTGAGCAAATCAATTGAACCAATCAATTTCCTACTATGTATATACACAAGTAAATAGATAAATCTACCTCCAATATAGATACAAAAAATTCCATAGCTACCTTATCCAGAATGTCAAAGACTGGAAGCAATGAAAATATCCATAAATAGTACAAATGTAATTATTCATTATATGATTATGCATCTTAAAATCAGCTAATAAAATAAAAATTCTGAATTAATATTTCAATACATAGTGATACCTTTCTGATTCTAGAAACCAAGAACTAAAAATACCAGATAATGTATAATTTGTTATTCAGTTAAAAAATCAATATTCTATCATGATGGAAATTGGAGAAGTTTTTTGTATTGATATAGATGAATAGAACAAGCAAAAGGTGACTTTTTCCCTGTTTATTTTATATACACCTGAAATGTAGAGCTGTAGATATGTTCACTTAAAAAAATAGCTTAAGCCAGGATCCATTATTTCATGTCTGTAATCTTAGCTACTCAGGAGGCTGAAATTTGAGGATGGTTCAAATTCAGCCCAGGAAAGAAAGTCTGTGAGATCATCACCTTAAATCACCAAAAAAGAAAAAGGAAAGAAAAGACATGAAAAAAAAGAAAAAGGAAGAAAGAAAGGAAGGAAGGAAGGAAGGAAGGAAGGAAGGAAGAAAGAAAGAAAGAAAGAAAGAAAGAAAGAAAGAAAGAAAGAAAGAAAGAAAGAAAGAAAGAAAGAAAGAAAGAAGAAAGGAAAGAAAGAAAGAAAGAAAGAAAGGAAGGAAGGAAGGAAGGAAGAAAGAAAGAAAGAAAGAAAGAAAGAAAGAAAGAAAGAAAGAAAGAAAGAAAGAAAGAAAGGAGGAAGGAAGGAAGGAAGAAAGAAAGAAAGAAAGAAAGAAAGAAAGAAAGAAAGAAAGAAAGAAAGAAAGAAAGAAAGAAAGAAAGAAAGACCTCAAGTGGTAGAGTGCCAAGCCAGAGTAAAAACTAAGGGATAGTGCCTGAATCTCTGAATTGAAATCTTAAGAGAAAAACAAAAAAACAAACAAACAAACAAACAAACATAGTTTGGGGCTGGGAAGGTGGCTCAGTGGTAGAGCGCTTACCTTGCATGCCTGAGGCCCTGGGTTCGATTCCTCAGCACCACATAAGCAAAAAGAAAAAAGCCGGAAGTGGCACTGTGGCTCAAGTGGTAGAGCGCTAGCTTTGAGCTGAAGAGCTGAGGGACAGCGCCCAAACCCAGAGTTCAGACCCCACGACCGGACCCCCCCCAAAAAAAAACATAGTTTGATTTTGATGTTTATTTCAGCTTTTTTTCTAGATGGATAATTTAAGAGTACCTCTGCACAAGTGGTTCACACCTATATTCCCAGCTACCCAGAAGGCTAATATTTGAGGATCACTGTTAGAAGACAGCATGGTCAGGAAAGACAAGAGATTCTTATTTAGAATTAAGTACAACAAAATAAAATAAAAGTCAAGAGTTGAGTTGTGGCTCAAGTGATACAGTGCTAGGTTTGAACAAAAATGCTCAGGGAGCTGGTTGCCTTGGTTTATCCCTGTAATCCTAGCTACTCAGGAGGCTGAGGTCTAAGGATCACAGTTTGAAGCCAGCTGGAGGGAAGTCCACATGAAACTCTTACCTCCAATTGACCGCTCAAAAATGGGAAGTGGAGCAGTGACTAATAGCTGTAGGATGCTAGCCTTGAGCAAAAAAATGCAGAGACAGTACCCAGATACTGCGTTGAAGCTCCATGACTAACTAAACAACAACAGCAAGAGCAGCAGCAGCAGCAGCAGCAGCAACAACAAAAGTCTCAGATACAGCACTCAGGCCCTGAATTCAAGCCCACGACTCAGACACATAGAAACACAAGGGTACTGAAATCTTGTGTGCCTACCCAAGTGTGATTTTGTTTGTGTAGGAGATAATAAGGTTATGTTTCCGGATTCTCCTGGCTTTTCATGTTTTTATATTTTGATAGACTCAATGGATAATTAGAGACTTTTGCATATGAGACTGGAGCCTTTATGCCCCACCTACCCCAAACACTGGCTACTCTAAATCTACAGAGCTTTTTTCAATACCCTATTTCTGTGTGTCAATGAAGGCCCATTGTATAACAGTCTATTGGGCTTTTCTGAAAACCATCAATTGTCCCAAAGCCCAGAACTGCTATCAATGGTCACTTGTAATAACCTTGAACTTACTGTGAATATATCATAATAAATATTATGAGACACAAACTTGAGTATTTGTCCTTAGCAGACAACAGTTTCTTACCCTTCAAGGAACATTATTATGATTATGTAGGAAGTCAAATGGTTTACCTGGTGACATTGACCATTCTGGTTCTGAAGATCATATAGGAAAAGGACATTGCAGTCTCACTTCTATACATGTTCTTTGAAATATTAATAAAAAGGAATAGAAATTAACATTTTTAATCACTGGGCTTCTGACAAGCATAATGCTGTACAAGCATAATATTTCTCATAACAAAATTTTTTCATTCTTATGAGAATTTCTTAAAAAAAAGATTATTTTTGCTTTGTATGTCCCTCCCCCATTGTATAACCCCTGCTTTCATTGTATTTGATGTTGGTATAATTTGTGGAGGGGAAGGGCAAAAACAAACTATTTAAATAGGGATACAGGTGGACCCATTGCAACAATGTGATGTACAAGTCGTTATGTTGAAAAGTGAACTTTACAACTTTGGTGGAGGGGTGGGGGCGGTTGGGATGGAAAGGGATGGGAAGGGGAAACAAAGGAGGAGGCAACAATGCTTGATAAGAAACATACTCATTATCTTGCCCATGTACTTGTAACCCCTCTGTACGGTATTTTCACAATAAAAAATTAAAAAAAACAAAGATCATTTTTTGTAAATGTAGATGGAAAATTGTAGAACAAATTCAGAAAAAAAGAGAACTAGTTCAAAAAATTAGAGAACTTTAAAAGGGAGGAAAAAGTAAGTGGTAGTAAATTCATATTTTAACTTTATTATAGCTTAAAGATCATGACCTTCTAGTATTCCCTAGTGAATAAACATGTATATACTAAGAACCTAAAACTTCCAGTGGGAGGCAGTAAAACATAATACTCTAGACCCTTTGTTCAAGTTTCAGGATAGTTACTTGTACTGAATGTTAATTTCTACCCTTTCTTACCACATGACTTGGCTAAGGAAAGTTATTTAACATCTCCTAGCACTAATATCCAAGTATATAAACAGTTTTACTCTATTTGATAAGTTTGATACTGAAACTGACAAAAGAAAGTATATAACACATGATATTTAATGTTATAAGTTCGATTTTATTTCATCTTACTGTTAAAGTATTCATTTTCAAATTAAATCCTCTCTACTGAAATAATCTTCTACCTATATCTAAAAATACTACAAATTATGGCTGCAGTTCCCACAATAGACTTGTTTGGCTCCTTGCTATGGTTATTTATGTTTTTCCCATATTGTGTATGTTCTTGAAATCATTATAAATTTAGTCAGTTATTAATTTTATAGCTGAAAATTGAGGGATGCCAGATGGTAATAACATTGGTGTAATAAATTGTCTACTTTGCATTTATGTAAATAAAGATAAATGTGTATTTCTGAAGAATAGAAAAATTGTTGAAGACAAATCCAATTAACACTTTCAAAAGAGTATTGGAAAGAGAAAAGAAATTTTCATCACAAAGTTAAACATTAATAGAAAGCTCCTGTTGGTGTGTGATTAGAATTTTGCAGTACTTAGTATTGGAGATTTTGCTATTGATTTTAAGACTAGAATTTTTCATTCTAATGGGACTCAAGCTCGACTTGAAAAAAAAATGTTTGTTGTTCCCCAGTTTCTTACTTTACATTACCAAACCAGAAAATAAAACAAAATAAAACATTTTATGTTGCTTTTTGGAGTACATGTTTAAAATTTTTTATTCATTTTAAATTATTTTGCTTCCCAAATGCATATAGTTTCTGTAAGTACCAACTAAATTCATTTCTCTTTTGCAGGATTCCTCTGTCTTCTTTTTTGTAGAAGTTACCCATGTTTGCTCTTATGGTGATTTCAAGAGAGGTGGAATACACTAATTTGAGAGGAAAAAATTATCACAGAAACTTAAGTGTGTATAAGTTTACATAAAATATAGAATAAACTAAATAAATTCACTCATTCTTTGTTCCTTGACTTTGCCTTCACACAAATTGTGTAAAAATCACAAATTGAGTAACAATCGGTGTTTCTACAGTGTCTTTAAAGGTAAGATTGTATGCCAAAGAATCTGAATGGGGATTCAAGATAATAATTACATAGTTCAAAATCATCTGAGAAATATATTATGGTTATTATTGTCAATAATTGATGTTATTTTTGGTATATCTGATAATAATTATTATTATTTGTTTTTGATTTTGGAAAAAACACAAGGAGATATTTTCACCTCTGGGACAAGGAAAGTCCAGGCTATTTTCTGCATCTGTATACAGGGTATAGAAGGGGGCTATTATTCAATGAGTAATATAAACATAAATCAGTTGAGAAACTAATTTCCAACAATGGTGTTTGTTTTTTAGTGAGTGAAAATCAAATAAATGTTAGTGGAAAGGGAAATGCAGAGTTTGGATTGAGAGATATGAGAATCAAGATGATCCTTCTAGTTGAAGGCTCCGATTTGTCTGTGCATGATACAAGGAAGAGTGTCCACAACAGAAAAGGACCAGAAAGAGCGTAGAGTCAGAGCAACAGAAAGAGGCTGATGTTATTAAAGTCTAGATACCTAGAACAAAGGTGTAGAATGATTGTAGAATTTCAGCAGTACATACAAAGTAGACTTTTCCATTTAAAAAGATCATTCTTCTCATCTGAGAATAGATTACATGGCAACAACAACAACAAAAATCACTTAATATGTCCCTGAAGTAATAAAGAGGAGTACACTATGGAGCTTGGGATGGAGATAATCAGACAAGGTAAGTTAATACTTGTGCAGTAGCCCGGCTTAATTGAATAGCAAAACTGCGGGATACAAGATAATCAAATATGGCTCCTAGCTTCAGGGTCTGGTCAGCTGAGTGCACAATGCTGTCATGTTTTGAAGCAAGATCTATTCATCCCTCTATTGAGATGTTCTTGTCCTATGCATTCTTTGACCTTTATTTTCTAATCCATACATTAATACTGTTTTGGCTAGATTACTATGCTTAGATTCCAAGTATACTAGGAATTATCAACATAAAAAGAATAAAAACAAAACCAATCACTGTTTATTTCTGATAGAACACTATTGACCAAATCTTACCAAACCTAGTTCCATGTGTTTTCTTCAAGATAAGCAGGACAATTAACTTACAGAAATTTTATAAAATACATATCATAATATATAAGCTGTGGTTGGTAGGGAACAATATCTTGCATTAGTAACTGAACTTTAAAGAGAATAAAAACAGCAACAATACATTAAAACAAATCAAACATTAAAACTGCCTTGTCACTTTCTTCCTCTCGTGATTGAATTTAAAGTATGTCTATCTCTTGGGTTTTCTGTTGCTTCACTATTAATCATCTAAAAACAATGACAGTAATCATTATTTTTTCTCACAAAACTGTGATTTGGCAGGGCCCAACTGGCATGACATTTTTTTGCTTGATGAAACATCAGCTGATGAACTGAGTGAGAATGAGACTCATTTCCTTGGTAGCTTATCTGCACATTCAGCGAGTTTGTATTGGCTGTCCAGCTGGGCATGCCGTCAGAGTCTCATTTAGGTACCTGTCTGTGTGTCTCTTCAGTGTACTGTACTGTACCACTTCAAAAACTCATAGCCAAATTCAACCAATATTTAAGAAGCTTGCATGGAACTGGTTTAACTCATGAATTACCCTTATGAGTCCTCAAATATTCTTGTAATATTCTACTGGTCAAATGAGTTACTGACTCCAGGGGAATCTTATACCACTTGAAATCACATCACTTGAGAGGAGTTGGAAAATAAGGTCCTTTTGTCTTTAATCTAGTGCATCTGACCTTAATATATCAACATAGCTATACATAAATAATAAATAAATAATAAATAAACACACCTATGTATATTTACTTATTCTGTCTTTGCACTAACTTCCATTAAAAATACTTCTATTGAACTTTGAATACAGGCTAGTAAGTATGCCTATCATTCAATTAAAATCCTGGAAGGAATCTAAGTACTACCTATGTAAACTATACATTCACTTTTGCGTAATTACGACAATCCACCATTCAAGTAGAATTTCCATTACACTGATTCAATTCTAGAAAACAAATTGAAATACCAAATAATATTCAGTTGAGTTGTGTCCTCAGATAACATTTTTTCTAATTGCAATTCTTGGTTTAGAGAGCAGCAATTAGAAAATTACATATGCCAAGAAAAAGAAGCCCAGAAAAGGCCTTGAGATTCTGGCTCGCTATTGTTAATGACGGCACACAATCTGTCTTTACTTATTAGGGTTTTTAAGCTGAGAACAGCTGAAAAGTAAGGCCCATTTAAAATGAAATTATAGAAAGGCAGAAAAGACTTTGATAAATAGATTTGAAAGAGTAGTATTTTTCACCTGTTCATGTGGTGCACATCTGTGGTTTTTTGGCAATTCATATTTCTACTCTAAAGCAACTTTCTAGTTCAAAGACTCATCCTCTCTTGTATCTGTTTCTTTGAAGTGTTCCCTTGGATCTCTTAAACTATCGGTAGCCAAATGATTTTGGCATGTGGGATATAGATTCATTACAAATTGAGTCTCAATATTCAATATTTTATCATCTGGCCTGTCACTCCCTGCTTATGACTTTAACCATGTTGTGTGACCACTATGTCTTGCAGTTATAAACAGAAATGACAACTTCAGAGGTTAAAAAAATATTTCCTGTAACATGAGTCTTTGCACACAAATTTTCACATGAAAAGAAATGAAATAAAGATGATGATTAACTGATGACAATTATAGATAATAGACAATAGGGGAGGCAAGCATGCTGGGAAAGAAAGTTTCTCAGATATGCTTAATGAAAGTGATTATAGCGAGTAATTATGGAGATTGTCTGTCACAATGTGCAATGTGTTCTCTGGAATTTGGTTTCAGAAATATGGTTAAATTCCCTTTTAGTTCAAGTCACAATTAAATAAGTTTAAATGGTTATTGTTATAGTGCCTAAAATAAATACCTTAAAATGTTAAGATGGATAGAATCATTATAAACACTTCAATCATAACATAAGCTGAAAGGAATTCGGCCCCCATCACTAACAGAAAAAAAGCACTTAACATTCAGTGTTACTGAGTTTGCAAGACCTTGTGGTTATGTGTTAATGATACTGATTCTATCCTGATTTTTGTGTGTAAAATTGTAAGAAATTTCAAGGCATCATATTATTGTGCAATGAGCATACTAGGTTCAAATTTATGTGTTTGGGATTTTTTCAAAAATTAACAATAACTATTCAGGTTATTTTTCCAAAATTGTATTAAACTTTTATGTACCAAAAATGTTTGCAAAAATGAAGAGAATTGGAGCTCTGAAATAAGGAAAGAAGGACATAAACAAAAGTAGTGGAGTAATCCTTGCATATAGACTGGCAAGGATGGAAAACTGCTCTTCTTACGGATAAAAGACACCATATTCCTGATTTATGGTCTAGAATAGGTCACTCAAATAGTCAATGCTGTTCAGGTCAGTTCCTGATTGTATTTAGTATAAAAATATTCTTTTGTACAAGGCAACAAAACAATGATGGATGATTTGCCATATTTTGGGAAAGAAAAGATATTTACATGCCTTGTCTTTGAGGTAGGAAAATATCTATGAAAATCATAATTCATTGTTTTGTATTTATTTTTATTTTTTGTTTTTAAATTTTTTTTAACATATTAAACATTTTTTTATTTTTCTTTGTTTCCCCATCCCATCCCATCCCATCTCCCCTTGCCTACCGTCCCCGCCGACCCCTCCTGCACCAAAGTTGTAACGTTCATTTTTCGACATAACGCCTTGTACATCTCATTGTTGCAATGGGTCCACCTGTATCCCTATTTAAACACTTTGTTTTTTTCCCCTTCCCCTCCCCAAATTATACCGACATCAAATACAGTGAAAATAGGAGTTATATATACTGTGGAGGAGGGACAAACAAAAGGAACAAAGAAATCATCTTATAAATATGTCAGAACCAACAGCAAGGAAGAAAAACCATTTGAGTCCTTATTTTGGGATTCAGTTCTCCTAACATCAATTTATCTGACCGTTTCTGCTTGTCTCAGACATATACCAGTTATTGCAAATAAGGGAAAACATGGAACCTATGTTTCTTTGGGTTTACTTCACTTAATATAATTTTTTCCAAGTCTTTCCATTTCCTAACAAATGGGGCAATGTCATTCTTTCTGATGGAGGCATAGAATTCCATTGTGTATATATACCACATTTTCTTGATCCATTCATCTACTGAAGGACATCTGGGTTGGTTCCATATCTTAGCTGTGGTAAATAATGCTGCAATCAACATAGTTGTGCTAGTAGATTTAGTATGGTCTTTTTGTGATCCTTTAGGTAAATGCCCAAAAGTGGGACTGCTGGGTCATAGGGTAGCTCTTTCCTCTTCAGCGAAGTTTCTCTTTAAGTCTTTAGCCCACTTATTTATTGGGCAGTTGTTTCTTTGATGATTTGTTGTTGGGGGATTTAATTTTTTGAGTTCTAGGTATATTTTAGATATGAGACCCTTGACTGTTGTATGGCTAGTGAAGATCTTATCCCAGTTCGTGAGCTTTCTATTGATCTTGCTAGCTATGTCCTACCTTTCTTTGATTTGTTGTGTTTCTGGATCTCTATTAAGAAAATTTTGGCCTGTGCCAAGGAGACCTAAGGTTTCTCCTATTCTGTCCTGTACTGTTTTTTTTTTTTGGGGGGGGTGTCTGCTTTGACTCCGAGGTCTTTGATCCATTTGGAGTTGATTCTGGTACAGGGTGATATATAAGGATCTAACTTTAGTTTTCTACAGTGATTAACCAATTTTGCCAGCACCATTTACTGAAGAGGCTGACTTTCTTCCATTCTCTCTATAAACTTTCTAGTTTACGTACATACACATTTAACTAAATTGCTTTACCTAAGTAAGGACTTAATTAGCCTGATCCTGAAAAAAAAATTGTCCATTTTATTTTTCCAAATTATACACACACACACACACACATTTACTTCTAAGATAAATCTGTAAATCTGTCAAGTTGATTCCACCTTGTATATTTTAGTTATACTTACCTTGAACATCACAAAATTAACCATTCATAAATGTAATAATAATTGGTGATATATTGATCAAATATTATATTTTAATAATTTTATTTTATTAATGAAATAAAAATGTAGCATTTCTGAAATGCAGAGTAATTGCTTTTTTAATATATATTTTAATTGTCAAATACTGTACAAAGGGGTTACAGTTATATGAGTAAAGTAATGAGTACATTTCCTACTGAGCATTGCTACTTCCTCTTCTGTTTTTCCCCTATAATCCCTTCCTTTCCCACCTCCCGACTCCTCCCTACTCCCTCAAAAATTGTAAAGTTCATTTTCAACATAGTGTCTTGTACATCTCATTGTATCCTTATTTCAGCATGAATATTGCTTTTTTGCTTATTTTTTCTTCAAACAGTGCCTCCACAAATGTAGAAATGGGCCTTGTAAATTACTAAATGTTTAGTAGTGCACGACCATATAGTTTATCAACATTAGTCATGAGGTGAACTTCTGAAATCTAACTTCAACATTACTGATTCCAATCTTTCAACTGTATTTTAATAATCTGGCTTTGGCTAAAAGCATTATGTGTGATTTTTCACACCAACCATAGCCCATTAAAAAGAAATTTCTTGTCAGCTTTGCTAGGAAAGCTGTTCAGTACCTCATGCACACCACACTTGTTAGACAGAACATACATCACGGTGTTTCAAGGAAGTCACAGACAAAGGCTCCAGACTTCGTGGTCACTCATTCTCTTAAGTGCATTTGTATTACTAAGTGAAATATTCCCATTATTATTATTTGAGACTTTGGGGACAGGTTTTCATCAGGCTTTCTTATTCTAGGGAACGGAAGATGAGAGAAATTTAAAGATGTTTTCCCCTACACTGACTGTACAATGGTACAGTACTTTTCCAATCTGGATATTTTTTTCTCTTTGTCCTCCATCTATTTTTTTCATCATTCCCATACACTTAGTCCTAGGCAACATAAAACTGTTGTCTTTTGTTAAGGACTCAAAGTTAAGTGAATCCACTCATAGTGATGATATTCAATAGCAGAAAATGGCACCAGGAATGTTGGCAATTTCTTCCTTTGGTAAACATGTTTACACCATGGTGGTAGGGGAACTAAAGGCTTTCCTGTCACTTTTGCCTGGTTTAATGGGCTCCTCTGACAGCTGGTGGCTGAGCTGTCTCAGAACTTAGGTTAACAACTGGTGCAAATGGTAATATTTACAGGTTTGTTGGAGTTAGATTTGAGTTGCAGAAAAACCATTAACACTAATGTGGAGAAAAGAATGGAGCAAAATGAGACTCATTTTTCATGAGGTCTAAGTGATAAATACTCTCACAGATTAAGCTAGAGGAGTGTGAAAATTAGAAATATCAGTGAGGTACTCATGAGAATCAGCAGGGTATAGTGTAGAGGGACAAGAAGTTGGTCAAGTGGGTATTGTAAGATGGTTATTTTTCTCTCCTAATCCATATGTTGAAGCTTTAACTCCTAACACCTCGGAATACAACTGTATTGGGACATGAGTACTTAATGAGATGATTCAAGTAAGAACACTGTATTCATTCCTGATTCACTATGATTTACATTTTCATCAAAGGACATTTGAACACAGGAACTGGGAGAAAATACTGTGAAGAATCATAAAGAATCTTGTATTTAAAGAATCCCTTAGACTCCACTCCCAAATTACTCAAGCTGATTCAAAACTTTGGCAAAGTAGCAGGTTATAAAATTAACCCCCCAAAATCAATGGCTTTTCTGTATGCCAACAATGAGAAAAGTGTGGCTGAAATTAGGAAAGCAACTCCATTTGTAATAGCCCCACAAAAAATAAAATACCTAGGAATTAACTTAACTAAAGAAGTGAAGGACCTCAATGATGAAAACTTTAAAATCTTAAAAAAGGAAATCAACACAGAACATAAAAATATGGCAGCCGGGCACTGTTGGCTCATGCCTGTAATCCTAGCTACTCAGGAGGCTGAGATCTGAGGATCGCAGTTCAAAGCCAGCCCGGGGAGGAGAGACCTTGAGACTCCTATCTCCAATAAACCACCAGAAAACCGGAAGTGACGCTGTAGCTCAAGTGGTAGAGCGCTCGCCTTGAGCTGAAGAGCTGAGGGACAGCGCCCAGGCCCAAGTTCAAGCCCCACGACCGATAAAAAAAAAAAAATGGCAAAACCTCCCATGCTCCTGGATTGGAAAGATTAACATCGTGAAAATGGCAATACTTCCCAAGGCTATCTACAAATTCAACACAATACCTATCAAAATTCCAACCTCATTCTTCAAGGAAATAGAAGAGGCAATCCAAAAATTCATATGGAACAATAAAAGACCCCGAATAGCAAAAACGCTCCTCAATGGAAAGAACACTGCTGGAGGAATATCAATACCAAATTTCAAACTCTACTATAAAGCCATAGTAATCAAAACAGCTTGGTATTGGCATAAGAACAGACCTCAGGACCAATGGAATAGAATTGAAAACCCAGAAATGAGCCTACGACCTATAGCCATCTAATCTTCGATAAGGGAGCTAAAACAATAGAATGGAAGAAAGACAACCTCTTCAGTAAATGGTGCTGGCAAAATTGGTTAACTACATGTAGAAAACTAAAGCTAGATCCTTATATATCACCCTGCACCAGAATCAACTCCAAATGGATCAAAGACCTGGAACTCAAAGCAGACACTCTGAAAACATTACAGGATGGAATAGGAGAAACCCTAGGTCTCCTTGGCTCAGGCTGAAATTTTCTGAATAGAGACCCAGAAACACAACAAATCAAAGAAAGGTTGGACAAATGGGATTGCATAAAGTTGCAGAGCTTCTGCAGGGTAAATGACATAGCTAGCAAGATCAATAGAAAGCCCACCGACTGGGAGAAGATCTTTACTAGCCATACAAGGGACAAGGGTCTCATATCTAAAATATACTTGGAACTCAAAAAATTAAACCCCCCAACAACAAATCCTCAAAGAAACAACTGCCCAATAAATAAGTGGGTGAAAGACTTAAAGAGAAACTTCTCTGAAGAAGAAAGAAGGATGGCCAATAGACACATGAAGAAATGTTCAACATCCCTAGCCATAAAAGAAATGCAAATCAAAACAACATTGAGATATCACCTCACTCCAGTTAGAACAGCAAAAATCAAGAACTCTAACAACAACAGATGCTGGAGGGGATGTGGACAGAAAGGAACCTTACTTCATTGTTGGTGGGAATGTAAACTTGTTCAACCACTTTGGAAAGCAGTATGGAGGTTCCTCAAAAGACTTCACATAGAAATCCCTTATGACCCAGCATTCCCACTTTTGGGCATTTACCCAAATGTTTACAAACAAGACCACACTAAAGCTACCAGCACAACTATGTTTATTGCAGCATTATTTACCATAGTTAATATATGGAACCATCCCAGATGTCCCTCAGTAGATGAATGGATCAAAAAATGTGGTATATATACGCAATGGAATTCTATGCCTCCATCAGAAAGAATGACATTGCCCCATTTGTTAGGAAATGGAAAAACTTGGAAAAAATTATATTAAGTGAAATAAGTCAGGCCTAAAGAAGCATAGGTCCCATGGTTTCCCTTATTTGTAATATCTAGTATATGTATGAGTCAAGCGGAAAAGGTCAGATAATGTGATGTCAGGAAAATGAACCCTTAGATGTGTATTTTAATGTTTTTTTCTTTCATGCATGTGTTTCTAACGCATTTATAAGATTATCTCTTTGTTGCTTTGTATGTCCCTCCCCCACAGTATAACCCCTGCTTTCACTATATTTGATGTCAGTATAACTTGTGGAGGAGATGGGGAAAATCCAGTTGTTTAAGGATACAGGTGGACCTGTTGCAACAATGAGAAGTACAAGTTGTCATGTCCAAAACGAGCTTTACAATGTTCGTGCGGGGGTGGGGGGTGGAAGGGGGGAGAAGGAGAAGGATTGGGATTGGGGGGTAGGGAGGAGGCTGGGAAGGGATGTGAAGCGTAAACAAAGGAGGAGGCTGCAATGCTTGGTAAGAAATGTACGCATTATCCTGCCCATGTAATTGTAACTCCTCTGTACAGTATGTTCACAAATAAAATAAAATTAAATTAAAAAAATAAAATAAAATATTTACAGTGCAGTTAAAAAAGAATCATAAAGATTCATGACTATATGCAAGCTAAAGAATAGAAAGTTTACTTTAAAGTTAAGCCTGCCAAATCCTTGATTTTTGATTTGTAACATCTAAAATTGTAGAAAATGATCTTCCTCTGATTATGCAACCCAACAGGTGGCCTTTTGTATTAGCAATATTAGCAAACTGAGAAATGATTATGACCTTAGTTTCATTTAAAAAACTGTATGATTGCTAGATGAATGTTGGGGTTGAAAGAATTATTTTATTTATTATCTTTAAGTATTGTACAAAGAGGTTTCAGTTCAGCATACCTATTTGTGAATAAAACTGTGTCATATGTATGTATATGACCCTGCATATATATATGCATATATATATCAGATCATACTTCTAACATATTAGCAACATGGAAGGACCTAGAGAAGCTAGGATGTCAGCAAAGTAGAATCCATAACTTAGGGGAAGATGAGTGTGGATAATAATTTGCAGCATCTATGTAGAGGCTGTGCAAAGAGCTCTAGAAGCTAGAAAATAAGAGGTTAGTGCTATTCCCAGCCAAAGTTGTTCTAGAACCTCTAGCCTGCAGTGACATATAAAACCCACTCTTACAAATGAAAGTGTAAATTCCTATATGTAAAAATATGTCACTTAGTATTCCTTTAAAAGTTCATAAAGGGATAATATGCAATATACATATATGAAAACAGGACCAGATAGTTTAAAAAGATGGACGAGGTTGGGACAGACTTGGATGAGAAGTTGGAAAGATTAAGATATCTGTACTCATTAAGTGGTATGTTGCATCGAAATTGCTTTATACAATGACTTGAAAGTAATAATAATTTAAAAGATCCAAATTAAATAATCCTGAAAAGCAGAGTGGACAAAATGGCCTTTTAGTTTTAATTGACAGGCTTTTCCCCAGGTCTGGTTTGAAAGACAGCCTTTTATGAATTCTGTATTCAAATTTATTAATTAATATAGGAAACACTTGAGCACAAAGTAATGGTCTCTGGAGATTTATATTTCTTATTCTTGTGATGATGACATATTTTTGAGGTGTGGATATATTTTTTCCTATGGACACAACTGAACAATATAAGTTGAGAATCACTACATAAAAAGCAGGCACATTTTGCTAAGTTCTTTCCTGAACTCTGTGAAAAACATTATGCTTTCCTGTTTACTTTATTAACTTACAAAATGAAGCATTGTAAACTACAATGTGGAAATACACACTCAGCAATGGTAAAGCCTTTTCAGAATTAGCATCTCCAAGTCTACAACTTTTCAAGTTTTTGGAGTGCTGCTTAAAAATATCAAACTGCAAAAGATGCACTTCTAGAAATTATAAGTAATTTGTGCATCAAACAATATGTACAATAGTACTATACAGTAAATTGGGCCAGCTGCCTATGCCTACCATTATACAGCTGGTTGTAAAGTATATAATTTATGTTTTCTGCAGTAGAGTGGGAAGGTTTTTTAAATCTATGTTCAGTTTTATAAAGAGCCTTTTCCTGTTTTATTTTTTTAACCACTGTAAGCTCAGAAGAGGTAGTGGTTTGACATTATATTTAATGATAATCCATTTATATTGTACTTGAAGGGTCTATCAAAATACTTTGCCTATGACCATCCTTAGAAGTGGATTTAAGCATTTGCTTAGCTGCATAGTTTTGTTAAAATGTGACTCATTTTCGGTTATAGAAGGCATTGGTAAGGAGAACAAGAGAATATTTGATAGCAAATCACTAGCTCCTAAGTTCAGTAAATTACAGAGATTGCTCTCAAAAGTAAAAGAAAGAATGCCTTCTATTGATGAACCCTGCACAAGCTTCTGAATGGCTCCACTGCGATTTCATTTGTTATTTCCCAGAATTATTTACTTGATAACAAGTAAACAATATGAAGTATATTTATACATTAATCATTGGCTTCCAGTGTGTATAGTGAAATAACTCAAAATGTGGGAGTATGACATATAGAACACCTGTTTAGAAGAATAATCTGTGGCAAATTTGTGTGTGAGTGAAGAAAGTTTTGTGATATTTGCTGTACTTATGATTTGCCAAAACAAAGGACATGCATGGCCAGAAGGTTTGAACCACCCTACAATGATATAATTTAAAACTACAGCCTTCCAAGTTCACATATTGACACATAAGGGCCAACGGAATGACATTGGGAAACGAGGTCTAAGAGGCTATCAGGCTAAGTAAACTCCACCCTGGAGGAAGAATCAAAGTTCTTATAAAAGAGGCTTTTCAGGGTTAGACTTACTTGCACTTCTATCTCACACCATTTGGGGGCACTGTTCCTTCCCTTTAGAAGAGACAGCAAGCAGCAGAGAGCCATTTGGAAGCAGTAAATAACATTCAGTGGAAAAAAAGAAGAAAAAAATGAAAAAAGGCAAAACAAAAACACCAGACATGTCCCACCTTGATCTTGGATTTCCTAGGCTCTAAATATATGAGAAAGTCAATCTGTGTTTGTTATAAATTATGTAGCATGGTATAGCAGCACAAAGAGACAAAAACGATGGAATTACCAGTGTGGAGATATTAGGAGTTAGAGGCATTGAGAAGTGATTATGTATATTATGCAGATGGGTTGTTCACAAGTCAGAGCAATAGAGTTAATATTTTTGTATGGAGGAATAAGGGAAACTTACTTGCTTCTTCAACAATAGAAAGATGCAGTAAGAAAGCACCACTTACAAAGGCAAAGATTGGTGCTTGCCAGACATCAAATTTTCTGCCATCTAGAATGTAAGCCACCCAGTCTCTAGAACAATGAAAACAATTACATTGCTATAAAAAATCGGGCTGGGAAGTGGCTCAGTGGTAGAGTACTTGCCTTGCATGCATGTGGCCCTGGGTTTGACTCCTCAGCACCACATAACCAGAAAAAGCCAGAAGTGGCCCTGTGTCTCAAATGGTAGAGTGCTAGACTTGAGCTGAATAGCTGAGGGATAGTATCCAGGGTCTGAGTTCAGTCCCCATGACCAACCCCCCCCCCTCAAAAAAAATCATTCAATGTAAATTATTCTGCTGATACAACACCAACATCTACACCTTTTTGGAATGACAAAAATCTGAAACACTGCAAAGGCTTATTCTCAGGAAGCTGTGAATTGACAAAAGCACATACTGCTAGTCTGAAAATGACATGGTAGAATCACTGGAAAGCAGTTTGTAGTTTTCTTAGAAAGATCTGTGCTTGCCAGGAGTTAGAGTGGAAGGTAAATAAGAATGTATCAGGATTTTGAGAGTTAAACTGGTCTGCATGCTATTATAATAATGAATGTGTGACATTGTGACATTTCCAAACCCAGAGTGATTATAATGTATCAGTATAGGTTCATGAGTTGAAACAAACATGTCACTGACAAATTTGAGGAATGTGTACTTTATTCTGTTAGGAGAAGCTATGCATGTATTTGAGCACAAGTGGTAGACAGGAAATACACACACACACACATATACATATCTTTCTCTCAATTGTACTGTGAATTCAAAACAGTAATAAGTACTAGAGCAATCTTTCCACATGTTATTAGCATCTATTATTTCTACAAAGGAATTTCATTTTGACACGCTCCTAGATGCATTCAATATACCTTCATCAGCTCACCTCCTATATCACTCCCTTCATCCTTCCTCCTTTCCTTACCCAATTTCAAGTTTCAATGTACCATTTTTATTCATGTACATAGAACATTATCAAATATATGTACATACATCTGTTCATATGTGCAATATCTAGTCAATAAAACAGATTGCTGAATAGCTAATCATTTTTATATTGACAGTTTTCACCAGCTACATGGGCAGTGGTCAGAAAGCAGGCATTTCAACAATTCATTTTCTTATATTCTAGAATTTTCTAAATGGAAATATTAGAGGTAAAGTTTTAGTGAATTTCACCTTTTCATTATAAATATGTATATGTGTTATCCAACTTTAGTCAACTAATTATTATGCAGTTGAAACACAGACAAGTTCTTAAAAATTGCATTCCATAATTAATGATGATTCAAGTGATATATGATTGATTTATATATTATAAAAATGATTGCATCCTCTTTGAATTTAGTGTAACCGCTTAGTATTAACATATATATATATATATATATATATATATATATATATATATCTTGGAAGTAAAATACAAATATGTACAACCATGACCACATATACAAGTGTCAGTAATGAAGGTGTGCATGCACATGTGTGTCCATAGAGTTGAAGAATTCTTCATACCTAGTGACATCTTTGCTGAAATAACTTCATTATCATCAGAATTTTGTGGTGTGATGTATTTCTCTCATGGTTGTGGGCTGCTAGTATAAATAAACCTAGTGCAAGATCAATTATATGAAACTATAGCACATAATCCTAGTATGTGAATACACACACTATGTAATACTCTCGGTAATGATAATAAATAACTACAGCTACTGTATTAAGTATAGTATACATGTTATTTTTATATTGGAGTGCTCTGCTACTCACAAAGGAAGTTTATACCGAACCTGTAATGTTATTCTAGAAGCAGTCTTATACACTTCTCGTTAACTCTTTCTTTTTATGGTGTTTCTTCTTGTGCTTGATTTAGTTTTGTTCATCATGGCCTCAAGCATACAAAATATATTACTAGATTACCAGTAAGATACCATACAAAGGGCCTGACCTGAACATTAAATGAAAAAAAAATCATTAAGGAGTATGAAGTGGAAAATCAGCAGTGGTTATTGCTTGCCCCATTGACATATTCTGCTGTAACTTCGCTATAGACTAACAGGAATTGTGGGATGAAATTCGTTAAAATATGTGCTTCACTGATACACAAAAACTTATAAGAATTAGAGTAGTAACAGTATCAGATATAAGCAAAATTTTATATTGGATTTGGAGATCAGACAAAAAAGTTTATTCTTCATTTGTGCTACCGTGTTCAAAATCAAAACAAAATGTTTATAATGTTCCAAGAAATGGGAGGACCATTTATGAAACTGAAGTTGTTCTTATTCCTTTGTGGCATACATAATATGGCACTGAGGGATAAGTCAGTTAGTACTAATGTGAAGGAATCTGAAGAATATTTGGAAATCCCAGATAGGTTGTTAGTGGGGGGAATTACTTGATAAAATAAATGCTTAATATGGATGAAATCTCCCTATTGTGAAAATAAATGCCTTGAATGATGTTCGTTTCATAAGGACACTGATTTATTTTTAAGATTTATACTTTTA
This sequence comes from Dipodomys merriami, assembly GCF_024711535.1. NCBI lineage: Eukaryota > Metazoa > Chordata > Mammalia > Rodentia > Heteromyidae > Dipodomys > Dipodomys merriami. The sequence goes on from NW_027206401.1 coordinate 43,672,928, forward strand.
CAGTCAGGATAATTGTCTTCCTTAAGGAAAATATTGCAGTCTACAAATTAAATCCCCTTTTGTGACCAAACATAATGAAACACCTACATCCTTCACTTCTTATAATTTATTCATGTATATATACGAGAAAACAGCATAGTAAAACCAACCAAAAGATACTTGGAAAAGACAGGCGAAGGGAGGTGTTGAGAATGTGCTGCAGAGGGTGAATGTATCTAAAATGTACTATGTGTATATATGAAAATAAAATGAAGTCTCAAATGTGTGTTAACACACAAGTGAAAAAATAATATTCTTTAAGCTTTTTTCTATGAGTAGATAATTTAGAAGTTTGGCCACATCTTTTGAAATAGAAAATGCATATCAAAAGTATTTACATCATATTAAATGGAATGGTAAGAACAAAAAATTGTTCATACCTCAAGTAGACCTGATAAAAAACACAAGGTGGTTTAATAAACAAATGTGAATGTCCATTAGTAAGAATATATGTATTAAATATATGTACTAAAAATATATGTACTAAAATGACATGCCCAAAATGTGGTTACCAAACAATATTTTTAAATATGTGCTTATGTAGTTAACACTAAGCATGATCAAAAGTAAAAAAAAAAAGTGGAATGTAATATATGCCTATTACTTATATATGTAAAGGACATTATACATGTATAAGTTGCACTGATATTTGAAAACAAGGAAATATTCTAATATTCTAAATAGAAAGAGGACACTTCCTGTCATTAAAAAATGTATTCATATGTAAACTATGTCAAATTATTTTTGTTTAGCAGAAAGTAAAGTCATGAGGGGCCCAATTCCTCTTCCAAAATGACCTCTTGAATTACATTATCTGGAAAATATAGAAACACTTTTTGGAGAATTACATACTTTTCAAAAATTTTACTGTGTTTTGATTATCCAGTCACACATCTTCCTTTCGCTTGTGATCTTTACCCCGGTATCAAAGTAGCGTTTGTTGTTGTGTGTTTGTTTTTGTTTTTCTCTCCAAACATAACTTCTTTGGGCCAGAAATGAATCAAGGATTTCCCAAAGATTCTGAGGCCTGATTCCCCAGAAGAGTTTTGTCTAGGCTGTATGGCCACAGAGGAACACACTTACACAATTGTGAAAGGATGACCAGATCCATGAGTTCATCGAGCTCTTGACTGGACTTGGTGTTTCTGCAGGAAGTGTGTGAACTGGAAGGAGACAATTGAGAGTTTTAACCCCAAACTCAGATGCTTTGACAAGGATGAGAAGGATGAAAAAATCAAGATTGCTATTGAAATGACAAACACCTTAAATCTAAAAGTGGATAAAGATGACATTGAAGACCACTGACAGACCCTCTACACTATTCTAATTAGTAGTTAAGTAAGCCAGACCCAAAGAAATATTGAAATATAGGTCCAATAATTTCCCTCATTTGCAATAATTAGTATTCATCTAGGATAATTTATCAGATGAACAGAAAAGCTCAAAAGCTATGTACATATGACCATATAAGATGATATTAGGGGCTGGGAAGGTGGCTTAGTAGTAGAGTGCTTGCCTTGCATGCATGAGGCCCTGGGTTCAATTCCTCAGCAAAAAGAAAAAGAAAAGAAGCCAGAAGTGGTGCTATGGCTCAAGTGGTAGAGTGCTAGGCTTGAGCTGAAGAGCTGAGGGACAGCGCCCAGGCCAGAGTTCAGGCCCCACGACCGGACCCCAAAAAAAGAGATGATATTAAGTGAAATGAACCCCAAGATATGGACACAAGGGGTGTTTCTTTGTTGAAGTTGTTTTTAATGTACTATGTGCTGTTTTTGTTTCCTTTGTATGTTCTTCCCCCTATGGTAAATCGCCTGTTGTCACTATACTTGATTTTGGTACCCTGAATCTTGTTTATACATTTGTCTAATTTGAGGATGGGAAAGAGAATAACAAAATGTTGAAACAAGGACACAGGATGACCCATTGCAACAATGATACCCACAAGATATTAGAAATGAACTTTATTGGGGGGAGTGAGGGAGGTGGGAGAGGGAAGGGACACTGGAAGAACAACAAAGGAAGACATAACAATGCTCAACAAGGAATGTACTCATTGCCTTACTCATGAACTATAACCCCTCTGTCCAGAAGCTTTAAAATAAAACAATATTTTTTAAAAAGAATTGTAACAGATGCCAACAGCTAGTCAAGAACAAGAGAAAAGGAACCTGTAGGAAAAGAAAAAAAAGATAAATTTTATTCAAAACCTATACTAACTTAGCAAAAGAATCTGTATCCATCAAGAAGCTAATCCAGACATTTAACATAGACATTCCACCCCACCCAGCCCCAAACCAAAAGCTTTTGTGAATGAAAAGAAATACTTGAAGTGTATTCACTGCTCACAAGAATAACTATCATGAATAAAGCAAAAGAACTCCAGCCAACTGCCATGGAAATATATATACATACATACATACATATACATATATATATATATATATATATATATATATATATTTCTGAAAGAGTAAACTTCCTCAAGACAAGTCTCAAGTAGGCCCTTCACTGGTGTCACCAGAGTAGGTGATAGTCTATGCATGTTATTGTCTTTGAAGAGGCAAGAGTACAAGAAGATGTACAAACAGAAAATGGTTGTATTAAAAATACTGGTTTTACATGGGCCCAGACTAAAGTATTCTAGCTTTTATTTAAAACAAACAAACAAACATACCAACAGTAAATTAAATGTCCTTATCATAGAATAAGGATATAAGGGAAAAATATAGAGAGAGATGAGCACTGGTGTATCATGCCTGTAATCTTAGCTACTGAGGAGGCTGAGATCTGAGGATTGTGGTTTGAAGCCAGCCTAAGCAAGAAAGTTTATGAGGTCCATATCTCCAATTAGTCAATGAAAAGCTGAAAGTAGAGCAGTGGCTGGAATGTTAGAGTGTTTGCTTTGGGCACAAATGTTCACAGATAGAACCCAGACCCAGTCCCTGAGTTCAAGCCTCAAAATTGATATAAAAAATGTTTTAAGCCCAGTACTGGTGGCTTACACCTGTAATCCTAGCTACTCAGGAGGCTGAGATCTGAGGATCGTGGTTCAAAGCCAACCGGGGTAGGAAAGTCAGTAAGACTCTTATTTCCAATAAACCACTAGAAAACCAGAAGTGGTGCTGTGGCTCAAGGGGTAGAGCACTCGCCTTGAGCTGAAGAGTGCAGGGACAGCTCCCAAGCCCAGAGTTCAAGCCCCATTACTGAAAAAAAAAAAAAGAAAAAAATTTTAAGTTTTGTTACTGAAAGATCAAACAGAATTTAAAATGTTTATTAAGTTAAAAGATTTTCGTAATCTAAAGTTAATTTAATTTACTATTGGAAAATACTATACAAATTTGTGTAGAGAAAGTGTACTATGATTAGAAATTCTAGAATAGAGAGACCTTGTACTAAGCACCCACCCAGAGCAAATTTCCCTCCTTTATGCAACTCCAATTATGACAAATATCCTGTACAGATCCTTTCTTTGTTGGTGGTATTTTTGTTCATTTTACTGGAGAATGCATATGGAACATTACAACCTAAATAGAAAGCTCTAAATATGTGTCCGTGTGTGTTGGATAGGGAGAAATTCTTGGCCTACTATGGAATATGAGAAGATAGCTTTCTTTTTGGGCTAGACACAAGGAAAGGATATGCCTGTTCAGAAATGCTATCTCCTATATGAATTTTCATCAGTACTTTATAGGCTACTAATTAAGACTACAGGGGCAGGGGAGAAACGTTGATGGTCAATAGCCTAATTTACTAGGTAATAAAAAGTAAACATTGAAAGATTTAATAAAATCAAAGATTCTTTTAAAATAAATCCCTAGAAAATGTTGTACCTCATTTTCTTTGTATTTATATATAGGTATGGAATTTATGCATTTATATAAATTTACTCAAATATATTCTATTCATTATTTTAAACACACACACACACACACACATACACCTCAAGTTTGAAAATATTCTGTTCATTAAAAAATTCTTGGAGGCTGGGAAGGTGGCTCAGTGGTAGAGTGCTTGCCTTGCATGCATGAGGCCCTGGGTTTGATTCCTCAGCACCACATAAGCATAAAAAGCTGGAAGTGGTGCTGTGGCTAGAGTGGTAGATTGCTAGGCCTTGAGCTGAAGAGCTGAGGGACAGCGCCCAGGCCCAGAGTTCAGGCTCTACAACCAGCAAAAAAAATAAAATAAAATAAAAAAGTCTTGGAATACAATTTCCTTTTTAATTTCAAGAAAGTTCAGAAGGTCAGATTTTTTTAAGTAACAAAATAAAATCCTTTTCCTGTTTTTATCTTCTTAATTTTTTTTGTATCTGTCCTCACTTACTTATCTAAGCAGGGTGTAGTTCTTGAGTTTGTTTTCTCATCTATAATGTTCAGATAATACTAACTCTGCATCTTGATTGATGGTATTGGAAATGATAGCTCTAATGAACCTCATAGAGACCTGCTTGTTAAACTGGGCATGCTACTGTTCAAATCCCTCTGACAGTTTTTCACACTCTACTGCTCTGTGTAAGTAAATGAAAGGCTGATTGACTTTCTAAACTATAAAGCTGAATACAAATCTTTTCAAAGAGAAAATATTCAAGTAAAGGAAGCCATTTGTTTTTAGCTTGAATAAGGATAGCCTATGTTATGATAATAAATTTGGAAGTGGAAAAGATGTGGTTCAAATATCAGATGACTAAAAGAATCTGAGCTATAAGATATCTTGAACTTTCCTTAGAATCACTATGCACACTGTTCTATAAAAAATAGATATTAAACTCCTATTCAGCCTGGTTGTTAGGATAGCAAATGGCGCTGCATAAATATACTAATTACATGAAAAATTGGGTTATTATTATTATTATGAAAATACCTTACAGAGGAGTTACAATTACATGGGCAAGATAATAAGTACATTTCTTATCAAGCATTGTTGCCTCCTCCTCCTTTGTTTCCCCTTCCTCTCCCTTCCCATATCCCCTCCCTCCGTCCCCCCTTGGTATAATTTGTAGAGGGGAAGGGAAAAAACAAATCGTTTTAATAGGAATAATTGGGTTTGAAGGACAGGAAAGCTTTAAAAAATATTCCTTTCTCTGCAAGAATAAAACGTTCACATCTTTGACATACTGGTATATATTTCTTGAAATGTTATTCTGTGCTGAATTATTAAGATACGTCTTTCCTTTCTTTGTTTTATATGTGTGCTATGTTCTTTTTTTCTTTTTTTCTTTCTTTTTTTTCCCCGTCATGGACTTGAACTCTGGGCTTGGGCGCTCTCCCTCAGCTCTTCAGCTCAAGGCAAGAGCTCTACCGCTTGAGCCACAATGCCACTTCCGGTTTTCTAGAGGTTTATTGGAGATAAGAGTCTCACGGACTTTCCTGCTCCGGCTGGCTTTGAACCGCGATCCTCAGATCTCAGCCTCCTGAGTAGCTAGGATTACAGGTCTGAGCCACTGGCGCCCTGAGATGGGTACTATTTTCTTATGCTATGCTGAATTGGTGCCATCTTCCAGCTCCACATTTCTTCCTTGATGATCTCATAGATAATTTTCTTGGTAATTTACAAGGGGGTTAGAAACACAGAGTTGCAAATGAGGGTCACATTGTCTTTACACTCAGTCCTAGATACCAGATTTGTATAAAAGGGTATTGTTTTGGGCCTAGAGATGGACTCAAGAATCCCACAGAAGGAAGGTCTTGCTGTCCAGTGTGGAGGGCTGTGTTGCTTCACCCAAGAGCATTAATCTAGAAGCATTATTATATATTTTCTGGCTGAGTAATTCATGCTTCAACTTTATGTCCATCCCTGGTTTGGATTCTCCCCTTTACAGTTGTGAATTCGGAGAGCATTCAAAAATAAATTTTATGTCAATTTATTTTTAAATCTGCTCCCAGGAGAATGCATCCTGTTCGAATTCTCACACATACCTCAGTGATCAATGTTTTTAGAGTTAAATGTTTCCTACAAACCAGTTTTCCTCTAGGTTTTCCCCCCTATGTAAACTCTTGCAATAAAAATATAAGATCCTGATTTCTTTTAATAATGATTTGTTATTTGTGATTATCTTTTTAATTACTCTCTACTAATGCTTCTGTTGGAGCCTCCCAAAATATTTGTTTTTTGCCATATCACTAAACAAATATCATAAACATTATTGTCTCTGGGTGCTATGATTTCGAGGGCATTCTACATTCCTACAAGTCCTCACTGTTGCCCAAGCCTACTTCATTCTTTTGTTTTATTGTCTGTGTTTCCAAACACTGAAGTGAAATTAAAATCATTATAAATTGATTAAGCTAATTATTTTATATTATTTTAACTACTATAGCTGTGATAACATTAATTTTCCTGTTTAAGGATCTGTGCCTATTTAATCATCAAATTACAAATCCCTACTTCATGGCAGGAATCTTTCATAGCACACTACTATGGTTTTTAGGCCTGTCTTATCAGTGTGCATGAGAGAATATGCATGAAGTATTTAATGCACTCTATTAGTATTATGAGTTCTATTTTGTTACATTACATTCTTAAGGTCATTTTTGTAATGTGTTCTTTGTTATGCAAAACAATGTCATCCTTTGAAAACTTGATTTGCATACATATATTTTCTGTATGATCATATACTTCCACACATTGCTTTTGATGGCTTAGAAAATGCATATCTTGATTTTTTTTCTTTTCATTTTGGGGGCCAGTACTAGGGCTTTAGCTCAAAGTATCATACTCCGGTTTAGCCTTTTAAATCAATGATAGCATTCTACCACTTGAACCACAGCTCTACCTCTGAATTTTTGCTGGCCAGTTGTGTATAAGTATCTCATGAACTTTTCTGCCTGAACTGGTCTGAGTATCTAGGATTATAAACATGAGACACCAGTACCTGACACATTTTTGGTTAATTCTCTGAGCACATTAAAAATTATTTTAAATGTGGGCTGGGAAGGTGGCTCAGTGGTAGAATGCTTGCCTTGCATGCCTGAGGCCCTGGGTTCGATTCCTCAGCACCACATAAGCAAAAAGAAAAAAGCCAGAAGTGGCGCTGTGGCTCAAGCGGTAGAGTACTAGCATTGAGCTGAAGAGCTGAGGGACAGTGCCCAGGCCCAGAGTTAAGGCCCCATGACTGGACCCCCCCCCAAAAAATTATTTTAAATGTGATTGTTTTTAAAGAAGATCTCGCAATAAATTATTGACCAGTATGCCTACCTATAATTTGATATTTATGTTTTAATTTTACCATGCAACACTTACATATGAAACTCCAAAACTATCACATATGTTTCTACTTGTGGAATGATAAAGCAAAGATCGGACCCCATCTCCGAGTGTTCTTTCTAAACACATGCAAGAAATAAACTATGCATAAAGCTTGAATTTTCAAAGCTGAACCAAGTGACACTTTTAGATTGGACAATTTTCGTTCACTTTTCTAGTTAAAAATGTGTTTTAAAAATATAATAGTCCAAGTGTGTGTTTTAACCAATACAAAAATAACAAATGATAATACATAAATTAAATATTTCAATTTTTTTGTTGTAGGTTGCATAGTGCTACATGTAAATTTTACCAGGAATAGTATTCTACTGCTCTATCACTTTACAACTGTAGTATATTCTTCTTTTCTTTTTGGAATTCATTTTTTATTGTGAAAATACTGTACAGAGGGGTTACAATTACATAGACTTCTTGTATAATCTTTTCTGATGAAGCATATCTAATTAACTGTTTTCAGTTTGTAGATAATATTAGATTTGGTGTATCTTTTGCTATAGAATTAAATCTACAATTCACCATGACAGGGCTTTTATTGCTACTTAACCATTACTTAAATATTAAATCATATTATTTGACTTCTTTTCCTATATACTCCTTGCTTTTTCTCTGAAATATAGATTCCTGGAAATTTACATAATGCATTAGATTATAAACACGTTTTGAAAATTATGTGAAGCATATTTATATCCTGAGAGAAAAGTAATGGATAGTAGAAACACAGAGCTACTGTTTAAAAAGCCTCTAGCATATTCTTTTGCAATTGCAGCACAGGGAATATTGTCCAAACAACAATATTGTCAACATAATTTTATTGTATCAAATGTTCACTGACACTGATGGCTAAGATCTAAGTCACTTTGTCCATTCAAGTATTACCTGACTCTGAGTAAATGTTCCTATTGTCTAATATATATTCAAAATTAAAGATACTACAATGTTTTTGTTTTATTAGGATGATTTAAATCATATTATGCAATGCTGTACACAAAATAATTAATTTTCTCTAAATATTTAATTTCAGCACATAGTATATTTAGTGCATACATGATTTCTGTGAAGATGAATAAAGGTAATGCATATAAAAGCATTGACTATGTGCTTGAACATCAGTGAGCATATGATAACTGTTAGTTGGTATTAAGAGTACACTTCCAACAGTGACTTTTTTATCATAAGAAACTGGACAAATGATTGGAATGCTTGGGGAGACAGTCCTTTTTCCCTGGTATTCCTATTACTACTACTTCAGAAACATTTAAAAGCTGCTCTGATACATTAGAAGATAATTGATATAAAAGCAAACTTAGTTTTCAGTATGTCCCTTTAAAATTTCATGTATTATGTTACCTTAAAAATCAAATAATGATGTGAAATATTAAGCAGTGTTAATCAGGTGTTTCAACTGTTAAATTTTATTTTATATTTAAAAAGTATGTTTATTATCTTGAAGTAGCTGTACGAAGGAATTGCTGTTGTGAAAACTAGTAGATGAATGCAATGCATCAAACAACAACACCCTGCCTATATTATCAGAGCTCATTTCAAACTTTTTTTTCAGACTTTAAGGTATCTTAATACTGTGGAAGATTGTTATAGTCATTGTAACACAATGTTCTTAGAATAACTTACATTGCCAGCCTGTTTCAATATGGCATTTTAAAAAGACTCTGATTCTCTTTGATCAAACTTCAGTAAACACTCAGCTTCTGCAGAAGGCATCTCACTGGCTTGGTTTATCTGACTGGCATGATTTTAGTTAGAGGGAGAGCCTAAGGGGAAAAGCTTTGAAAGAGCCTTTAAAGAACAAATTGTCTTTTCTGCCTGGGCATCATTCTGCTTGTCTTTGGTCTAATCCTAAAGAAATTGATACTCATATGTTTCTGAAGATTGTGTGAGAATTTACATCATCGCTTTTCTAACTTAATCTTATTGTTTTTCTTCCCTCTAGGCTAGTGTGGGTCCCAAATGATTTCAGAAAATTGAAATAGTGAAATAATACCAATTGAAAAAACGATTGCTATTATACAGTATTAATCTGTGGAGTTCAAACTCATTAATCTAGATCACCTCCCTCTGCGAGAATAGGAAATGCACAGGACAATGCTATGGAGAGAAGGGTCAGATTGAAAAAAAAATGGAAATGATATTACAAAACTCAAAGGTTACATAATGAATCAAAAGGGAATAGGAACATTATTGTACTTCTCAAAGCCAAATTCATTTGCATTGGTTTAAGATGCCCTACTAAAATATCAGAAATCAAACACAATGATACTCATAGTAAAAAGAAATCAGAAAGGAAATATTTTGTATTTGCTCTATCCTATTTTAACTCGTCACTTATGGATAATCATTATTACTATTAATTTGTTGTTTTAAAAAGTAGGGATTTCAATTCAACATGTCAGTTTATAAGTACAATTCATCTTGATCAATGTCACCACTTTCATCTATATGATTTTACTCCCTTTGCTCCGTTCAGATGTTACCTTTTGGAAGTTTCCATATAGATATTGAATATCGATGGTATTTGTCACTGTAATAGTTGTGACCATATGGAAGGCAGGGAATTTTGTTTTTTAATCATGAGTAGTTCTCACTTGGCAGGGGAAGCCCTGGTAACAGTGATGGAGTCTTCCTCCACATTGGGACAATGGCAAGCATATAGTTGCCTTGAAGGTGTCAGGAAACTTTCATTACATTGCCGAAATGGGTATATGCTGATCATGTTTGAATGTTCAACATAAATCTGTCGTCGCATAGTCACAGCACTGAACACATGAACTGAGCTGTGAATTAAATAATCTAATTTAAATAAATAATCTAATTTAATAAAATGTAACTATGCTATTGGGGAAATCCTTGTGCCACATAAATAGAATATAAAGATAATGGAGAATGCAAGATTTCCATGGAAGACCAAGTTGCTATTTATTTATTTATAATTTACTTTTCATTTTTCAACCATAATTTGTTTGTTGTTGGTTTTTATTTATTTATTTAGAGAATGAGCAATATTAAGTGTTGTCAAGGTCATGAAAAGAAGTATTTCTAAGAGAACTCACTGAGTTGAGCCGCAGTTTTAGGATATTATTTCTTTCTCATAAAGTTTCTCCAAGGATCATAGGAAAAAAATCTAAATCTTTTTAGCTGCTTGGATTTTCCTTGAAAAATTAAAAGAAAGAAGACTTACAATTTGGGGGTCTAGTGAGATACCTTTTAAATATATCAGAACTAAAGCATGAGGAAGGTAAATGAAAAGTGCATCTTTGTACTGGAAAGTTTTAAGAAATATAAAGAGAATTTAAGTCCTGTACATTCATGTGTGAAGCTGAAATACCATTAGGAAACCCTCTTTGAATAGCACAATAACATTGAAATTGTAAAATAAACAAATGGAAATAAATGTACATAAATAAATAGAAAGGAAAAACAAATATGAAAGAACTTGCTAAATATATTTAGTGGGACTACTAAAGTTAATTGCTGTACTCAGAAAATGTATTGTAATATTAGATGTGTGCATTTGAATTACAATTAGAAACAATGATGAACAGGTTATTCACACATACATTTATATGTTCCTTTATATAAGCTCACTATTTTCACAGTTCAATGTGACTGAAGAGAATACAGGTAAGCATATTTAAGACTTTATGATTTGCAAAGAATGTACATACATGATATTCAATTATCTTCTGTTGGTAATTACCAGATAAAATTTTTATTGTATAGTACAGCCATAAGAATTGTTTGTTCTAATGAAATAAAATCACATAATAGAATACAGTATTTGTAATTGTAACTTTGATATTTATGTGTTCACATATGTTTTATTATATATTTTGTGTACACATGCACACCCATACATATAAATAATGTGAATTTAGAAAAGAAAAATAATTGTTACATGTGATTAAGAGAGAAAAGGAGGAAAGAGTTTATGGAAAATCATGACTGGCTGTTTTCTATAGTTGAAAAGTGACTTTTTTTACAGTTCTTTTTCAGATATATTTCATTTGGGAGTAAGGTATTCTTTATTCTGTTCCCTAGCTTCCCTTGAAATTTGGAAGAGTGGTCAGACAGTTTTTTGTTTTGTTTTGTTTTGTTTTTGTCAGTCCTGGGGCTTGAACTCTGGGCCTGGGCGCTGTCCCTCAGCTCTTCAGCTCAAGGCAAGCGTTCTACTGCTTGAGCCACAGCACCATTTCCAGTTTTCTGGTGGTTTATTGGAGATAAGAGTCTCACGGAGTTTACTGCCCGGGCTGACTTTGAGCCACCATCCTGAGATCTCAGCCTCCTGAGTAGCTAGCATTATCGGTGTGAGCCACCTGCATCCGGCTTCAGACAGATTTTACATGACTTGTATGAAGAACTACACATGAACATCCTGCTGAAGAATAATTAGTTGGTAAGACAATTTTCTGTCATTTTTATAGGCTTTTTAAAATTTCAGACTTAAAGTTTTTTCTTAAATATTGGGTTTGTTCATAGAGATGCTGTTTAAAAATGTTTAAAAATTGAGTTTTAGGACTCAAAAGGACATTATCTACAATTTCAGTTTGATAATATATTTCCTGACTCTGTCTTGGGGTATGTTATTTTTCTCTCATTAAATTTAATAATAGCAATTCTAATAATTGTCTAATTAGCTAAATTGCTAAGTTCCAAACATATTAAATGACTGTTTTTGTAAATAAAAACTTCCAAGGACTTTTGATGTTAGTACTAGATTTCTAACTCTGTAACTAGGAAACAATGCCTATTTCCTCCAGAAGGTAGTAGGGACAGGCTTATCTCCACATATTAGTAAAAAAAATGAACTACTGAAATTTTTGTATTAGAAATCCTTTCAGACATCTGTAAAGAAATAGTCACTGAATTAAGAAAAAAATGTCCTGGTGCCATTGTCTCACAACTATAATCCTAATCCTAACTATTCAAGAGGAGATCTTAGAATCCCAGTTTGAAACCAGCTTTTCAGGAAACTCTGTGAGACCTTTAATTAGCCGCCAAAAATGTCAAAGGAGAGCTGTGGATCAAGTGGTAGAACATGAGCCTTGAGCAAAAAGCCTGTGTTCAAGCCACACAGGGCAAGCACATGCACACACACACACACACACACACACACACACACACACACACACACACACACACACAGAGTTCCATTTCTTATTTCCTTATTTATTTTCTTATTATTTTATTTTCTATTTCAAACAATATCTCAATTATTAATTTTCTATGGCTGGCCTCAACTTTACATTGATAGCCCTCTCTCAACCACTCAAGTCATTCCTACAAGTGGCTTATTCCATGGTTCCTTATCTACCCATTAATTTGTAGGTTGCATGAAATGCTAAGGAAGTAATCAAGCCTGCTCATAATTGCTCTTGCTGTAGTTGCAGTTACTCGATAAAGTTAAACAGTCTTGTGGTTGTAGTTAGGGATCGCCATGTAACTTTCTTTAGACAAAGAGATCTGAGCAAAATCATAACACTTTTGAGAGCTTAATAAACACTGTATACTTTATTCTTTTGTGATGTGAAAGCAAAGGGGGATGGCATCTTCCTTAATGGCTAGGATAAATAGCGATCTTATCACTGTCCCACTTTGAAACTGTACCCAAGTCAAGAAGTAACTTTTTATTGCTTCATACTGCAGAGAAATTGGATTTTACCATCATATCATAAATTAATCGATACTAACTGACAAGTAATTGATGTTTATTGATATTTCTTTCTTTCTACCCTTACCTCATCTGCCAAAATAGGGCCTTGTCAAATCTGTCAAAGAGAGTATCTTTATTGCAATAGTTACTCATCTTTTTTGTAATTCATGAAAAGTTGTGAATCCTACCAGCTCCTATCTTCAATCAAAGGATTATTTTCACTTGGTGCTTGACAACCTAATATCAATTGTCCGTTGTCGTATACTGCTTCTTTTATTTCATCTCTTTCGTATACTGCTTCTTTTATTTCATCTCTTCATGAATATACCTTGCAGAGCTGCTTTTATTGGTAAGTTTACAGACAGAAGTAATGTTATGACATCAAACTTTCAAATTTATCCTTGCAAATGTCAACAACAAAGCAATTGTTTATTTGAGACAAAAATAATCTATTTTCCTGGTATTCTTAGATGGATAACCTTTAAAATTATTTACATTATGTGAAGGCGTGGCTTCTTTTTGGTTGTTTTATTTGAGGGGGGGTGTTATTTACTTGATCTTTTTTTTTCTTTTGAGGCAGTTTTGCTGTGCTTCCTATGCTAGTCTCAAACTGACAATAGCTTCAGCCTCCCAGTATTGGGATTATAGGAGTGTACTTTTGTACTCAGCTAACATGCATACATCTACTCATCACAATTTCATTAAGTAATTGTAACAGTAAGGGTAATTGGATACAGTCATTCAGATGGACTGAAATCAGATGATTATTATTGAAAAGCTCTAGTAAAGAAAGTAGACTTCACAAACAGGGGCTGGATTAAGAATTATTCTGATATAGCTTTCCAAAACAAACACAGGAAACTCACAGAAGCTTCTTGCAGATAGTACCTGACAGACAAGGTGGCAGATGTACTCAGCCATTTTTTTTTGGGGGGGGGGAATTCCTACTGAATGTACACCGAAGAACAAATAGTATATCTTCTGTATCATCAATTAATAAAACAGTAGGTTTTTATACGTGCAATTTTTCCTCTAGACTGTGACTTCCCTGAATCCAAGAACCTGTTGGTCAATACCATTTTGTAATTTCATAGAACAACATGTATTTGTTCATAGAAATGTAAAAATGTAAAAATTCAGTAATTTTAGTTATTTAAATAAAATATGTTTAGAAATTATATGAAGAAAAGCTGACATAATAATGAATTCACTAATAAGTTATTGAGCAAAGTATTCTGAACTGAAATTTTCATAGGTTTCATAGAACAAACAGATATATTGAGGATATTTAATTATTTAATTATATTTCTTTGCTGCTGTTTAAAATACATTTTTCCTCTTTTATTTGCTGTGTGTGCATGTGTGCCAGTTCTACATTTAGGGCTTGATTACTGTCCCTGAGATATTTTTGCTCAAAGATAGCATTCTGTCACTTGAACCACAGCTCCACTCCTGGCTTTTTGATAGTTTATTTGAGATGAGAGTCTCACAGACATGCCTGCCCTTGCTGGCTTTGAACTGTGATCCTAGGAACTCAGACTCCTGATCAGATAGGATTACAAGCATGAGTCCCTGGAGCCAGTCTTTCATTTTTTTAAATTAAATTCTTTTTTTTTTTATTGTAGTTGTACAAAGCAGTTGCCATTGAAACAAACAACACATAAATAAATTAATTTTGATCAGTCTCACCCATTTCAACATATTCCCCCAAAATTTTCTAAATTTTGTAGAATATGCATTGAATTTTATAACTGCATTTATATGTATTTTTCCTTTCTATATGTCTATGAGCTGGTAATCACCATTTGGTTACTATTAATAGTGGTTCATCCCTATAATCTTAGTAACTTAGGAGGCTGAGACTGTAGGACTCAATATTGAAGCCAGCTGGGGCAGAAAATGTTTTAAGAATTTATCTCCAATTAACCAACCACATACTGGACTGGAGGTGTGGGTAGATCACTAGCTGTGAGTGAAAAAGACAACTGAACTCTAGACTCTAATTTTAAATTTTAGTACCAGGGGACAGACAGACAGACAGACACCACACACACACACACACACACACACACACACACACACACACACACAAACACATGATTACAGGAAACTAAAAGTTATGGGTATGTGGATCACTTTACCCAAAGAAAATATAAAACTGGGATTAAAAAAAAAACAACCATTTAAAAACTCTGGAAACTAACTAAGTGAACACAACAAACCAAGAAACATTTTTATGTGAAATGTCACTGAATTCCAGGTAACAAGCAAGGGCTTCTTGGCCTATAAACCTAGATGCTCCCCCACTCCCACATCCCAGACACAACCGTCCTCATCTTGGACAATGCAGAAGTTCTTCTAGGACAAGGAGGACCTCGACAAGCAGCTGTTTCTTCAGCTTCCACTGTAAACATCTCAATGTTTTCTGAGAAAATCACACTTGGGAAGTAGCATATGGATAGTCAGCCAATTATTGGGCTTCATTGGTCTGAGGCCTGATTAGGCTCAAATAAAAAATGTTCCTTCTTGCTAGTGTGAGTGAACAGAGCACGGACAGCTGAGCAGTTGCCTTCGAACCACAATATTCAGATCGCAGCCTCCTGTGTAGCTAGGATTACAGGCATCAGCCACCAGACTGGTTCCTGGCTAACCACCACCTTTTTAATGTGTCTATAGTTTTCCCTTCTCTGGAATCGAAGGGAAATTTCAGTATAATTCCTTAAATCATATTATATCCACTATCATTTGTAGATTACCTTCTTTCCTTCAGTAATATAAATTTATGCTTACTACCTATTTTTTCATGATACTATAGCTTATCTCATTTTAACATTGAATAACATTCAGCTAACCAGGATGGCTCAAGATTATTCATTCACCTACTATAGGACATCTTTGCCTCCAAGATCTGGCAAATATGGAAGAAATTTTGTCAGCTTCTTTGTGCAAACTTGTTGGTAGAGAAATGGGTCAATCCTTTTGAGTAAATTAACATAGATTATATGTTTAGTATTTTGTGTGGTTTTGTATAATTTTTGAAGAAGCTGCCACTTGTTTTCCAAAGTGGCTGTTTCATCTTATATCCCCATAAATAATGAATAATAGTGTTAAAATGGAACTTTTATTAACACAGTGAGCTCACAATTCAGTTTTTTTATTCCAAAAATAAGTATGTGCTAAATCGATTCTTTAAAAAGAACAAGAAGCAACATCAGTTCCGTGCAAACCAGTAGAAGACTGCCTGAACAAATGAATACATGAATGAATGAATAAATAAATAAATACCCCAAATTTAAAGCTTCCATTCAGAAAAATCAGTACAGCAAAAAGTGTTGGGACCTGGACTGCCTGCCTAGCAAGTATGAGGCTTTCAATTCAGTACTCCCAGATGCAAATGTGAATAATGGAATAACGTTAAAACACTAGAAAGGAATATCAAGTTTTAATATATTTATTAATATATTTCCCTTGTAACTGGGATTACACATATGCACAATAGTGCCTAGCTTGTTTTTCAAGATGGGATCTTGATGACTTTTTTTTTTTTGGTCCAGGCTGGCGTTGAACACTAAATCCTCCCCTGTCTCCACCTACTGAACAGCTCTTATTCCAATATGGATACTAAGAATATGAATCTCTTTCTAAGGATAGCTTTTGCTGAGTCCTACAGATTTTTTAATGCTTTCTTCTACTGTAACTGAGTTAAAATGTTACTAATAATTATCTAATCTTTACAGTCTTTGATAAAGAATAATTTTGAAGGGTACTTTTAAAATACTTAGAAACATCATTTATCATGTAGTTCCAGTTGTGTCTCAGTATGATCAGAGAACTGGAACATATTTTTGTCTGTCGGGATATATGTTCTATGTTCACATGCAATGTCTATGCATTCTTACATTCCTAGCTGAAAATGACAATATTTCTTCAATTTTCCAAGTTATAGCCAGTCTCCTGTATCCTTACTGTTCTCAGTCTCCTTGATTTAGAGAAACAAGGAATTAGAAATTGAATGTCTGAGTAGAAATTATACATTTGTCACTTTTCTTCAGGTATCAAAAGTTTTGTTAGATGAATTTTTGATATTATGTTTTGTACCCCAAAATGAAGTCGTTCAACTGAATAAAAGGATCAGCTTTATTCCTGGGAAAACATTTGGTCTGAAAAATTTACTTCCTTTGAAATCAATGTCAGTCCATCTATCTTTTATTTAGTATTAGCAGGGTATACATTGTTAATACTTTTTCATATACTGTTCATATTCTTCCAAACAGCATTCAAGTAGATCTTACTATTTTTCTAACTCTTGTCTCTGTCTTTTCATTGGAGGTGTTCATTTACTTTCCATGTGATTAGTGATATGGGTAGACTGAAATTTGTTATCTTTTTATTGCTGGCCTATTTATCTCTCTTTTCTTCTGTCTTCTGTGGGATTTGAACTCAGGTGCTGTCCACAGGTCTTTTGCTCAAAACTCTATCACTTTGAGCAACAGCTCCACTTTTGGTTTTCTGATATTTGAGATAAGAGTCTCACAGACTTTCTTGCCTAGCTGATTTTGATCTTCAGATCTCAGCCTTCTGAGTAGTGAGAATTACAGTCATGAGCAGCCAACATCCAGCTTATATCATTTTTTTTTCTTTTTCTGTTTACTCTGTTTTCTTTTCTTTTATTTCCAAAAGTTTATTCCCTCTTTTGGCTTATCAGTAATTTCATTTTTTATTTGTCATTTTAATAGCTGTATCAGGATTTACAACATCGATATTTAAGTTATCACAGTTTAATTCCAATTGATTTTATAATATCTTTTGATTTTACATATTGATTTTGTAATAATACAAATAATGTCCTGCATTGATATTATATTTAAGTGAATTGTTTTCTAAACAGATTTAAGTAGGAAAAAAATAGCCTATATTTGTCCATATGGTTGTTATTTCTAGTGCTATTTCTTTTTCCTCTGTTGATCTAAAATCTGTTTAATATTACGAGTTTTTTTAATCTCAAGTGTTGCCTTTGATATTTGTCAAAGTGAGAATCTGCTAGAGATAAACCATTTCAGATTTTATATATCTAAAATTCTTTGTTTTACCTTCAATTCTCAAAGGTGTTTTAAAGGCCATAAGATTTTGGCTGGTATTTCGTCTTAGTAATCTATAAACATCTCTCAGTTGTCTCTTTTGTTTTTGAAAATTTCCAACAGGAAAACAGTTGCTATTTTCTCTGATACCCAAGATAAAGATATCTTTGCTATGGTAACTATACACACACACCAGACACACATATAATTTTACCAATCCTTTGGATTGAACTCAGGACCTGGGTGGGCTCTGTCTCTGACCTTCATTTTACTTAAGGCTTGTACTCTACTACTTGAGCCACAGCTCCAATTCAGCTCCTATGGTATTTTAGTAGAGATAAGAGTCTCATGGAGCTCCCTCCCCCCCCCCCACTAGCTTTGAACATCTGTCCGTGGATCTCAATCTCCTATATGGCTAATAATACAAGTGTGAGCCACCAGCATCCAAGTTAATTACACTTTTTATATGATTGATTCTCTTTTAGAATTTTTGAGACATCATCTGAAATTCTCATGCTATCCCTCTTTGTTCAGCTTCTTAATCATGACTACAAATAATTGTGCTGCAGTAACTTTAAGATGAGATGCCAATGGCTCTGTTTGCATTATCTCCTTTGTTTTTATTATCCTTGTATTTTATATTGAGTAGCAAATTTATTTAATAAATGGTACACCAGTATACATGAATAATTGAAATTATAGATTTAGTAATATTATCTTAGCCTCAAATGGATGTACTATTTCTCTACCAGATTTAGCTAAGGCAGATTAAAAAAAATTTTTTTGATGTTATGAATTGAACTTAGAGTCTTATACTTACGAATGAAACACTCTGCCAATTGAGCCACTAGCATTGTTTTATGTTTGTTTTAGGATTTTTTTTTTAGATAGATTCTCACTAACATTTTTGGTTTCTTGGCTTGGAACCTGAACCCTCCTCTCTCTCTCCAGGGTGGTAAAATATGCCATGCATCTGACCATAAGGCAGATCCTAATATTACTTAGGCACATTTTTAGGCCTTTATTAAAAATACAAAATACAAAAATATAAAAAATTCTATTTTGTGAAAATAAGATTCCTCCATGAAGACATTTGCTACGTTTTCTTTTTTTCCCCACATCAGTCAAGTAAGTCTTCATAAAATTTACCCAACTCTTCAGCTTTGCTTGAAGCAAAGCATACTGTGAAAAGAAAAGTAACACCAAATATTGAGCTCTCTTCTTTGTAGTTTCTATCTTTCTGGAATTACATTCTCACTGCCTTGGTAGCTTTTAGATGACTTCAAATAGGTTTTCTTTTGTCAAGTTTTCTACTTGTTCATAGCTTGAAGGTTGATCGAAATGAACTAGTTCACCATTGCTATGAGCAAAAACTTGAAATGATCTGATATGATAAAAATAACTAGAAAAATGTAGAAAATATGGGTACTGACTTAATGTCTTGGTTAAAATTCTTGAAACTTTAAAGGACATCTGTTACCAAGAAGTAAAAATACAGAAACAAGAAAGGATGTATCTCTAGTTATGGCATGTTAAGGGAAAAAAAACTGAATTCTACAATTTGTCAGAACAATTACATTAAACATTCACAATATATAACATTTATACTTTAACTATTACTTTTCCTCCACAATGGGGGATTTGAAATAAAATTTTATAGATTTGACATTTCAGTAGCTTATTGTCTTCTAGTTGTAAATAAAAGCAAAATATAAAATATTTAAACCAAAAACAAAGGATTAAACAAATTACAACAAATTTATTTGATAAAATATAATGTGGTTCTATTTTTCAAAAACATTTGCTAAATGGTTACTTTTGCAAACTGCTTTGCTGATCACTGGTGAATAGAAAATCTGAATTAATTTAACTTTCCCAGTAAAGTTTATTATTAGTTCGGACAGAATAATCCCTATTTCCATTATATTTAAGAAGAACATATTATAACTCTCTCATTGATGAGTTTAATTGCAGACGTAGAACTCTGGTATAATATTTGATTCTCAGAGGATTTAAAACCAAGTCTTGTTTCAAGGCTTTATATTGAGAATTTTAAAAATTTAGTCTCTCAATGACTTGTCAGCACCAACATCATATGTCCAAGTTATTTTGAGTGTGTCTTTAGCTTGAAAGATATTTTGGAAAGTTTCATCAGAAAAAAAAACTCACATAATTTATATTTCCTTTTGCAAAAGTGGGATGAATAGTTAGTACTTTAATTAAATGGATACAACCATGAATCAATTAACCTAGAATATATGAACTTAGATGTCTTATTCCTTCAAGTATGTTTTTGTTGTTGTTGTTGTTGGTTTTTTTTTTTGGTGGGGGTGTCAAGTCGTTGGGCCTGAACTCTGGGCATGGGCACTGTCCCTCAGCTCTTCAGCTCAAGGCTAGCGCTCTACCACTTGAGTCATAGCGCCACTTCTGGGTTTTTTCTTTTTGCTTATGTGGTGCTGAGGAATTGAACCCAGGGCCTCATGCATGCAAGGCAAGCACTCTACCACTGAGCCAACTTCCCAGCCTCCTTCAAGTATGTTTATTGTGAACAGTACCATTTCATTCATCTTAAGCATTATTAAAGAATCTTATTTAACTTTATGTACTAAAATTATCTTAGGTCAATTTACAATAGAAAATTAAGTCAATGTATGATTTTTTTGAATTATGAGCTTTAATAATTTTCTTGAAAATAATCTTTATAACAAATTGGTATTTCCCTTTACTCTGCATCATAAATGTCTAAAAGACTTAGAGACAAAAATAGGACTGGATGGAATTGTAAACCAGGCACCAATGGTTCACGCCTTTAATTCTAGCTACTTCTGAGGACCATGGTTCAAAGCCTGCCACTCAGGAAAGTCTGTGAGACTCTTATCTCCAATAAAGCACTAAAAAAGCTGGAAGTGGAGCTGTGGCTCAAGAGTTAGAACACTAATCTTAAGCCAAAAAGCTCAGGGACAGCACCCAGGCCCTTAGTTCAAACTCTAGACTACTAGCATGTGTGTGCACACACACTCACACACAAACACACACACACAATTTTTGCTTTGTTTTTATATACTAAACAAAATATACTACTTACTATTTTTGATAGTTTGTATAGTGTTATTACTAAAATGATCTATATTCAAATCAATGAGTGCTTTGATTCTTAGTCTGTTACTTCTACATTTAGATGTGATACACAAAGTATTTTCTGCTGACTGTACTCATGACTATTAAGAAGGGTTATTTGAAATGTTGGACAAGTTTAAACACCTGGTACCACATGTAACTAGAATATTTAATCAAATAATAGGTAAATAACTCATGAATAACCAAGAAAAAAATTTAAGACAGTCTTTAAAATAGCTACTGGATGCATGTATTTCTATATCTTATCGTGTGTCACACATTCAGTTCCTGAAAGTTGTTTGCATATACTTATTGAATATATCTATCTGTCTCTCATTTATAAAAATTTTAATCAAGTATTTTCATTTGGCAGTGATGAATCTTATAAGCAATATTCATATCCCCTAGTATTTTGACAGGAGCTAGACCTGTATATTAATGAAAGGATGATATTATCTTGGAAAATGTGAAGAACTAAGGCAATAAATCTGTCCATGTATGAGTCTCTTTGCCACCTAATAGCATAAACTTGAGGATTTTTTTTCCTTGAGCTGAAAATATAAGTCCAATTTAAGATAGGAGGAAAAACACAAATAATAGATTTTTATTTTATCTCAGTGGCAAAAATGTAATTCTTTAAATTAACTTGAGGAATATAACTTGACATTAAAATGTCTTTGTAATTAACCTCATGCTATGAGGAGAAATTTGTTTATGTAAAGTTCCAGAAAAGTTTATGGAATTAGAATTAATCTTAGTAGGAAATTGGCAAAAAAAAAAAAAAGATTCTTGTCAGATGAGTTTTGTCCAGAATTTTGATACAGAATTCTCATCAAATGAAAAAGGAATATGATAGTAGGGAATTTATTTCTCAAGTCTTCACAAACTTTTTTTTTCCTTTTTCCCTTTATGCTGTCTTACCCATGGACACCTGCCATATGCTGTTAAGGAAATTGGCTGTTTAAGTTGGACACTCTCCAACGCCCCAGTGTGGTAAGATGGAAAATAAATAAATATTGCAGCCAAGATGTTACATATCTTATCTTTTGAGAATTATTAAGTCAAAGTTACCATATGTGATAGCTGTCCATAGGAAGGATGGTCAAGATCATGATTAGCTTCATTGAATCTCCAATACGAATTCTTGTGTCATGAATTTTGTTTCAAAGCAATGTGTTTGCAGTCAGGTTCTGGCAAAATTTCAAAGCAAACGTTCAAAGCCAGAAAGCTTAAAACTGTACATGCTTATTTAGAGTTCTTAACTGGTCTGGTTTAGGAGACTTGTGGGCATAGGAATTTGTGGCAGAGTGAAAAATGTTAACCTATACAAGTATGTTTTTAATAACATGCTATTAAATTCATCACTAAGGCTTTTCTGCCACAATTCAAGGTTTCTCCATGGTACTGTATAGAGGCTGGATCTTCCTGGTTTATTTATGTATATATTTCTTTTTTTTAAATCACAGCTTCTCATCTTGAAACTTCTATACAGAATCTGAAAGTTGCATATCTGATTGTATCTGAATAGCAAAAGTAGACAGTTTTCTTTATAAAGGTATAAGGGAGCTGGGCGCCTGTGGTTCATGCCTATAATCCTCTCTACTCAGGAGTCTGAGATCTAAGGATTTGAGATTTGAAGTCAGCCCAGACAGGAAAGTCTGTGAGATTCTTTAAACTACTCAAAAACCAGAAGTGACTCTGTGGCTCAATGGTAGAGCACTAGCTTTGAGAACAAAGAGGCTTGGGGGCAGTCCTAAGAACTGAATACAAACCTCACAAGTGACAAACAACAACAACAACAACAACAACAAAAGAATATCTGAACAACTACAAAGAAAAATTACACATGAATGTTGCCATGAAATTAACGTTTGTGAAAAAAGAAATAGACATTTTCTCACTATTTAAATGTCTTTAGAAAATGTATACCATCCTAAATTAATCGATTTGAGGCATTTTAAAAATAACTATACGAATAAACTTTCTATATAATTCTTTTGACACATATGCTAAATCTTAGCAAGCTGAAAAGTTATTAACAAAGAAAAAGCAGAAACCTGAATAAAGGTACATCTATAATTTGAAGAAAATTTAATATCCCTATTATTTTCTTTGTAAGAACAGAAAAGTTTAACATTCTGGATAGAATTTCTCTTTATGTATTTCTCTATATAAAATAAAGAGAAAAATATAATTATAATTACTATTTGTTATTTATTTGTTAAAATGTCATTATAATTACAACTTGTTAAATATGAGTAGTGGCCTAATATTTTTCCCAGTTATAATCTCTTCATTTAAAATATTTATGTGTGTCACCTATTAGTATACAAAATTTATAAAAATTGATAGTTAATAAATATTGCCTTGATTTTTCTTACATTTTTTTCTAATTTTTGTGACAATAAATGTTATTCGCACTAAGTTGATTATCAACACACATCTGTTTGGCAACAACTTCATGTTCAGCACATGTTCATTTTTTTTATTTCCTCTCATCTTGTTCTTTATAGAATGCATTAAGGTAAGCTAATATTGAATGGATGGGTATATCAAACAATGAATAAGTCATTAATTCTAGCAGCTACTTTCATATTCTTAAACCCAACTCAAAATTTAACATTTTTATCATATTTATTTTTAAAAATCAGATTTTTATTTGCTGAAGTAAAATACTTTACATATTTTATTCTTTTCGGGATTTTAAGCAGTATCTTTATATAAAGATATGTATACACACATACATATATAAATATACATGCTCTTCTAAGATATTATATTCTCAGATATTATGTTCTAAGATATTGTATTCTCAGATTATATATACATATATGTGTATATTCACTCCAATACACCAAACCAGCAAAAAATAGAAATGATATTCATATAAAAAAACTATTTAGAAACAGTATCCTGTGTGTGTGTGTGTGTGTGTGTGTGTGTGTGTGTGTGTGTGTTAGTGATGGCTTACTAGGTATCATCACAAAGGGACAGAAGAAATTCTGCAAAGCAGTTTATTATACACACAGTTTGGAGAAAGAAAATTACCAAATGTCAAGTCATGATCACAAAGAAGCACACAAAAGGGTATGCTCCATCAAGCAGGACATGGGGGAGGGGCCCAAAAAGTGGACTAAAAATCACATGTCTTTCTTTGAGATCAGAGTCAAGTAGACAGGTGACATGACCAGGAGCCATACTGACACTTCGGAATCTTGCTAGGTCACCACCAGGGTGAATCATGGAGAGGAAACCTAAGAACCTGAGGGCCTCTGGTCAGCTGAGCATAACACTTAAAGCCTGTTCATGGCATGACTGAGGCAGCATTTAAAAAACAATGCGAAAAATATATGACGCTTAAAGTCCTACAGTGCAACCTAGTTTAAAGCCATCACAAAGGCTATGGATAATTTCAATATTCTTTGCCAACTCTGACCTTGCCATCATCTTAGGAGATAAGCAAAGTTTCCTGTTCCAGATTTCTTTCCAGCATCAATCCTATTAAGCTCTAAAAGCAAGAGAGAAGAGTCATTTCCTGGAGGCAGTTGCACATAGTATCTTTTGGCTGTGGAGGTCTACCCCTGGATTACTAAATTTTGTGCCAAAGCAGTAACAGACCCGTTGGCAGCCCACTAGTTGTTCTAAGTAGCACTTATGGAATATCTATCTTGGATGCTGAAATATAGATGCAATCACTGGTATAAACTTATCCCCTCCTCCTCTCCCCCGCCCATGCTGCACTTCCAGACTGCCTGAAAATGGCTTTGATAGTTTTTACCTCCCAGTGCCCGAGACAGTCCTAAAGTCACCTGTAATTCCCTATTTTATAGTCTCTTCTACTTTAACTTCCTCAAGTGGCTTCTGTTTTCTGAACCAACTGTACATTGAATATTCTGTATGAAGATACAAATTACTTAAGGACATGACCAGTCAGAGAAAGATGTTCAGTTAGGTAATTTTGTTGTTCAAATATCAGTGTGTACTGTTAGCATTTTGTCACCGTGATAAACTACCAAAACCAAAGGGAAATCATCCAAAAGGAGGAAAGGTTTATTTCTTACTCATGAGTGTGAAGGATTCATTCCATAGTTGGCTTGTTCCACTGTTATAGCCTGTGGTGTCAGGAGCCTGTACCAGTAGGCTGCTCACCTTCCATCAACTAGAACCCCACCTTCTAGTTTCCAGCACCTCTTAATAATGATGTCTTATCATTTGATTAATCCACTGATGAGGTTAAACCTTGCTGATCTAAGCACATCCTAAAAGCCCATCAACTGGCAGCTGACAGAATTTGGAGAAATATTTCATGTCTAAACAAAAACAAGTGTACTTATAATGAAGTAGTTAGATTGCTAGACTTGTCCTATTGATACAATGTAGAGAAGGCATAAGCATTAGAAGTCTAAGGCTGTTTGCTCTAATGTAGTATCATGTCTTTAGCTTTGTTTTTTCTTTACAGAAATCTTTAAAGTAATGATAAAAAAACTATAAGGTAACCAGGTGCTAATGGCACACACACGAAATTTTAGCTACTCAGAAAACAGAAATCAGAGGATCATGGTTCCAAGCCAGCTGAGGAATGAAAGCCCCTTAGACCCTTATTTTTACTTAACTACCCAAAAGCCCAAAGTACAGCTGTGGCCCAAAGGTTAGAACACCAGCCTTTAATGAAGAAGCTAAATAATAACACTCAGTATTGGCAGGAAAAAATGAATGATTGTGTAGTAATCTAATAAATCCATAACATAATCATGTATTACATTTACAAAGTATTGTGTATGCCACATAGTTCATGCACATAATTTCTACTTCACATGCATTCTTGCATGCAATCTGATAATACATCAAGTTTTGGATCCTTACAAGAACATATTGGCATATGTGGTCCTCCTTGACCAGATTTTAGAATGTTAGAGCAGATATATTAGAATTTTTACAAAGGTATCTGCTAAATTTCTGATAGTAATTTCCCTGCAGTATCAAATTAGAATAATGCCCAATTTTGAGTAAAATATCAGCAAAACATTCTGACTAAATCATTTAAAATGAAAATAGATGTATTCCACATACATCTTTTGTCTTCTTTCTTTGTTTTCTCCATTTTTGTGTGAGTCCTCATGTATTTTAGTGTATTCCTACATTGGTGGTTAATTTCTTAAAGATTTTCTATGCTCCTTTGGAAGAATATCTACTTCCTCTATATCTTGAAAGAGGAACATGGACTATCATAAGTGATCTTCTAATTCAAGACCTGGGAGATTATAAAACATAAGAAAACATAAGCTCTTCGTTGTGTTGGAAAGAGCCTGACATTTTAGCAAGAAAGTACTTTAACTATCGAGGCTGTGGGTAGAAGTTTGGTTTAAAGCAACAAAAAATGTTTTCTTTAATGTCAGGAACATACTTGAAATAGCTACATATTCCTTTCTAATTAAGAGTAAGAATGTAAACTTGAAGCAGCCGATTAATGGTAGAATATCTGAGGTAGGAGATTTGTGTGTGTGCATGTGTGCAGACAATTAACACAGACAAGCAAAGCAAAAATCAATATAGAATTAATGTAAGAAAACTAAAGTTATTTCAGTCAGTAAAACATATTTTAGTTTGTTTCAAGTCCATATTATTTACTCAGGAAAAACAATAATTAGTTGTCAAGGACCTTCATTTTACAACCAACTTGATACTGCACTTATGATTTACATGTAAATGAAAAAAAAAACAGAACGCAGGGAGAATCATGCCAACGTATTTTCAGAAAGCTGTGCTTTTTGTTTGGGGTTTTAATGAAATTATGTGCAGGTGTGTGTAATACTGTCATTGTAGCTGCCTACTAAACACTTAGCACAATGCCCTGGCACACAGCAGAATGCACGTGGGAACTCTCATCTTGCCTTTACTACGCATCAGCGAGTTCAGAGGTGTAGGCAGATTCAAAGGAAATGTTCTCACCATTAAGTTAACATCACCAAAACTAAGTGGTTTTATTTTACATAGTGAAAACTAGAGCACTGCTCACACAACTGCTGACATGCAAACCATTTACATAAGTTACTAACTCGAAATGTCTATTCAGATAGCCAGGGCACTATCTCCATGTTTCAACTGTTTGACACAATGATGGATTATTTATTTACTGAACAGCACTGGTGGCCAGAAAATCTGATTTCCATGCATGAAATCCATGAAACCTCATCCACTGAACAGTTTCTTTAACATGTGGCAAAGGTCATCTATCAAGGGATTTTCTCACGTTTTGTGTGATTGGTCATGCCTCATTTCCTTCAAGAAAATATGATTTCCCTAAAGTCTGTGCATTTTAAAAGACTCACAAAAGACCAAGAAAGTTATTTCCTCTCTGTTTGTGATAAGCACAGAATATAGAGCCTAACCTACAGGGACTGACAAGCAACTGTTTTTAGCTAGAAACCATATTTAATCCTATCATTAGGAAAGCCTTAACACCCACCAGGTATAAAAGAGCTGCAAAATGAGACACTTAACCTTGTCATTTAACCTTGCAGAGTTTAATCTGCACTCCAGCTTTAATAAATACCTATTAGAAGGCGTTTGTTTCAAACATATATTTCAAACGCAGACATATTTCCTCAGATATATGTTAAAAATAATAGAAAACTTCATTTCAGTTTTTGACTAGAAACACTAATGAGGAAGAAAAGTAAGAGATGGTATTTTTGGCAAAATTTCTACAGATAATAAAGATGTGACATAGTATAATCAAGAGCATTTTCAAGTGGGGTATTTGCCTAAGAGGAGATTATGACACATAGATGTTGGAAAAGTTTTTTAAAAGATTATTTTAATTTATATTCAAGCGTATTCTTGTGATCACTGTTCAGAAGTATTTTATGGTATTACAAATGGCTGAAATGTCTCACTGTGTACCGTTTCTAACACCCTCCAAGTAAGGGCGAGCTAGGCAGCATGACTACTGTATATCCTGAGACACCACTGTGCCTGCCAGGCTGATGTGCTAGCATTGTTCAGGAAGCTGATACACAAAGATGAGGGACATGTGCTCCATGCCACTAGAATAACTGATGGACTCAAGCAGCTGCAGAGAGTTGACAAAGGCATGTGGCTAATGATAAATATGAGTTGTCAGTTACGGAGTGGACTAGAAGGCACTGTCACTGAGATGTACTGTGTATCTACTAAAGACCTACACT
This sequence comes from Dipodomys merriami, assembly GCF_024711535.1. Taxonomy (NCBI): domain Eukaryota; kingdom Metazoa; phylum Chordata; class Mammalia; order Rodentia; family Heteromyidae; genus Dipodomys; species Dipodomys merriami. Next base: position 43,701,271 of record NW_027206401.1, read on the forward strand.
CAGACCACCTGATTTCATGAGCTGTCACAGGGACTGTATGTAATCTGAGTCCTTAATTTTGAATTATCTTTCTTAAGGAAGCGATCTCTTCATTGTATGAGATTTAGACCATCAGTACCTGATCCATACATTCCCACCATTCCCAAATACAGCTGTTAGTAGGTCCTCCTCCATTTTGACTGAACAACCTCCATCTTAGGTCTTCGGCCCTTTCCCCAAAATCAGGTGGTCAGACTCGGAATGGCCACCATTGTCAACTCCCATTTCTGCACCTGAGAGCCTCCTGCTGCAGCAGTGAAATGCCTTCTGCCCAGACCTAACGAAACTGCTGCAATCAGTAAGCCCCAGCCTGGCTACGTGCTATAAAGATAACCTCTTTGCTCAAAGACAAACATTGGTTCGGGTCTGAAAGGCACAGCCTTGTCAGTGTGCTGGCAATGAACTTCGCTGTATGTAACTTGATGGTACACTGGACTGAGGTGTTCGTTGGTGCTATGATTTGGATCAAGGCTTCCCAAATGATTTTGTTCTTTCCTCCAAGCATTCAAGCTGTTCCTCGGACCTTACAACAGTCTCAGGCCCATCCAGAGGACTGCCAAAGTGATTGCCCTTGACCAAGTGCTCTTTTTGCAGCTACTAGCAACCGATTTGCCCTTCTTCCCTGGTAGGTGAACATTTCCTGTTGTCGGTGACTCCATTTCCCTCTGTTTTAGACTACCTGGATGGGAAAATCTTGGTGCCAAGTTCTGACCCCTCACCCTGTATTTCGCCAGTGGCCTAGACCACTGGGCTAGATAGGACAAGGGACCTAGCAATTGTGTGGTGACGCCCTTTTTGCTGCTCTACTTCCATATTAATTGACCAGAGACCCTCTGGAGAGGGCCCATGGCTAGCGTCAGCTCCATTGGTAGCTGTCAGGGGAGGAGTCCATTCTCAAATTCCTCAGGATTCCCCTTCAAAATTGTCAGATGCTTTCTCCTTTGACCCTGAAGCCAAACAGATGCTATATCGCTCACCAGCAAGAGTGGGTCTCCTCCGCCTTTCCCCGGGGTGCTTCCTCCTCCTGCTTTTGCTTCAACATCCCTTTCCCCTTCTACTTCTGCTCCCACAGCTCCCGTCAGCCCACGTGACTTTGCATGATGGTGACTCTGCAGGATGGTCATTAAGTTCTAACTAACACACTCCTGCCAGAGGAGGGGCAGGAAGTCTGGATAAGGCTCACAGTTTGGCAGACGAGTTCCATCACGTTATTCCCACCTATCCTTTTTTGACTGTGGCCATCCTTGACCAGAAGCACCTCTGGGACAACTCCTAGACTGGCCAGGATCAGGACCACTTTATTGCCTATTTGAAGGTCTCTAGTGGGAAACCCGCAAAACCATCAATTATGACAAAATGACCAAGGCGATGCAAGACAAAAATGAAAACCCATCTGCCATTTGGGCCAGATGGAACCAGGTCCTTCTTCAGTTTACTAACCTGTACACTGAGTCCTTGGATGTCTAATGCCTTTTAATGACTCATTTTATCAACCAAGCAGCCCTGGATACTCAGGCTAAGCTAAAACAATTAGACAAGGGGCCCCTGACACCCCCAGATCCAGGCTTGGAGGTTGCCCTTAAGGTATACCGTGGCAAGGAGGATAAAGCCAAATGACTCAAGTATCAGATGCTGGCAAAGATCCACTAAATTCAAGCCTCACAATTGGCCCCTTCCTATTGTGAACCATCCAGATTCTGTTACAGATGTGGTCAGGAGGGGCATTGGAAGGGATCATGCCATTCAAAAGAAGAGGGAGGGGTCTTCAAGCCATGCTATGGCTGTGGAGAGCATGGCCAAAGAGGTGCAGTTTTCCCACAGTTGCAAAGCTGATTTGGCCATGGCCTAGATGCATGAGTGGGAGCACTGGGCCTTGGATTGTCCATTGTCCTCTCAAGGAAAGTGGCCATCCACTAAGGCCCTATTACTCTCTTTCAACCTTCTGGGACTGCCTGCTAAAGAAAACTGAGGAGGCCCTAGACACCTGACCCCAACTGCATGTAACACCACACAGATAGGCCTATTTCAATTCTGGTGGATGCAGGTGCTACTTAGTTTTGGGGCCTGACCTACCTAGCTGAGACCTTCATAGTTGGATGGAGGGTAAATCTTGAAGGCCCTGACAAATCCACACATCTCCTTATTTGTCTTTTTTTTTTTATGGTGACCATTCGTCACTGCTTTCTTCACCTCTGTCCTGTCCTGTTGTTGGGCATAGACCTTCTGACCAATTTGGGGCTTTTATTACTTTATTCCCCTCACAACTGTGGGAATAGGATGATTCAACCTCCCCACATTTTCTTTGTTGATGGCTTTAGTGGACTCATCTCGTGACTCTTGAGGTTTATTTTTCCTACCCTCCAAAACTGACCCCTCCACAACCCTTCTATTGCCAAACTTCATATTCCCAACCATGTAGTCTAAGGGACCCTCAGTATTTTCTTTTGCAACCACAATGCCCCCTTTCTCACTGCAGCCTTTTGGAATTATAGCCAATTGTTCAGGATTTGCTAAGAAAAGGCCTGTTGCACCCTGCTAATTCCCCTTTCAATACCGCCATCATGGCAGTAACTGAGCCCAATGACTCATTAATGCAAGATTTATGCCTTATAGATGCAGCTGTTAAATCTCTATTTCCTATTGTACTTAACCCATAGACTCTTCTTTCTTCAATATCTATATCTATGTTTATTCTGTGCTGGATTTAAAATATACTTTTTTTCCTTTTTTTTTTCTATTCCCTTGTCTTCTTCCTCTCAGGATCTCTTTGCCTTTCCATGGACTGAGAGTTTCTTAAGCCAATGTACAATTTCTTTTTTTGATAGTTTTTTGTTCATAATATATATATATATATATATATATTATTGTAAAGATACTGTACAGAGGGGTTGGTTGCAGTTATATGAATAAGGTAATGAGTCCATTTCCTATTGAGCATTGTTACACCCTCTTTTATGTTTCCCCTACCATTCCTTTCCTCCCCATCTCCCCAACTCCTCCCTCTCTTCCCCCCTCCACAAAGTTGTAAAGTTCATTCCCAACATAGTGTCTTGTACATCTTATTGTTACAAGGGGTCATCCTATATCCTTATTTCAAGCTTTTGTTATTTCCCTTCCCCTCCTCAAATTAGAAAAATGTATATACAAGATACAGGACACCAGAATCCCATACAGTGACAACAAGGGTTGTACCATGGGGAAGAACATACAAAGGAACAGCAACACAAAAAACATAACATAGTACAATATAAGTACATTAAAAGAGACAGCAAGAAAGATAAAACCTCTTGTGTTGCTATCTTGGATTCACTTCGCTTAGGATCAGGTTATATGGTCATATGTACATAGCTTTTGACCTCTTTTGCTTGTCCCAGACATATATTTGTTATTGCAGATAAAGGAAACCATGGGATCTATGTTTCTTTAAGTCTAGCTTACTTCACTTAGTATAATTTTTTCCAAGTCTTTCTATTTCCTAACAAATGGGGCAATGTCATTCTTCTGATGGAGGCATAGAATTCCATTGTATAAATATACCACATTTTTTGATCCATTCATATACTGAGGGGCATCTGGGTTGGTTCCATATCTTAGCTATGGTAAATAATGCTGCAATCAACATAGTTGTGCTAGTAGATTTAGTATGTCTTTTTGTGATCATTTGGGTAAATGCCCAAAAGTGGAATTGCTGGATCATAGGGGAGCTCTATGTGGAGTCTTTTGAGGAACCTCCAGACTGCTTTCCAGAGTATTTGAACAAGTTTACACTCCCACCAACAATGCAGTAGGGTTTCCTTTTCACCACATCGCCTTCCATCTGTTGTTATTAGAGTTCTTGATTTTTGCCATTCTAACTGGGGTGAGGTGGTATCTCAATGTTGTTTTGATTTACATTTCTTTTATGGCTAGAGAAGTTGAGCATTCTTCATGTGTCTTTTGACCATTCTTATGTCCTCTTCAGAGAAGTCTGTTTTTAAGTCTTTAGTCACTTATTAATCAGGCATTTGTTTCTTTGAGAATTTGTTGTTGAGGGATTTAATATTTTGGATTTCAAGTATATTTTAGATATGAGACCCTTGTCCATTGCATGGCTAGTGAAGATCTTCTCCCAATCCATGGGCTTTCTGTTGAGCTTGCTAGCTATGTCCTTTGCCATGCAGAAGCTCTGCACTTTCATGCAATCCCACTTGTCCAACCTTTCTTTGATTTGTTTTGTTTCTGAGTCTTTATTAAGAAAGTTTTGGCCTTCCAATACACAATTTCTTATGCAGCTTTCACAGACCTTTGAGGTGTTCCAAAGGGCCAATCCAAATACCAATATGTGGCCATCTCCATTTCCAACTCAACAAGCTAGGAGTATCCTCCAAAGCTTGGACTGGCAAATCAATTTCACTCACATGCCAAAGGTCCATAAGTACAAGTATCTGCTGCTGTTTCTTGCAGACAACTTTACAGGATGGGTAGAAACATTTCCTACCTCTAATAAGAAAGCCTCCTCTGTGTCCCAGATTCTATTACAGAAAATAATTCCCCATTTTGGTCTATCAACCTCAATTCAGACTGACGATGGATGATAATGTATTTCCTCTGTAACTTAGCTCTTGGGCAAGTCCCTAAATATTTTCTAACCCTTCCATATTCCCCATCACCTCATATTTCTGGGAAGGTGTAATGCTCCAATTTCTCCCTTAAACAAATCTTAACCAAGCTGACCCTTGAGCTATACCTGGACTGGTTAAAACTTTTATCTCTGGCTCTTTTTTGCTTGTGTGTTTGAAGTAAAGAGGCCAGGTCTGGCTGGCGCCATATTGGTCACATGGTGGATGGTAGATATCTTCCTGCTGGCAGAAGAAACCCCCCCTCACCCCCACACCCACGCCCCCATCACCTGCCAACCAGGTAATGGGCATGCCCAGGCCCCTGGAGGCAGGGGCAGGCACTTGGCTGATATGTTACTGAATCAGTCAGTCTATTTATTGCCTGGGATTGGGAATTTCCTGAGAATGTGCCCTCTGTGTGAACCTATTTAGGCCCAGACCAGCCTAGCTGGGAGGACTCTATGTCACATGTGTCTCTGTGATCCTGTCCTGTGTCCTGTCTCCTGGCTCATCTCCAGTCATCACGGAGTCCCAAATCAGCTCTCCATTGGAGCTGAATTGGCTTGTTGGTATTGTTCTTGTTATTTCTTTCCTCTTTAGCATGTTTCCTAGCTGTGGTTATGTGTATTTGCATGCTGCAGGTCTTTATAACAACTGGCAGCCTGCAGCCTGTTAACTGTGTAATAAAGACTCCAATATTCTGTATTTTAAAATGTGGCTTCTGGGATGATTTACCTTACAACATGTTTTCCCAAAATGTCTTTGATGCTTTGCCCTTTTTTGTTTAACTAATTAATTAATTCATTTTTGTACATTTTTATTGTAAAAATGCTGTACAGAGGAGTTACAGTTACATGTGCAAGGTAATGAGTACATTTCCTATTGAGCTTATATATGGCCACCCACGTTTCCCTCCTCTGTTCCAGGCCTCAAATTCTCCTTTTGCTCTCCCAATGTTGTCTTCTCTTCTTGAGCTCCTGCATATCTTTCTCTGGAAAGATGTTGATCAATACAGTCCCATGCCTTCCTTATTGTATCTGCACCCTGCATTGACGCTGGGAGCCTGGTATACATCTCTGAAACTTATCTGCCACAGGTCAGGCTCCACTAAATTTTCTGCTAAGTGAGAAAGACCTTTCCTGGCAACTCTCTACACCGATGGCTGTACAGGTTCAGGGTTGTCTTCACTGGATTCACTTCCACTATGTTATCCATCACCTACTTGACCAACCTTCATATACGTCTGAGCCCACTGGACTTCTGTCTGCCGATAAAGAAACGTGGGCCCAGCCTTCCGTAAGTCGTTGAGAAACCAGACTTCCCCTATTGGGGACTAATCACTACATGGCTTATCCCTTTTCTGGGCCCACTAGCAGCATTTTTTGGTCTTTTATTCATTGTTCTTTACCCATTGGGTATTTAATATTCTCAGGAAAAGGATGAAGACATTTACTAATCAGACTGTCCACCAAATGCTTCCTCAGAAGGAACCTGGTCAAAGGATGACTTTGCCCCTTCTCAGCAGGAAGTAGTTTCAGAAATGACTTTGTCTATGTTCCTGGCCTAGTATCCATATCTATTAAATAACAAAGGGGGAATGTTTGTATATTTTCCTCATTTTGACCTAACAACCTCAGTCTTTGGTCTTCAGCCCTTTTCCCCCAAATCAGGTGTCCAGACCAAACCTGGCCACATTGCTAACTCCCACTCCAGCAGCAGATAGCCTGTAGCTGCAACCGTGGAATGCCTTCTGCCCAGATCTAAGCACAACTGTTAGAATCAGTAAACCCCACCCTAGTACACACTATAAACATATCCCCTTTGCAGGCTGCAGGGCACAGCCTTTCAGCTTGCTGGCAATAAACTTTGCTGTGCCTGACTTGGTGTTCGTTCAGTGGCCTCTGGGCTGGAGTATTCATAGCATTTGTATTTTATGTTTTTTAATTCTCTAGGTAGTTTATTTATCTTCTCAAGACACTTCAAACTTACTTTTGAGGATATTTAAAAAGAGTTTAGTGAAATCATACTATACATCCATAAAATAGGAAGGTGTTTTTGTTTGTTTGTTGTTTTGTTTTTTATGTGTATATGTGCCTGCCAGTCCTGGGGCTTGAACTCAGTGCCTGGATACTCTCCCTGGTCTTCTTGGCTCAATCCTGGTTATTTTCCAATGGAGCTTCATGGTGACTAATTGGAGATAAGAGCCTCATGGACTTCCATGCCCAGATTGGGTTTGAACCATGGTCATCAGATCCCAGTGTCCAGACTATCTAGGAGAATAGGCATGAGCCACCTGGCTCCAGAATTGTATGCATAGTGTACCTGCATGATTGTTTGGTTTTGTGATATTGATATTATACAAATCTTGGCTAGATTCTTAGTATTCCTTGCCCTAGATTAATATAGGTGGTAAATTATTTTCTATTCAGGCACTCACTATTTCTTGATGTGAGTATTTTTTAATTATAAATAAAAATGTTTTCATTTCCAGCATGAAAGAAAATGTTTTTGTAACTATATCTGGTAACCTACAACTATAAAATATATCTTTCTTTTGAGATAATAGTATGTACATTCAAGATTTCTACTTCATGATTGTGTGCTACATTTGCAATTAAGCAGTTCTTAAAATAAATTGCATTAATATTTAATGTATACATATTTTTAAATAGATTACCATAAAATGATAGCATTTAGTTGTACTTTAAACAGTTGTAAAGATTGCCCTCCCAAGACCAACTTGATATTTTTGTATATCTTAGTAAAAATAGATAGGTATATTGATAGGTATATAGATAGGTATATTTCACTTACACTTTAAGTGAAGGAATATATCTTATGAAATCAATACTTTTCTGAATTTTAGACATAAATCTAATTGATTCTTGTACCTTTTTGAGTGTATTTTTTAACTAATCAGTTGTGTCAAAACAAGTATCTAGTTACTGCTGACAACAAACCTATTTAGAAGCTATTCAAAGAGTTTTTCACTATTGGAAATATTCTCCCTGTATTCAACATGTTTTAGTGACTTTTCTTTTTGATCTATATAGTTAATACATGTGATGTAAAATTCAGTTTCTAAAGACAAATTAATGTCAATCATTAGATCTGACAATTAATTGTGCATTTGCAGAATATTTGAAACAAACTTTAGTGAGTATCTCCATTGCTATTTGAAAGTATCAAGAAGACCACAGCTGGGACTGCTCACATATGCATGTATAAGAAAGAGTTCCTAACACCAGGCACTGGTGGCTCACACCTATAGTTCTAGCTATATAGGAGGCTGAGATCTGAGGACAATGGTTGGAAATAGCCCAGTAAAATAGGCTGTGAGAATCTTTTTTAAAAAAAAAATTATTGTGAAAATACTGTACAGAGGGGGGATACAGTTACATGAGCAAGGTAATGAGTACATTTCTTTTATTTTTTTTTATTGTGAAAATACTGTACAGAGGGCTTACAATTACATGGGAATCTGAGTACATTTCTTATCAAGCATTGTAGCCTCCTCCTACATTTGTTATCAACCATTATTGCCTCCTCCTTTGTTCGTCCCATACCATCCCTTCCTTCCCACCCCCCCCCACCTAAATTGTAAAGTTTGTTTTTCAACATAGTGTACATCTCATTGTTACAATGGGTCCACCTGTATCCCTATTTAAATATTTTGCTTTTTCCCTTCCTCTCCCCAAATTATATCGACATCAAATACAGTGAAAACAGGGATTGTACCATGGGGGAGAGACATACAAGACAACAAAAAAAATCACATAAATACATTAGAAACAATAGCAAGAAAGAAAAAAATCACTTGTGTCCTTATCTTGGGGTTCATTTTGCTTAACTTCATCTTATCTAGTCATATGTACATAGCTTTTGACCTTTTCTACTTGTCCCAGACATAGTTATTGTAAATAAGGGAAGCCATGGGACCTATGTGTCTTTGGGCCCACTTACCGATTAGCCACCTAAAAACCAGAAGTAGGTCTGTGGCTCAAAGTGGTACAGCACTAGCCTTAAGCAAAAAACTCAGGGACAACATGCAAGCCCTAAGTTCAAGCCCCATGCCTAACAAAAAAAGGAAAGGAAAGGAAAGTTGAAAAAAAGAAGGAAGGAAGGAAGGAAGGAAGGAAGGAAGGAAGGAAGGAAGGAAGGAAGGAAGGAAGGAAGGAAGGAAGGAAGGAAGGAAGGAAGGAAGGAAGGAAGGGTACCTGAAGCCGTGGGTGCTTTGAACCATGTTCTCTGAATGCCCAGGCTGATGAAGAAGCATGAAATTATAGGGAAACTGAACTGTAACTGTACATTTGTTGCTTTGATGTTATAAACTTCAAACAAGAATGCAATAAATAAGTATGCTGATGCCCTTCCTAGGAAAATATATGAAAATGAAAAAGCAAGGGTCTTGATATTCACAGAAGTATTGGAAATCTTTCCTCTGATGCAAATAAAAGGCTCAGTTCACAACTGGAGAGTAGAATTCAATTTTCATAATAATTTCTGCCTTATTGAAAAAAAACGCAAAGGTCCCTTGATAAAAGAAATGCAAAAGTTTCTATCAAGTAATTGTAGAATATGCTAATGTTAAGATTGGAAAGTCAAGTGCATGTGAAGGATGACACTGGAGATGATTTTGCTTGTTAATCTTGTGGTTTTTTTTTTTTAAATTGTATTTTATTTTATTTGAGAACATACTGTACAGGGGGGCTACAATTACATGGGCAGGATAATGCATACATTTCTTACCAAGCATTGCAGCCTCCTCCTTTGTTTACCCTTCACTTCCCTTCCCCTCCACCCCCCTCCCCCCACCCAATTTTACCCCCCTCAGACTTAACAGACATTTACCGAACATTTCACCCAGCAGCAACAGAATACACGTTCTAATCTTGTGGTTTTTGACAAACAGCACAGATACCTGAAAGAGTAATCAGTGATACATAGGTTTCAAGTTTAACAAAATTGTCCATCTTGGTACTCAATACTCATCATTTCATTCCTTTTTCTTTGTTTCTGTCAACTATTTGCATAGTGATTTTCTTTCATATAAATTTAATATCATTTGGATTATCTTAATTCAGATTCAGCTATCTATATTATGATAACCTATGTCTTAATTTTTGCAATTAATATAAATATTTGATTTTTATTTTATTTATGTATGCATTTGTTTAGTGTAGCCTAAAAGTGTTACATTAAAATTGAGAAGTCTTAGTTTCTTCATAAAAAGTTAGAATTTAACCATATATTAATGTATGCTCTTATAAGTCCATTTTTTTCCAGTACAAGGGCTTAAACTCAGGAATTCATTCTTGTTGAGATTTTTTTGCTCATGGCTGGTTCTCTATTACTTGAGCTATATACTTAGTCCAAGTAGGATAATTGCTGGGTAATTGGAGAAGGAGTCTCATGGACTTTTCTGCCCTGGTTGGCTTCAAATGAGTTACTCCTGAGTTGCTAGGATTACAGGTGTGAACCCCTGGCATCTGTCATTAGAAGTCCATTTCTATTAACTTGCCAGATTTTTCTGGATTACCTAGAACCAATGTTATACTGACATTTAAACATAATACATTTTCAGCCTGTAGTGATTAGTATTTAAAATGTAATTAAAGTAGCACAATTATGTCATCATTATTAAATATTTAAACTTATTAGGAAAAGGAATAAAGGAAGACATTAATTAGACAAAAGAAAAAAGATGCTTAGATGCCTTAGTTTAGGGAACAAGTTGTTAGTGATTATGGATTTTTTAAACTACTTTTGGAGGATATTTGACATTTCAAACTTGAAATCTTGAATAAGTTACAGCACTGAGCAAAATATTTCTGGCTGTAAAAGTTAACGTTTTAAAGACCAACACAGGATTATATTCTAAGTGTTGGGAATAACTTGATGAAAATACCTCCAAATTTCAAGATTCTGAAAGATGATCCCACCACCCTGTCATCCCATAAATTCCTGTGAAGTGGCAAGTTAATAACTAACTTAAACATCTTGGAAGAACTTTAAACACCCTCACACACTCAATATTTACTCCCTCTGGCTTTAGCAAATAGTTAACCACTATTCTTCCCTGGTTCATCCTGCTAGACTTCCTCAACTCTAACTAGGTCAAGATATGTGTTTTATATTACTCCTCTTTTAAAACATACACAAGGCTTGCAATTTCCTTCAAGCCCTTTTCATCCACTACAACTCTTAAAAGAACTGAAAGGTTGATCTTGTTATGATTTTCTCACCTTTAACTATTTGAATGGCCCTCGAAATTTGTAAGATGTGAGTAAACATTTTGTAACTGATAAGAAAAAGTATATAATACAGCTAACAACAAAATCCATAGTGATTAATCCATCACTGAATACTGAATAATCAGTTTTTGAGCATATATCAGGGTAGGTTTTCCAGAAATTTCACTTTATTTCTTTCTTAATCTTAACAACTTTCTTAAGTAGGAAACACTATTTTCATTTCACATGTAAAGATAAGTCCCCAAATTAGTTTGAAGAAAATGACCTGGATAATTGCCCAGAGCCTGGCCTCCTAAAGTATCTGAATAAAAATATTCAATGTTGATACACTGTTTTCTTTCATCTTGGAAATAGAGTAATAAGTACTTTTAAATCTAATGTAATGAGAGATGAAATTCCAGGAACCCCAGAACTAATTCAGAAAACTTACTCCTAAGATTCTATTCCTTAAGATCTACTATTGGTACAGCATTATCCGAAGAAACAGAAAAATAAGATTTATATATGTAGTATTTTTCCCTTTTCCTTTTCAGTCCAAATTCTGGAACATAATCAAGCAGACTAGAGCCCCAGGGAAGAGTTGGTTTGACAGCGTAACTTCAAATGTTGTCTCCAGATATAGTTCACTTATACTCTTGAGGATCTCTGATGTTTTACTTCTAAGATTTTTCAACTGATTAACAAGACCCACATTAAAGACCATAATCTACTTAGGAGCTACTGATCTATATGTTACTTGCACATGAAAATTAGTGGCACAGCTACATGGAGACATTTAATTGACAAAATATTTTAATCCTCTGACCAGACATATTAGGCAGTAAAGTCAGTTATTATGGACCTTCAGATAAACAAATTAAGAAATGTTACCTGTATACTTTGCTTGAGAATAGGGAGGCTGAGTCCATTACTAACCACCTCCACCACACTGCCATCAGTAGAATTTTACCTTGAGGGTGATTAGACTCTCAATCTATATTTCCATGCTGGTCTAAAGGAATTCCTGGGACATTAGAAATGTTTCTGTATAAAATTAATAAAGTCTCAGTTCTTCTGATCCTGGGGAAAAATCAGTAAAGTCCCCATGATTCTGATTCCATATTATCTGAAGCTGTAATTAGTCACAGAGAAGATGTGCTTTCCAAAGTTCCCAAATCCATTTCCAGATCTCCAACAGTTGCACCTGCGAATTTAATAAGCAGATAATCAGTTGAGATATAACATCTTCCAATCAAAAACACATCTTCTACTTTTCCCACCAGCTGGTCTTCTAGTATGTTCCTTATTAACTAGTGGTTCCAATTTTTAGCAGAGTAGTTTAAGTTTTGGAGTTACTCAAACTCCACTTCCTTCCACTCATTTCTACTTATCTTTGTGTCATCTTCACCTTAACATTGACAGGTACCCAAATACTAGATGAAGTTCCCCACTTCTGTGATCATCATACTCACCTATGATATTGTCAGTTCTTCCTGAATAACCATGGAAAGTTTCAGAACAAGCACTTCTTTATGTAAATCAGACCTTGCCACATTATACTCAAAGGAAGCCAAGGTCTTTTCCTATTCTCAACTTTCATCGCTTACCCCATTTTATTTGGTTTAGTGAATTTACTGACAATAATAAATCACACTGGCAGTAATAAATCACACAGACAACATTACAGTTTGCTAATTTATTAATGTATATAATCTTATAACGTTAATTATATCACTTGATTATTTAAGTAATTCATTAAGGATAAGGCCATAATGTTGTCAACCTGGCTATTTTTAGTTTTAGTTTAATTTTCTGTTCACAGTATGAAAATTTAAGTTATAAAAATTCATGAAAACTACAATTTCCTTGCATTTTAAGTTCTAAAACATGAGATGTTTATACTTTTAGTTGACTTTTTGTTCTTATTTTGTTTAGGAGAATTTTTTTTTATTCTTCACTTAAATTATTTGTAACCAAATGCTTGGCATCTTAGACTCCATGCAATACTGTCTCAAAAACAATGATTTTATAAACATTTTTTTGTGCCAGTCCTGGGTCTTGATCTCAAGTCTTAGGTGCTGCCTGAGGTTTTATGCTCAAGGCTACCATTCTGCCGTTTGAGCCATATCTCCACTTCCAGCTTTTTTTTTGTGGTTAATTGAAGCTAAAAGTAACACAGACTTTGCTGCCCAGGCTGATGTTGAACCATCATCTTCAGATCTTAGCATCCTGAATTGCTAGGGTTATAGCCATGAGCCACTGGTGCCTGGCCAAATGAATTAAATTACAACACTGAAACATGTAATAGAGCCTGTGTCAGAATTATATAGTAAAGCATATAGCAAATAATTTATTCTGGGTCTAAACAAACCAAAATTAAAAAGTTTTACCTCAATAAAATTACCATTGGAACTCAAAGTTCCTACTCTGACATTGCACATAGGAGACAGCAGTATTTTAATGTTTAATTCCAGAGAAAAAGAAAAAAATATGGTTTCATATTTAACATTGACCCTTAGGTAGTAAAATATTATTAATAATATTTACTATTGTTCTTACTATAATTATATATTAGCATACTATATTGTTACTATTACCTTTATAATTTATTTATGGTTTTCATACAAAATTTGCTGAGTGAATAAATAAGTTGGAAAGAAAATATCTCCAGTGCTTTTTGAGTGGTCAAAATATCATCCTTTCCTTTCTCACTAATCTAATTTTTGGTGCAGTAACTTGAGAAGATAAAAAAGTCCTTTTAATCTTGTTTCAAATAGGGCATTTCATATTACCTTTCCTGAATTTCATAAAATGATCAAGCAATATCCTCATATTTTTCAAAAAGCCAATTATTTATCTATTTTTGTAGAATATCTCTCCTTGCTATTACTTACAGAGACTTAGTTCTGCACAAATTCTCACACACTTTCAGAACTTAAATGCTATCTATCATTACTCCTTATAAAAGATAGTTTCCAAAACCCGTTTTCCTTCCATATTAAGTTTTCCTTTTTGTTTTTCCATTTCTGCCTTTTAAGTCACCAGCATACTTTCTGAACCCATGCATACACTCTGAATAAGTGATCCAGGAGATCTGACAAGGCACAGAGTTGTGTTTTCAAATACCACAGCACATACCAAGTCTGATTTCTCTCATCTACACAAGTCATTTTTTTTTGCCTGACTGGGCTTCAAGTTCCATTTAAACATGAAGTGTTTTCAATATTACACTATTTTTTCCAAGCACCATCTTTTTTTCTTTTTTTTCATTTCAACTTGAATTTCTTTCTCTCTCTCTCTTTCAAAAAAAAAAAAAACAGACTAAGGAGGGACACTGATGGTTTGGAATTCTGCTAGATGCTATCTTCAGCTTCACAGTGCTCCATCATCACCACCCTGCATCTGCACCACACCATCCTGCACAAATCTGCTGCCCCATATGTCTCCTCCTGCAAGAAGATTACAATGGGCTTGGATCTGGACCTCAGTCACAGATTCCCTGGAGATATTCCACATGGGGGGAAAAAAAATTCTACTGAAGCCAACACTGAAATCTTTGCCTAGAGCTACCTCACTCCAAAGAGAAATATAATGAGGATGAAAGCATAAGCCCCAAATTCCATTTCCACATTTTTTTTCATCTTTTACGGAGTTTGTCCTGTTCCCCTTGTTGTGATGTCTTCTGTTGGTTCTGGCAGTTGCCAGATGGACTTTTTTTTAAAGTTAAATATGCTATTTTGTGGCAAGGATGTCCATTGAGGCACATTCAATGCCGGTTCTTATTCTTTTAAGAAACAAATGCCTGCATGTCCTCAAGTGGTGTAAGGATCGCAGTCAAAAACTTGCATAGGCAAAAGAAGAAGCATATACATTTCAATCACCATAAAATTGATGGAATACTGAGGATAAAATGATGATTAAAGGAAATCTGTGAATCCAGCTCAGTCTTTCTTTCAGTCCCAGGAGATAAACACTGCACACAGTATGTTAGCAATTAGTAAAATCTAGAAGATACACTTTTAAAGAAATTCAACAATTCAAAGAGATACCTCAAAATAAATGACAATATATGTAAAAGTGCATAAGGCTTTATTTACTTACACATGCACAAATGGTAGGACTTATTGGAAGGGTAAGGGCACTGACATTTACATGGTAATTTATTAACAACAAAATCTTTTCCTAATGCAAATATAAACACACATCCATTGTGCAGGAATGCTTTTAAGATGGCTAACTTGGTATATCTGTATTTCTTAGAAAATAATATGTTCTTTTTTTAACGTGTGTGACTCAAAATAATTTTGAAAAGAAATTTGGACCTGTGAATGATGGTACACACCTGTCAGTAAGTTGGGCAGAGATTTGGAAGATAATAGTTTGAGGCCAAACTGTACAAAACATTAGTGAAACCAATCTCAACAATACAATACAAAGGAGCCAAATTAACATGTGCTATAATCTCAGCTTTATAAGAGGTATTGGTGCCAGGTGCCAGTGGCTCATGCCTATAATCCTAGTTACTCAGGAGGCTGAGATCTGAGGATCATAGTTCAAAGCCAACCCCCCAGAAAAGTCCCAGAGACTCGGATCTCCAATAAACCACTAGAAAAATGGAAGTGGCGCAGTGGCTCAAGAGGTAGGGCCCTCACCTTGAGCTGAAGAGTGCAGGGACAGTGTCCAAGCCCAGAGTTCAAACTCCACGACCAACAAAAAAAACAAAACAAAACAAAAAAGACAGGTATTGGTAAGAGGATTATGGCCTGATGCCAGGCCTGAGCCAAACAGCCAGAACATATCTGGAAAAGTAATCAATATGGTGAAGAGCTGGAAGCATATCATGTGGTAGAATGTCCACCTAGCAAAGGTAAGGCCCTACATCCCAACTTTAGTACTATAAAAATGTAGAAATAATTTCAAATAAAATAAAGGTAAAGTACCACTTGAATAAAACAGGAAACAGACATATACAGATATGCTTATATGGATTATATGGCTATACATAATACATATATTGTTATATATGTGTGTATTATATATCACATGTTTGCATATATAACAGTATATGTTATATATGTGAGTAGATAGAAAACCAAAAACCTATTCCTTTGTGTATACATTTTTATCAAATTCTCACCTATAATCCACATATGAATGAAATGGCCTATCATTATATCCCTTAAATACTGAACATAATTTACTTTTTTTGTCAGTCACCAGGCTTGAACTCTGGGCCTAGACACTGTCCCTTAGCTCTTCAGTTCAAGGCGAGCTCTCTACCACTTGAGCCACAGCACCACTTCCTGTTTTCTGAGTGGTTTATTGGAGATAAGAGTCTCATGGCCTTTCCTGCCTGGGCTGGCTTTGAATCATGATTCTCACATCTCAGCCTCCTTAGTAACAGCTAAGATTACAGGCGTGAACCACCAACACCCGGCTCATAATTTACTTTTTAATCTATTCATTTACATTTCAGTCTATTCACTTCTTTGGTCAGTGGGAAAAAACAAACAAACAAACAAACACAAAACTTCCATTCTGCCTGTGTTCTGCCTTAAGGGTATAATCATCTGTCAATTTCAATATTCCAGAGCTTATTTTAAAAAGAAAATAAAGTCATTATCAAATAAAGTATAACAAAAATCATTGAAAAATCCATATATCAATTTGTACTTAGCCCTATTCAAATGTTTCCACCTTTGTCTTCACCCATTTTCCCCTAACTTGCTTTGCAGAGAGCTACAGTTTTCTCCTCTTACAACCCAAATGTTTCTCTGATTCACAAAAATGAAATGTTTTTCCCTCCTCTGCTTTGACATTTCCTTTCTGTTAGATGTCTAATCTTTACTGAATATCGTTTTTAATTACACTGAAATATAAGTGTTAATTGAAAAAACTGAAAATGTATTTGTATTTCAAAAAAATCTACCAAATAGAACAAAATCAGCAAGCAATTAGTGCATGCTTTTTAAAAATTAATTAATTTGTTTTTTGTTGTTCATGGGTCTTGAATTCTGGGCTGAACTCAGCATTTCAGCTCAAGGCTAGCACTCTACCACTTGGGCTACAGCACCACTTCTGGTTTTCTGGTGGTTTTTATTGGAGATAAGTTTCACAGACTTTCCTGCCTGGGCTGGTTTTGAATGAAGATCCTTAGATCTCAACTTCCTGAGTAGCTAGGATTACAGGCATGAACCATTGGCTCCAGACTGGTGCATACTTATTATTTAAAACAACAACAACACAACAACAAAGCCCCCCCCCCAAAAAAAAAAAACTGCCATCCTCTCATGTGGCGAATCCTTCTATTGGTCATGATCCTGCATTGTTTATAAGTAAAAAACAGAAAAAGAAAAGAGCAAAAGAAAACAAGAGAATGAGAATGGAAAAGGGGAAGAGAAAAAAATATACAATGGACATTCAGAAAAGATACAGGTACTTAGGAATATTGACCAAGATTCAAGGATAATATTTAAAAAGTAATTTCAAAGGTAAAGAAGGGATAAAATTTAGTTATGGATGATATTCAACATTGATACCAAAATTCAAGAATATTGATGGAGTAATATGGGTGTAAAGGAGGTGAAGGATCCAGGCATTATTGTATATGACCACGTGATAAAGCATTGAAAAGCCTGAAAGTTTCCTCCTATAATCTCTCTGGTATTTGCAATTTTTACATGTGAAAACTAACACAATATATTGTGATGTTAGAAAGTGAAATTTATCCAGACAACATCACTTATAAGAATTTATTATTAGAAAACCCTTTTCTTCTAGGCAGGTAAAGCTTTTAACAAGGAACAATAAATTAGTATTCATTAAATGATTATCAAGCAGACAAAAGAAATATCATCCTGTAATTGTCGCTCCTTAACTAAAGAAAATTTCTGGTCCCTGCTTAAAATTTCTATAAAGGTTGGTGTTCTGATGTATCTATCTTTGTAGAACTCAGATAATGGGTTGCCTGAGATAACATAGAAGAAAAAGAACAAAAATCTGATAAGAAATGAAGAGGGGGAAAATGCAGTAAAATGCTTTATCTATCTCTATCTATCTATCTATCTATCTATCTATCTATCTATCTATCTATCTATCTTTCTATCTATCTATCTATCTATCTATCTATCTGTGGTATATTATATATATATATATATATTATAGCCATATGAATTAAGAAGAGTGAGGGAAGGGGTTAATAGAGGAGGGATGTGTAAGAATGTTGAAAGGGGTAACATTGATCAAGAGGCATTGTATTCACAAACTGCTTTGTTAAAATGCAACTCCTTTGTACAACTACCTAAGGATAATATATATATATATATATATATTTTTTTTTTTTTGATTGGTCACTGGGCTCAAACTCTGGGCCTGGGCACCGTCTCTCAGCTCTTCAGATAAAGGCTAGCACTGTATCATGAGAGCTACAGTGTCAATTCTGGTTTTCTGGTAGTTTATTGGAGATAAGAGTCCCATGGACTTTTCTGTCCTGGCTGGCTTTGAACCACGATCCTCAGATCTCAGCCTCCTGAGTAGCTAGGATTCCAGGTGTGATCCACCAGCACTCAGCAGGATACCTAACTATCTACATACCTACCTATTTATGTATATATAGACTAATGGGTCATTTTGAAGCAAATTTAAAAAGGCAGACTAAGAAAAAATAAGCAGGTTAGAAATAGAAACCCAGAAGGGTTCTGAGCATTTTACACATGGACTGAACAAATACTTTTCCTGTACCATTCTCTAGGTTTTCAAAATCAAAGAGTTGAACAAGGTATTTGTAACACATCTTGGAAAATTCAGACAGAAACTCCACCATTTGTAATAGATTTGCTCCAAAATGAATCAGAGTTGGGTTGAACCCACTGCCATGGCAACAGTGCTTCTTCTGAAAGAGCAGAGCAAAGATTCTTAGATAAAAGTTTTGTTAGATTTTAATAATGGTTAATGATTTGATAGCATATTGATCCCTAACACTTCCCGAGTACTTCTAGCATCCAAATGACAAGAAAAGCTCCTTTCTTCATTTGTCCTCATGACCTCTTTCTGCCATTTCCCTCAATCTAATTATTTTGTGGTTAATAAAGAAATAGAATTTTCACTGGTGGCTTTAGATCTAAACTCACACTACTTGCCTGGAAATGGGGAAACCTTAATTATGTTCTACAAGCATTCCTAAAATTATTTGTTTAAATTGGTGACTAAAAATTTCCATTTTTGAAAGAAGAGGAAAGAATTTCACTTGAATTTTGAATTACAAGGATGTTTAGTATATGTGGGAGATTTTTTAAATTTTTTAAATAGAGCAATCAATAAGAATGGACTCTTACTGATTCATGAAAGAGTTAGACATTGTGAGTCCTTTATTAATTTATTCTATACATATATGTATAAAATGTCACAATTTCTCCTTGTACATCTATGCTAATAAAAACAGAGACAATTAAAAATAAAAAAGTAATTGAAGTAGAAAACCTAATGAGTAATGATTCTCTGTATGTATGTGGTTTTGTCTATCTTCTTTTCCAACTCTGTTAATTTGCAATTTTCTATTTTCTTTATAGATTAGCTTCAGGCTTGTTGATTTTGTTGTTTAATTTTTTTAAAAAAACTGTATTTCCCAGTTAGACTGGACAACATTTTGAATTTGAACAACAAATGCTGGCTGGGAACCCTACTACACTGCTGGTGGGAAAATGTAAACTAGTACAACCACTCTGGAAAGTAGTCTGGAGGTTCATCAAAAAACTAAACATAGACTTTCCCTATGACCCAGCCATACCACTCCTGGACATCATAAACCAGGATAATATGAGGACACCTGTATAGCCATGTTCAAGATAAGAAACAACCCAGATGCCCCATATAGATGAGTAGATACAAAAAATGTGGTACCTATATACTGTGGAATTTTACACAGTTATTAGAAAGAATAAAATAGTGTCATTGGCAGGGAAATATGTGGAACTAGAGTAAAACATGTTAAGTGAGGTAAGCTAAGATCAGAGAGACAAGCAGCAAATGCTCTATGCGGAAGCTAGATCTAAAAATGCACCGAGATATCATGAATTACACGGGATTCTAGATAGTCACCTACATTGAGAGCAAAGGATTCTCTTAGGAACGCCTAAACTCCTCTTCATATTTATATAAAATAATGTATTATATATATATATATATATATATATATATATATATATATATACTGAAATGAATCCCTTTACATATAATGCATATTCATGTGTATATCTTCAGGAGAGTTGAGGGAGAGCACAAAACTCCAGGAAAAAGGATGAAAAGGTGCAGCAGTGGAGCTCACAGGACACTGATAAGAGTGAATTATACAACTGGCATGTGAAGACAAGGGGGAGGGACTGTGAAAGAATGAGGGAATAGAAGACACTGTATGAAAGGAAATGTACTCATTACCTGTCTCATGTAAATGTTACCCCTCTGTACATCACCTCTATAATAACAATAAATTATAAAAAACAAAGGAAACCTGTGTTTTCTCATTTATTTGTGTGTGTATGTATGTGTGTTGTTTTTGATTCATTTGTTTTTGCCACTTATTATTTCATTTCTTCTGTCATTTTTACCTTTGGTTTGCTCTTGCCTTCCTCAGTCCTTGAGATGCATTGTTAAGTTTTGTTTGAATTCTAACTATTTGGATACAGGTATTTATTGCTTATAAATGTCTGCCTCATTACTGCATTTGCTGTACCCCATAAGCTTGAGTAGAGTATCTTTTTTTAATCTTTTATTTCTTCAAAAACACTATAGTTCTTGGTTTCTCTTGCTATGAATTTCTGAAAATGTTCTAGTGCATTCAGAGCTGTTACATAACAGAATAATATTTTTATTTCTTTAAATTCTTTGTCTAGTATTTATTCCAGCTCCTTGTCCATATGAAAAAGAAGGGATTGTGTATTCTCTAACTCTTGGATAAAATGCTTCACAAATATTTACTAAATCCATTTGATATATACTGTTTTTTGACTTTGTTGCTTCTTTTATTGATTTTCTATCTGAGTTGCTTATCCATTGATGAATATGTGGTGTTAAAAATCTCACAGTTTTATATTGGATTCTATCTCTGCCTTTAGAGTAAATAATGTTTTTCTTACAAAATTTATTTATTTGGCATTTGGTGAAATATATTTGATCATAATTCCTACTGAATTAATCAATTGGCCATTTTATAATGGTTTAGTTCTTGATTTATGCAAATGTTCATTTTGCTTGATATAAGAATAACTACTCGTGTTGGGCACCGGTAGCTCACACCTGTAATCCTAGCTACTCAGGAGGCTGAGATCTGTGATCACGGTTCAAAGCCAGCCCCGGCAAGAAAGTCCATGACACTCTTATCTCCAATAAACCACTAGAAAAATCTTTTTTTCTTTCTCATTTTACTATGTTTGTGTTTATTTGTTTTCAATATCATTTACTCTATTTTCTTCTTGTGTTATTCATCTTCATGATTTGGTTGTTAACAGCAATTTTTTTTAATTCTATTTTCTTTTGTGTACTTACTTTCCAGTTAGTCTTACCCTTTCCTGCCTTTCATTATGGTGGTTATCTTTCTTTTGCTTCTTACAGTAGTGCTCCCTTAAATATCCTTGTAAGACTCCTCTGGTGGTGAAGAATTTCCTTCATTTTACTAATACTAGAAAGTATTAATACTTGTTTCCAGTGAACAGCTTGGCTGGATATGTGATTCCTTCCTGACCTATACAGTTTGTGTTGAGAAATCTACTGTTAGCTTAACAGTTTGTTTTTATTATTATTTTATTATTATTATTACTTGTGACAACATTTTTCCCTTATAGGTTTAGAATTTTATTTTTTTTTTGGGTTGGTCATGGGGCCTGAACTCTGGGCCTGGACGCTGTCCCTCAACTCTTCAGCTCAAGGCTAGCGCTCTAACACTGAGCCATAGCGCCACTTCTGACTTTTTCTGCTTATGTGGTGCTGAGGAATTGAACCCAGGGTCTCATGCATTCAAGGCAAGCGCTCTACCACTGAGCCACCTTCCCAGCCCCCTAGAATTCTTTTCTATCATATGCTTCCTTCCTTCCTTCCTTCCTTCCTTCCTTCCTTCCTTCCTTCCTTCCTTCCTTCTTTCTTGTTTTTTTGTTTTTGTTTTTGTTTACAGGTTCTTGTGCTTGAACTGAGTTCCTAGGCACTGTCACTAAGCTTTTGTGCTCAAGGCTAGTGCTCAGTCCTATTTTAGGAGTTTTGGTGGTTTAATTGGAGACAACAGTTTCATGGATATTCCTTCTAGAACTAGCTTTGAATTGTAATTCTCTAATCACAGTCATCAATGTATGCCATCAATGTGTGTGTGTGTGTATATATATATATATATATATATGTATATATACATACACACACACACACACACACACACACACACACACACACACACACACATACACACACACACACACATCCTTCAGGATACCTGTGGGGAATGTGTATATATCTATGTATGTCTGTCAGGATACCTGTGGGGTAGTTGATGATTGATGATATATGTAGATACATATAGATAGATAGATAGATAGATAGATAGATAGATAGATAGATAGATAGATAGATATCCTTCATGATACCTGTGGGGTAGTTGATGCATGTGTGTGTGTGTGTGTGTGTGTGTGTGTATGTGTGTATATATATATATATATATATGTATATGTATAATTTTTTTGGTCAGTCGTGGGGCTTGAACTCTGGGCCTGAACCCTGTCCCTCAGCTCTTCAATTCAAAGCTACCACTCTACCACTTGAGCCACAGCACCACCTCTGGTTTTCTGGTGGTTTAATGGAGATAAGAATTTCATGGACTTTCCTGCCCAGGCTGGCTTTGAACTGCGATCCTCAGATCTCAGCCTTCTGAGTAGCTAGGATTACAGGCATGAGCCACTGGTACCCAGCATACATACATACATACATACATACATATATAAACATATATATGTATACGTATATGTATATGTATCCATATATGGATATGGATACATATATGTATCCATATATGGATATGGATACATATATGGATATGTATATATGTATATATGTGTGTATATATATATATATATGTATGCTAACATTTGCATCCCTACAGCTGATAGAGTTGAAGATACTTAATAGGAATTCTAACTTTTATTCAATGACTAATTTTCAAAATGAATCAAGCAATGTGATTTATATCTTATCTAGTTCTCACAAATATTTATTCTTTTAAAATGCCCATTACTTCTTTACACTACTTTTATTTTTCTTCAGCAATACTGGGGTTTGAGCTCAGGGTCTTGCAATTCTAGTCTACTACTGAGCCTTCCCTATAGCCCTGATTTTCACAGATTATTATCTTCATGGTTCAGAGAAAGTCTACCATGATCTGCCTAGTTTAGGCTTTCACAGTTGTTGGGATGACAGGTATCTACCACTGAGTCCAGGTTCCCTCACTGAGTGGCTGAATGTGTAGCAATTCCCTTGGTCTTTTTCCACTGTGTACACTGGAGAATGTGACTCTCAAAAACTCAGCCTCCCACACAATTTCAATAATGGGTATGCACTAATGCACCCTGCTATGAGTTGAGAAGGTAGTCTCATGATATTTTCTGCTTAGTCTGGCCTCAAACCACAATCTCCTTGATTTTATCCTTATACAAGTAGCTAGGATCACAGTTGTGAGCCACTGGTACTTGGCTATTGACTTTATAATGACAAAAATAAGTACAACCGTTACCTGGACCACAGCAGAATTTCTGAAAACATTTTTTACAGATGGTATTGTATCAAATTTCTGCCAACTAAAATAATCAGTATCAGACTCATTCAGCTTATCTATAGTTATTACATTTTCCCTTGCAATCAATCAGTCAATAAGAAACAATTGACTACAAATTGAATAGTCAGGATAATGGAGAACACAAGTCCATATTGTCCTACTTTCCATTTTCAGCTTACAGACTTTACTCTCTCTGAAAACATGCAAATGACTTGTAAATAAGTTATGAAATGTTTTAATATTCTCTGCTAAGCTGAAGTGAATGCAAAAAACTTCACAGTTATTTCTTTCACATTTACCTCCATTTCATTTTTAAATGAGCAGAATTAAAATCACCAAAAGAGCAGGTATACAAAATAGAACCGAAAGTTAAATTATGTAAAAGTAAATATAAAATAAGCAGAAATACATACATGAAACATAGATACAGAGAAGGTAAGAAGAGAGAGAGAAAGAGAGAAGAGGACAAGAAGAGAAAGAAGAGAGAGGAAGAGAAGGCCAGAGAAAGAGGGTCTCCCATATGTGCATTCTTGTGACATCAGCAGAGTAGCCGTACAGCCCTCCACCTTGTACATTTGTATGTGTGAACAAAACTTTTCTCATCCCTGGGATGAGCAGCTGCTGGATGCTATGACCCTCTGAGATGCACCAATGGCATCTTGGTTTTAGTAATGGGGCCATCTGGCTTTGGACTTTTTCAGAAAATTTGCAGGCAGTTTGAGGTTAGTGGACCACTTCTCTGTTCATTCCAGATGCATCTAAAGAAGATTCTATTTCTAAAGAATATTCTATCCAGATTTGTTTGAACTGAATGGAGGACAATTTATGGAATTTGAGATATGTGAAAATTAGGAAATTTCCTTATTTCTTTCATATGCAAAATGGCAGGTTTTAGCACCAATACTAAATATTTCACTAATGATACAAAGTTGCACTTCAAGTAAATGTGATTTGCTAACATTTCTTCATTTTGAAACATAAAAGGCATTATCCATAATAGGCAAATTTAACAAAATCATGGCCAACAATGACTCTTTACACCCAATTGTCTAACAATCTGTCAGAGAAGGAAAGGATCAGAACTAGACAAGGTTCTCAATCTCATCATGTAAGACATGAAGTGACATGACATCGGAAGTAAAATTAGAACAAGGTTTTGTTTGAAAATGTTTTGTCATTCTCCTTTTGTTCATTCAACTCATGGTCTTTCTCTTCTCTCCTATCATGCATTCTCCTTATAATATAATCCTATTGGCCACTCTCTTTCTTGTTTAGGTCAATAGAGCCTACATAGTTAGCCTAAACTAAACAAAGAATTAATGAATTTAACCCAAAATTTTTGAATGAATTTTGTATGAATGTTTGTTTTATCTAGGGGAGTTTCCTTGATTGTTCTAGTTAATAGTTAAGCTCTCCAGATTTCAGAGTCACCTGCATTCTGTTATACAACCAAGGTATATGTGCCTTTAAAGCTCCTTCCTTCGTTCCTTTCTTCTTTCCTTCCTTCCTTCTTCCTTCTTTTCCTCCCTCCATGCCTCTTTCCTTCCTTCCTTCCTTTCATTGTTTCATAAATATATCTCATTCACTGTTACTGAAATTCCTGGAGAACTCTTGTTGCTTCAAGTGGATTAATTTACTTGTTTTAGTTTCATACTCTGTGCAGTTTCTAAAAATTCTGCATTATAATTTTTGATTTAACAAATTAAGGCCCCACTCTTTTAGTAAAAACAAATTAATAGTGCTTTTTCAGCAATATAGTTTCTCTCTCTCTCTCTCTCTCTCTCTCTCTCTCTCTCTCTCTCTCTCTCTCTCTCTCTCTCTCTCTCACACACACACACACACACACACACACACACACACACACCCCTAGAATTTCAGTTTTAACAAAACATACACCAAAATAAAATACAAGGTATTGCCAACCAACACGTAAAAGTCATAGTTTACTGTACTATTTGTAACATCATAAGCCAGAAAGTCACATACACATGCTATCTACTGAGTGCTATGATCCCCTTCTCTCTTCCCATAATTTGTAATTTAAATGATCAATGTATTTAGACAAAAGCAAGATGTGCACATCATTTCCTTTGGTAAATGAGAACTCATTTTGTTTGAATTAGTGCTAGCATATGTAATTATGTTATTTTGGGGACTCTAGGGAATCCATACTTACCTCTTCAAATAAAAATTGATCAAAGTTGAATATCAAAGGAAATATAAACTATTTAACTGTGTTTGGATTGAAAAACTTCAAAAGTATTCTTTAGTAGGTGTTATGGCTAGTTAGAATTTAATTTAACTTCATAGTTCTTGGTACTGTAGAGCTATGTGAGCAATATTTAGCCCAAAAGCTATAGGGTTCCCTTAGCAATATCAACTGATAAGTATGTTTTTAACATATAGTTGCAACCCTAAATCTGGCTGTAATGTATTTATTAATTCTACAGGTTCAATATCTGGCCACATTTTGCTTTGAATTGATTTTTTTTTCATTTTTAATGTGAGAACTAGTATACATTTATTACAGTCTCATATAAGCTAATATCCATTAGTAATATGCAAATGTTTATGTGTTATTGGTGATTGAAATTTTTTATAACATAATAGAAATTTTAGTTCTAATAAATCGCTAATGTAACTCTTTTGTAGTATTTATTATAGATAATATTTAACCATTCATCTTTCTCTAGGTTGGCTCATGAAACATGAATGCTTTAAACTATTTCTGTGGTTTAAAGATAGTCCTTGTCTTATAAAGTGTCAAAAATAAAGTCATTAACATTAATGTTCAAAATTATGAGGCTGCTATGCCTAGTCAAATAGGCTAGAGGAGAGTCAAACACTGCCTGATTCATGACTGCAGTTGATAACACAGTATTGCACTGCACACTTAAAAGCTGTCATTAAGGGGATAATGCTCATGTGAACCATTTTTGCCATAATAATATTTGTAAATAAAAGATAGATAAAAGACAAAGTATAATAAAAGGTAGAAAATTTTTTTAAAAGTTCAAAATTAAACACTGTTCCATACAATCATTATCAGCAATTTTGCTACTAAGCTCAAAGGAAAACAAATAAGGGTGTACAATTATCTTTAACATCATGGCAATAGAATAAGTGATAACTGAATCAGTGAGAGATGTCATTATAAACAAGTCTTATTGATCATTTCATATTTTTTTCTTTTGCCATATTTTCAACCATCATACATTAAATTTAGGTCAAATCTAAAATATACCAATATTTCTCCATAACATTTCAGGAAAATACATGTAGTAATGTTTATTTTTACTTTCTATAAATGTTATTTTTTAATACTGCAGGTCTTTCAATTGGCTTTGGCAAATCATAGCTTATTTAATTTGCTTTAAAATTTTTAATGCTCTGGATAAAAAAATAACAGATTACCACGAGTATTTTTCCTGTTAGAAATACTCATAAGGTGTTTCTCACTAATTTTTCCAAATGGGTCAGCTATGCCTTGCTGTATGACAACTGTGCAACCCTACAGTAATGCTGGGTCTGGTCAAGTTGCAAAAGAAATAATATTATAATCATCCTGAAACTGCAAGCGTAAAAATAGCCTTAGGTTATTCTCCCAATACATACTGTTAACAGTTGTATATTGGCATTACATGAAATGCTACAATTACTTTAAAAGGGGAAAAAAATCTATGATGTTTTACTCATTAAAATCCAGGGGAAAAACAAAGGAGGGGGTAACAATGCTCAATAGGAAGTGTACTCATTACCTTACTCAAGTAACTGTAACCCCTTGGTA
Source organism: Dipodomys merriami (assembly GCF_024711535.1). Taxonomy (NCBI): domain Eukaryota; kingdom Metazoa; phylum Chordata; class Mammalia; order Rodentia; family Heteromyidae; genus Dipodomys; species Dipodomys merriami. The sequence continues at coordinate 43,728,730 of NW_027206401.1, forward strand.
CAATATGTACAATAATATCATATATATATGAAACAAATCCCACTAGAGGAATTATAGATGTTATTTGTGTACATGTCTGGCCCTAGGCAAAATCCTGAAGTCAGTCAATTCTGAGTGCCTTGCAGTGTCCTACACTTTAATTTCTGTTGAACTAATGAGAACATCCTCTGTCCCTGAGCATTAGTCCTGGCTTTTCAACAATTACAAGCTGCTCTAAGGACGAGAACAAGTATGCCTAGACCTAGACTCTAACCTCATCCAAAGATATACAACATGTTATAATCAGTAAGAGCATGGATTTTAGAGTCAAAGTCTCAAAAAAAATCTGACTCTTACTTACACCTGTGTGGCAGTAGACAGATGACTTAGTGTCTCAATAGTTATTTCTTTAGTTGAGTAGGCATTCTACTAACTGGAAGCAGTAATTGATCATACAGTTATGAGGCACAAAGCAAATAGATCTCCAAACAATCTCATTGTTATTATTTTAGTGATGCTAAACTTCAGACTATGTTCCTCACACATGCTAGACAAGTTCTCCATCAAGGATATATACCCCAACTCACACAACTATTTGAATAAAAGATTTAAAAAGCAAATTGGTAACTTTTTGTGTGCCTCAATGAACAGCATCACCCATTCAATTGTCTAAAACATGCTTGGGTATCATTGACTCCTTCTTCACCATCATATATAATTTTTAATCAAATCTCCTTGGTAATCCACTTTAAGGATGGATTCCATTCTTTCCTTCTATTCTCCACATGAATGACAGTGTTTCAATTCATATATTTATAACATCTCATGAGACTATTTTAATATCCACTTATCCTTTTCTGCTTCTAGGCTGTGGCTCTAATCTATTTTCTACAGTTTCATCTAAAGTTGTTTCCTTAATGAAAATAATATGAATATATTTCCTATTTGAATTTCAATCAGGAGATTTGTATGTTTGTCGGTGATGGGGCTTGAACTCTGGGTCTGAGCACTGTTCCTCAGCTCTTCAGCTCAAGGCTAGTGCTCTACCTTTTGAACTACAGCACTACTTCCTGTTTTCTGGTGGTTTACTGGACATATTAATTTCATAGACTTTCCTGCCTGGGCTGGCATTGAACCATAATCCTCAGATGTCATCCTCCTGAGCAGCTAGGATTACAGGCATGAGCCACCAGCACCCAGCTTAGTCAGGAGATTCTTATACTCTCACAAAATTCTTTTGATAGTTAGAGCTAATGTAATTCTATATACTGACCACATAATCTCTATAGAAATACCTCTAGAAATGCAACTAGAAATGCCCACAGATATTCCTTTATAACTCATACTTTTAGTTGTTACTTTATTTGATTTTTTTTAATGTTATTTCCAGTTTTTGGAATAATCTATCTTTATTTTAGTGCTTGTTTGTAAGAATTGAAAATTTCAATGATATCTTCTGTAGACTATGAAATATATAAAACTTTTTAGTTTTGGGGCCCTTAACAATATATTTTTAACATGCCAAATGAACAAATGAAGTGGCAAGTTAAAACTCTTCTATAGAGTGCACAACTAGTATGTATATTTTTATTTTTTATTATATATATATATATGCATTATTGTAAAGATACTTTACAGAGGGGTTACAGTTACAAGAGGAAGGTAATGAGTCAATTTCCTATGGAGCATTGTTACACCCTCCTTTCTTTTTTCCCATCTATCCATTCCCTCCTCACCTCCCCAACTCCTCCCTCCATACTCCTGAAGTTGTAAAGTTTGTTTTCAACATAGTGTCTTGTAAATCTCATTGTTACATGGGTCAACCTGTATCCTTGTTTCAGCATTTTGTTATTTCCCTTCCCCTCCCCAAATTAGAAAAATGTATATACAAAATGCAGGACACTGGAATTAAATACAGTGAAAACAGGGGTTGTACCATGGGGGAAGAACATGCAAAAGAAGCAAAAAAATCACAAGTACATTAAAAAAACAGCAAGAAAGATAAAACCTCATGTATCCCTATCTTGAGGTTCATTTCACTTAGCATCATTTTATATGGTCATATGTGCATAGCTTTTTACCTCTTCTGCTTGTCCTAGACATATACTAGTTATTGCAAATAAGAGAAATCATGGGACCTATGTTTCCTTGGGCCTAGTTTACTTCACTTAATAATATTTTTTCCAGGACTTTTTCCATTTCCGACCAAATGGAGCAGTGTCATTCTTTCTGATGGAGGCATAGAAATCATATATATATATATATATATATATATATATATATATATATATATATATATATATATATATATATATATATATAATTTTCTTAGTCCATTCATCTACTGAGGGGATCTGGGTTGGTTCCAGATCTTAGCTATACTGAATAATGCTGCAATTTTATTTTATTATTTTTGTGACAGAATCTTGTCTTTCTACATATCTCAGGTTGGCCTAAAATTGGTGATCATTCTGCCTTAGCCTCCCAAATTCTGTAATTACAGCACGCCTGGCTTTAGCAAGTGTTTTACTAACTTCCTAGCATGTCTTGGGTCAACTACCACAACTTATAGTCAGCATGTTTGCAATTAAGTCCACATGTTAACATCCCTCTACATCATCAAATGCTTAAAGATTTTTCCTTGCCTTGTGCATCTATGTCCAGGTATTTTGAATCATAGTGGTTGAATGATAGAAAAATATGTTAAATCCCCACTCTTCCAAATCATAAATACAAAACTATGAATAATAATCTAACAATTCCACTTTTTCATAACTCATTCTTTTTCTTTCTGATAGGTATTTAGTTATTACAGAGATTCTTTGCTTTTTTTTTTTACAATGACTATATTCTAAGGGGTATTTTTACACCATTCTGTTTTTGTATCTAGCAGATATCCTTGAGAGAGCTTAATTAAGAAAATGTAGAAAGAGTAAAAATAATGTGGTATTATGAGACAGATTGAATTATCCCTCTACCTCTGGACTTGTTATAATCATGTGCATTTGGAATCAGCTTGGAATGTGAAATTTGAACTGGTACATATATGCTCCTTTTCTCATTTGGTCTCCGTGAGAAGAAAAAAAAATATTTCACCTGACTGTTCATTATGACTTGTATAAAGCATTAAGTAGAGAGCATTTTAGCATGCAAGACTTGTTGAGGAAGCATTTAAAGTTGAAAAAGCAACTATTAGATATGTATTACAATTTACCTAGTTACCAGATAATATCCTGTGGTTCTGTCAATCTTGCTCTACTGCTCCCTCTGTTGATGCCTTTTCTTTGTTTTTCTTTTTTTTTTTTTTTTTTTTTTGGAGGTCCATAGGCCTGAGAGATAATTATTTATTAATCCATTTCTATTTCCAACAAATATGTGTGCCACTAGTTTATATTGGGGAAGTAGCGATAAATATGCCATCCATTCTTACTGTGAAGAACATCTTTTATATATGTATATACATATACATAAGTATTCATACATGTCTTTGTATTATAAATTTTTTTGTTATTTTTATTTTTTATTGTGAAAATACTGTACAGAGGGGTTACAATTACATGGGCAAGATAATGAGTACTTTTCTTATCAAGCATTGTAGCAACCAATATCATCTTTAAGGTTGTTGGAAAAGCAGCACTCTGGTTGAAGGATTCTGAGAAACCAGATATTTAATCTGCCCTCTATTTTTTATCCTCTTATGCTTCGTACAAACATGCATTGGTAAATTAACATTTGCTTACTTATTTATGAAGGTTGTGGCTCATATAAATGTTGGACAGGAAGTCAGTCTACTGTTTGGCTAAATCCAAATAATATTGAATAAAATGATTTGTTCTGACAAAAGCAACTGAACTTTTCTTGAGCAAAGTCATGCAATTAGGCAGAAAGAGTAGACTTTAAAATCGTGAATCTAGTTTCCAGCAATGTTACCATATTGGAGTGGTACATTGAATTTATATTTTCTCAGACAACTATAATATTTGACAATGATTTGTTTCCTTCAAACCTTTCATATTAATTCATTCTACCATCCCCAACATATGACATGCTCCGTTCACATAATTTTATTGGAAAAATAAAAGAAATTGGTTCAATGTTCTCATTCCACCATTAAATCTAATACTATCTAGAACTCATCATCTGCATTCTGCCTGTTCCAAAGGGAGAAGTTTCTCATCATGCACGAGAGTTTTGTTCCTTGATGTGAGTTTAGTTCCTCATCCTCTAGAATCTCCCCTGGAATGTTTTATCTGCCTTATAGCTCCTGTTTATGGCATTCAAATGCTTCCACTCTTGCTGATATAAAGAAATGAGATACATGAGAAAATGCTAAACATCATTGACCAAAAAGGAGATGCAAATCAAAACAACATTGAGATTTAGTCTAACCTAGTAATGGCCTATTCTTTTCATGACTACTTAAGTAATATTACAAAGAAGAAAATAAGAGAAAAAAAGTAATAACAAATGCTGGTGGGGAAGTGGCCCAGCACCATATTACAGTGTTGGTGGGAATGTATACTAGTACAACCACTCTAAAGATAGTTCAGTGATTCTTCAAAAAACTAAATGTAGAACTACCTTATGATGCAATGATACTCTTGGGCATCTACCCAGAATATTACAAGTGAGGGCACAGTAAATATATCTAAACATTTATATTAGTGTACACTGTTCACAATAACCAAACAGTCCATATGTCTTACAATGAATAAGTGAATTAAGAAAATGACATATATGTATGTGTGTGCCTAATAGAATTTTACTTATTTATAAGAAAGAATATTATGTTATTCATAGGGTAATGGATGGACCTTGAAAAAATTTGTTAAGTAAATTATGCTCAAACAGAGAAACAGTGCATGTTTTCTCTTACAGGTGGAAGGTAAATTTAACCTATAAATGTATATGAAAACATATACAGAGTTATATGCATATATACACAAATTGACTAAAGTATAGTATACTCAAGTGTAGATCCTAATGTCACTCCTCTGAAAAACTAGACAACAGTTTAACAAAATGAATACAAATCTGAAACGTTTTCTCAGGGAGTAGAGGACATGGAGATGTCAAATGAATGATGAAAAGTTTGAAAAATTACAGTAGCCATACTCAATATACACAACATGATAAACTCACCTATGGAATTTGAGGGTTAAAAATAGGATTGACAGAGAAGGGAGAGAATGATGATCAAGATGCATTGTACTTATAATCTGATTTGGTGAATTGAAACCTCTTTGTACAACTGATAAGGAAAACTTGCCATTATCCAAACAAGCTCAACTTGATATTGCCAGAATCAGGTTGCAAGTTATTTTTGAGAAACTGTAATCATTAAGGTAAATCAAAACTCAAAATACCTGAGCTCTGCCCAATGAAAGAATTGTAATTCCTAAGGGCCAGCAGCCTTAATGAAACTGAGTTCTCCAATTCTGAGTGTCACAAGGTGCTTTCCTGTCTTTTTTCTGGAGAACAACTACTTATAATTATATAATAAAAACTTCCTTCAATAAAATTTCCTTAAGTCTATGTAAGTCTGAAAACATAGAGGTTCTGCATTCAGTCTCAATACTAGGTGTTAAAATACATTCAGAAAATAGATCTTCCATTTTCTGGCATTTCAAAATTGGTTTAATTGTTTTATATTTAAATTTTTGGCCTACTATAATTTCAACTAAGCAATTTAAGCATTCTGGATTCAGCAATTTCATCCAACGAATGTGTGCAAACTTGTGGTGACTTGACCCCTAGGGTTTTAAAGATTAATTCACTTATTCATAAATGACTATCCAATTCAAAAAATTTCTCTGCTTAAAAATATACAAAATACTTTAAAAAGGGAGATTTACAGAAAAGGAAATGCGATAATATTTGGAAAAATAGAACAGTTTTAGTTAGCTCCGAAAAATCAAAAGGCTGGTTCCAGCTTTTACCTCCATTGATCTATATGGAGGTTTGTTCCCTCAATATTTTCCCATTCAGATTTTTTTCAGAGCCCTGTTCTGGATGCTTCAGATTTCATTATTTGAATGAAAGAAAGATGGGGAACAAAATGTAGCATAGGGAAAATAGAAGCCTGTGCAATCATAAATTACCCAGGAACAGCATTAGTTAGTGTAGCCGAATTAGGAATAGGTTGTTCTTATTTTTTTTCTTTTCTTCCTCCTCCTCCTCCTCCTCCTCCTCCTCCTCCTCCTCCTCCTCCTCCTCCTCCTCCTCCTCCTCCTCCTCCTCCTCCTCCTCCTCCTCCTCCTCCTCCTCCTCCTCCTCCTCCTCCTCTCCTTCTTTTTCCTCCTCCTCCTCTCCTTCTTTTTCCTCCTCCTCCTCCTCCTTCTTTTTCTTCCTTCTTTTTGGTCTGAGACTGATTTAAACTCACTCTCTAACACTTGTTTTTTTTTTGCTCATTGGCTGGCATTGAAGTGGGTTATTTTTGTTGTTGTTGTTACTGTTTATCTTTTTTGTTTGTTTTTTCTTTTCTTTTTTTCTTGTCCTGGGGCTTGAACTCTGGCCCTGAACACTGTCCCTTATCTTGTTTAGTTCAAGTCAAGTGCTCTACCACTTTATCCATAGTGCCACTTCCTAACCTATTTCTTTTTTTTTATTATTTTATTTTATTTTTTTATTTTTAATATAATTTAATTTTATTTGTGAACATACTCTACAGAGGAGTTACAATTACATGGGCAGGATAATGCGTACATTTCTTACCAAGCATTGCAGCCTCCTCCTTTGTTTACCCTTCACATCCCTTCCCAGCCTCCCCCCTCCCCCCCATCCCAATCCTATTCCTTCCCCCCCCCCCCCCCCCCCCCCCCCCCCCCCCCCCCCCCCCCCCGCCACCGCACCAACGTTGTAAAGCTCGTTTTGGACATGACAACTTGTGCTTCTCATTGTTGCAACAGGTCCACCTGTATCCTTATAGAACTGGAACCCTTAGATGGGTATTTTAATGTTTTTTTCTTTCATGCATGTGTTTCTAACGCATTTATAAGATTATCTCTTTGTTGCTTTGTATGTCCCTCCCCCACAGTATAACCCCTGCATTCACTATATTTGATGTCAGTATAACTAGTGGAGGAGATGGGGAAAAACCAGTTCTAACCTATTTCTTAATACTGCTGTTATCTATGGTCCTTTATAGCTATTTTGTGTACATTTGAGAATTCACTATTGTGACAAAGTAAGTGTCAAGTAAGCTATAAAATGTGACTTGTAAATCCTCTCATTGTTATAAACCTAGTATGGAGAGAAATCTATGCTTTCTTTTCCTGCATGTAATCCTTACATTTCCTGTCTTTGCTGGAAGTGAATCCTAGGCACAAAATCTCCTTTAGCAGACTAATCATGTCTGATTTTTTATTGTGTGCATACACCTGCTATGAAAATTTGGTATCAAAAACATACCTCCTTTTTACTGTTGCTTCTAATGTGACCTCATACATTTGCATTTAACTTAGAAGTCTGTCATATTACATAAAATAATTTAGATTTAGGATATTTTAATTAGTATATACAATAATTTAGACTTAGGGTAGTTTAATTACATCCATGGATTATTAAAGGAAAATTTTAATTATTCACTTTCTTATTTGACCTAATTTCTTATTAACATATTGCTTTGTTTTGCATTTTATGTTTACTGACTATTTGCTATGTTATTAACTTTCGATTTAAAGTGATAGAACCCTCTTTAGACTTGAGTAGTGTTAACAGTGTAGTGATAGGGTTACAGGTATGAAATTCAGCAACCATTCTCATTCTATCTTGAGATTGTATTGTTTGTCACAACTCTTTCCATTTCTTATGAGTCAATGCTTTCTACATACACTTTGTGTTTTTCTTCACATTTCAAGAATTCTCAATCCTAAACCAACACTAGGGCTGGCTGGGAAAGTGGCTCCCTGTTAAAGTGCTTACCTTGCATGTATGAGGCCCTGGGTTCTATTCCTCAGCACCACATTAGCAGAAAAAGCTGGAAGTGGTGCTGTGGCTCAAGTGGTAGAGTGCTAGCCTTGAGTTGAAGAGCTGAGGGACAGCACCCAGACCCAGAGTTCAGGCCCCATGATGGACAAATATATATATACATACATATATGTATATATTTGTATATAAATATAATATGTATAGCTAGCTAGCTAGTTAGATATAGCCTAGAATAGATAACCATGCTATTTTTATAAAACCATATGACCTTTGAATAATAAAAGGATAAATGTATGCAGAATTTTATTTTCTGGTTTTATATCTGACTCAATAGCATTTATTTTTATGGTGATTATTCTCAGCTCAATTCAAATTCACTAGATGCTATAAGCTCTGTAAGTCTCAAAACTTACATGTACTCAAGACAGCTTAATTTCCATTCCATAAGCACTTCTGCTTTGGTGATGGAAAAAAAAATCCCCAAATAGTGATGAATGAAAAGGGCATGGAAATAGTAGTTCAAAAGAAAAAAAAATTTTAAAGTACATAAATATTCCTGAACAAATAATCCATTGCACTGAACAGAAAATGAAGAAAATTTAGGATATGAGATATATTTTCTTACTAAATTGCAACCTTTAAGATGAATTAAAGGATTGGAAGAGCAAAGGAAAATGAGACAAAGGAGAATCTTCTAATCCCATCTTTGCCCATTGACTCAGCTAAGGATCCAGCCATTTCAAGCCATTCACAATTCTTCACTCTCTGCTGGTGTTGCAACCAGACTGCCCAGGCCTGGAAGCTTCAGGTATTCTTGCCTGATTAAGTATCCTGTGACCAGGATGCTTGTGATTTCCTAAACTATCAATATTCACTGACACCTTTCAATGTCCTATTTTCCCAAAGAAATCCTTTCCTAACCTTTCTGTTTCAGTGTTGGCTTGATTACCATCTGCTCACAAGGTGGTAGGGCAAGAGCTGGAGATGGGTTTGAACTGCTCACACCCACACAAATAGCATTAACCTATTCAAGAGGGCAGAGCCCTCTGGGACTAACCATGGCAGAAATGTCTGCCTTTTCCTATCGTTACACTTTCTACTAAGTTTCTCTTGAATTTCAAAGCAGACAGAACTTCACAACCTGGTACTCTCCCCAAGCAGGTTAGAACACACAAATCTAAATTTTAGTAAATAAAATCCATTCTACTCTATTCACAACTAGGATCAGGATCCTAGGCAGGTAAGTCCGACTGCCCTCTTCTCAAAAGCTGCAATATTGGATGTCAGTGGAGCCAAAGCAAAACCCCAAAAAAATGCAAAACTTTACCACTGTCTTTAAATTGCCTTTTATTTGATTCTCACTTGTTTGCTGAAAATATTTGTTTCCAAGAGTTTTGTTTGACACAGTTGGTTCTGATAGAGTTCTCTTGATTTTTTTTTTGGTGGGGGAGGATAGTTTGCATCAATCCTTAGAGTAGCCTGTGTTCCCTTTTCATTGACATCACTGACCAGTGCTTCCGATTCTAGCTCATTTTGAATTGTATTCTGAAAATCGAGGATGATCTATTACAGAGGAATTGTTCTGACAGGTGGTAAGATAAATGGGAAATTCTCCTATCTTACCAGGTTTCATTTTTTTTAAAAAATACTTTTTTATCTTTGTTGTTGAGGGGTTAATTTTGCCTTTAGTTTTAGGTCATGGTCCCTAAAGCATGGTCATTCCTAAGAGACTTCCTGTGCTAGTTCTTTGGAGTTTCAAGGAAAGCTCTGCCACATTTAATGATCTTGCTCCATCTATCACCGTCCCTTTTCTGCCATCTCTATTCAGCAGAGCAGGCTGTAGATGCTCCTCTTGTGAGACAGGGCAGTGTTGCTAATATATGTCTAAGCCCTGTTTTGAGCTCAATCTTAGAAAGCTTCCTTATAGTGTTGATTTTCATTGTCCTCTCATGAATCTTCTTTTAGTTCAGGCCCTTCCCTGAAAATTCCAACTACTACTGTAGCCCCAAACTGTTAGTATCTCGAGCTGAGAACAGATTCCTGTTTATTTTAGGCATCAGTTCTTGCCTACTGATCTGAAAGTGCTTCAGGGGGAAGCCTGAGATTCCTATCTCCTATACACATTTTCCCTCCAATTGATAAATGACTTACTACTACATCACGTAATTCAATGTCTGGGAACAGGTGGTTCACTTTATTTTCTGTTCTTAGACTAGACACAAATTACTCTGCCTCATCTAAGAGGTAGAAGTCAAAAGTGTGTTGGAAATGAACTATACAATTTGGGGAGTGAGGGGAGTTGGGGGGAGTGGGAGAAAATGAGAGAGGAGAGGGGGTCACAGTGTTTTAAAAAGAAATGTACTCAATACTTTATGTAACTGTAACCACCACCTTCATCACCTTACAATAAAGATTTAAAATGAAGTATTCATTCTTAAAATGGTGGGAGAAGTTGAAGAGGGATGCTATGGTGAGCTGAGGAGAGTCAGGAGTCACGAGGTACTGCATAATGGGGACAGAACGGGAGGGACTGAAGTAGGGTAGAAGGTGGTGGGAGGGTACAAAAAGTTTCAGGATGTGTTGTGCAAGTTTGTAGTTTCATCCTGAAATAATTTACACAGTCCTGGTTCTGGGAGACTGTTGTAAAAACCCACTGAGCAAGTCCTGGTTCACTCAGGTATGGCCTGCTTCGGGGAATTCAGGAGTCTGATACTGAGAGTGGACTTGCACATTTTAGGAATGACAGATTCCCATCAGTTTTGAGGATGGCTGATTCCCATCAGTAAGCTCCTAGGAAATTATTTGCAGGCAGTGATTACAAATTGTCTTGATGTTTGCTAAGGTTCATTTATACGAGTTTATGTTTAAAACTGCTTTTGAAAAGGTAAATCCCAGAGATGGAAAGTACCTAGGTTGAAATGCATAGATCAATGGACCATTGGTCAAAGATGAAAAAAAATACAATAACCAGGATGATTCTGAGTAGGACAGATAGAAGAATGGTCAGACCTGACAAATGAGGAAGACAGTATCTCATCAAACAAGGCAGTGTCATGGTACATGGATACACAGAAAAAAAGAAGTGACAGTTTCTTTGACTAAATGATTTTATATTATAATTACAATAGATTATCACAAAATGTTTATCTGTTTTACAGTAGGTAATAGCAGACTAAATGATCCAGTGTTGCTAAAATATCTTCATGTATGTGTGCTTCTATGCACAAAATTTTAGATATACTATGTTTATGTCATGACAATGAACCATATACACGTATGTGATATTATTGTCTTTTACATATGAGATTAATGGAAAGAAGAGCAGAATGAGGCCAAGTTTAATGACTCAGAACTCTAATCCCAGTTATAGAGGAAGAGAGGATTGTGGTTTGACATTAACCCAGGCAGGAAAATAAATAAAAATTAACAGGATTTTTTTTCTCAAAGAACAAGTTGATATGGTGGGTCATGTTTGTATTCTCAGCCACACAGAAGGCAGAGATAAGATCATGGTTCAATGATGCTGGTTGTTTTTAATTTATGTGAGCTTTCTTTGGTAGTTTTCAATACAGATGTCTCATCCAGTATTTGTCTTTTTTTTCTGTTCTTGGGGCTTGAACTCAGGGCCCAGACACTGTCCCTGAGTTTCTTTGTACTCAGGCTAGAACTCTACCACTTGAGCCACAGTGCCTCTTCCAGCTTTTTCTGTGTGGTTTATTGGAGATAAGAGTATCACAGACTCTTCTGCCTGGGCTGGCTTCAAACAGCAATCCTCAGATCTCAGCCTTCTGAGTAGCTAGGATTACAGGCCTGAGGTTCCAGTGCCCAGCTGTCAAGTGTGTGTGTGTGTGTGTGTGTGTGTGTGTGTGTGTGTGAGAGAGAGAGAGAGAGAGAGAGAGAGAGAGAGAGAGAGAGAGAGAGAGAGAGAGAGAGAGAGAGAGAGAGAGAGAGAGAGAAGAGTGTATGTCCTGGGCCTTGAACTCAGGGCCTAAAGGCTGTCCCTGAGCTTCTTTTGCTCAAGGCTAGCACTCTACTGAGCCACATCTCTACTTTTGGATTTTTATGTGATTAATTAGAGATAAGAATCTTTTCAATTTTAATTTTATTGTCAAGGTGATGTACAGAGGGGTTACAAATACATAAGTACCAAAGCAGTAGATCTTCTCTGAAAAATAAAGTAATAAAGGGACAGAGGCATGGCTTAAGTGATGCATCAGTTTCCAAGTAGTTAAAAAAGTTGATATCAGACTCCACACAAAATAGAAAGGAAAAAAGAAAGAAAGAAAGAAAGAAAGAAAGAAAGAAAGAAAGAAAGAAAGAAAGAAAGAAAGAAAGAAAGAAAGAAGGAAAGAAAGAAGGAAAGGAAGAAAGGAAGGAAGGAAGGAAGGAAGGAAGGAAGGAAGGAAGGAAGGAAGGAAGGAAGGAAGGAAGAAAGAAAGAAAGGAAGGGAAAGGAAGAAAGAAAGAAATGAGTTAAGGGAAATTCCTGAGTTCTTTTATACTAAAAGGCAGAAAATTCATTTGATTTAATACAAATGTATTAAAATATGAAGATTTAGTCATGTTTATCATTCTCTGGCTTAGCAACTTTTCCCACAACCTCAAAGGTTTATATACTCAATGAGTGCATATTATAGTATATTGTCATATATAGGAGTTCACTTTATAAAATAATAAGATAAAAAATAAGATAACTTGCCATAGAATAAATAGCACAGATGCTAACTTGCTATCTTTATAAACAATGGCAGAAGTTATAAACCTTCACTGACTTTTCACAAGATTTATTTAAATTTTAAAAACAAGTATGCTGCAAACTATAAAGGTACAGGGATAACAAAAACAGTAAAATTAATGTCTTTAGTATACTATAGTTCTATGTTTAGAAAAAAATTCATTTATTTATACAGGATTCAGTAAGTTTTTGGAATAGTTACAAATCCTCCCTTATAAAATAATTGACCACATGTAATGATAATATTTTCCTGGCCTTTGAAAATTATAAAAGTTCTTGGTATGTTTGGGTAAGCTATCAACATTTTATCCTTCGCATTTTCAGTGATGACAAATGCTTATCTTATTCATTGTGGTTTACGCAACTGGGACATTTTAATTTTGTTACCTTCACCTTCCTCCAATATAAGTGCTTAACAAGAAACAGAAGAAAAATACATAGGTCATAGCTAAAAGTTCTTGAAAAAGTAATAGAAAATAATTGTAATATAGACCACTGGGTTCTCTGACTGGTCATCTCTGAGATATTCTCTTTTAATTCTGAGTTTTCTATGTGGAAACAGAAGTTATGGAAGGTTTCTGTTGTAATGAGGTTCACCAAAGTCTTGTGATTGCAGGATGGTGATGGTTCTGCCACTCAGCTATGGTCTTTCAGGTACAAATAGCCCTCTACTAAGCTACTCTAGCTGCCTTACTCTCTGCCCTTGATGGGCAGAGCTAAAGTAGAATACAGAATATTTGTCAGTGCCGAAAAGGACTGCATCTGAGCCTCTTTGTAAGTACTCACACACTGAGTGTCGGATCAAATAAAAACTCACATTGGAGAAACTGAAACATGTAATGCATTGTTACTGAAATAAGAAGAATAAAAAAGGAAATATATAAAACAAACAAAAAACTAAGCTAAAATGATAGTTTTTTCCCCAAATTACTTTGGAGTTTAATTAGTAGTAAAGGAAAAACCAATTCATTCAGTTGTATGGAGAATCTTGAAACAGGTACTTGAAAATGTCACTCAGCTGTAATAATGGAAGAAATGAGAACAAATTAGATAGAAGATACCTTCCCAAACATGAGAACTCTCAGACACTTGAGAAAATATTAAATCATGTGAAAAAGAATCAACACAGATATAAAATTTAGTAGCATGGAAATTTAAAAAAAAGGATTCCAAGTGATGAGGAAATAATGTTCTTCTATTTAGTAAGCAAAAAGTCAAATAAGAGAGTAAAAAAAAAATAGCAGATTGTCTCCAGTAAATTAAAATCTACCTGACCTCTGATTTTTGTGCCACAAGATACAGTAGAAGATAGTAACACATAAATCTTTGAGAAGAAATATTTTTGCGCACTTTCTAAACAAGTAAATTAATCTCATTTGAGGAACCAAGAAAGAGGATCGCCTATACAAAACCACCAAAATTGTTTAAAAAAAAAGTGCCATCCTTTTTAATAATTTAAATGTGTAATCTAATGGAGAAAACAGGTTTAAATTGTGAGTTCAAATCTAATAAACTGTGATACAATTATTGAGAAAGTTGAATATATTGAGGTTGTATCAGTTATTTCTTAAATAAACTAGATTGTTCAGCGGTAGCTAAATCTATGATTAAATTAATCCCAGAAATGCTTGGGTGGTATTTCTTCTGTATCCATGACATTATGGGCTATTTACAATTGAACTCAAATGTAGAGTAATGATGATAGTATAAAATTCATATAGGACTTAAGGTGAAATGTATTGTCTTCTTCCTGATACCTTATAGTGTTATCTATTGCACATAGCCCTGACTTTGACTTACTGGCATCTCCATCAGTGTGGACAGAGATTTTTCCATAGTTTCTTGAATTACTGCCTAATAATTTCCCTTAAGTACATCTTAGTTTCTCAACCTCTGATGCTATCACATCTTGTTTACTTCAACACCCAACAACTTGTTTCCTCCAACTCCTATGCCATAGAAGATTTCTTCTATCTGCACATTATTTGTGTTTAATCCACAACTTGATAGCATGCCTTCGTTTAGTAATGACAATTAATTCACATTTCTTTGTTCTTCTGTTCTTTGCTCACTTCTTCTTAGCAAACTTCAGGGAAAATGAAATAGTTAAAATATATTGGATTTATTTGTACTTCTGTGAAAGGAGTTGCAACAAATGTACTGGTGTGAAATGATAAAAAAAATGTATTATAACAGTTTCTATACATTGGTAGTCCAGCAAAAAATAACTGAGCAATCACTCTGTCAGCTATATACAAGTTCATCTGGAGACTTGACTAAGTGATCTCAAGTTGTTAGTGAGATATATTTTGTTATGGATGCATGGCTGAGCATGCATTTCTGCTGTTGGCCATCCTGGTGCTGATCTAAGTTTCTTGAGGCTACTCGAATGCCCTCTGCACCCAAGCCTTTTTACATTGATCTTACCTGTTACTTCTGATAAGGAGAATGTTTTCCTTTCAGTGGCCTCCCTGTACATCCACATCACTCAGAAAATCTATTTTTGCATTTTTTGTAGGTTGTGAGGATTGAACTTGGGCACATAACTGAACGAACCAATATTAAGATAGAAACATCTGCACATTCATGTTCATTGCAGGAAAAGTATCTTGGAAATCACTTTAGATTTCTGTAGATCACATGCACACTTTTCTTTGATATTTTAATTCCAGCAACCAGACCAATGCCTGTTTTACAGGATATTCATAATACAATACAGTATAATTGGTTCTTAATTTTATCTCAGATATCTTCTGTGAGCTCACATCCTGGACTCCAAGAAGCCATCTAAAATTATTGTTATCAAAGCAGAATTCTAAATTCAAGCCTATCACTTCACATTTTATCTAATAAGAGAATTTAATTATATAGCCCCTTAACTTAACCAAACATGATCCTCACTGCAGGTTGGTTCCTCCCTCTCCTTTGTATCTTATATTCAATTCTGGTACAAATCCTTAACATGTAATGTTCACAGTCCAAACTGAAGCTGAGCCTTGGTTTTTCTCTTGCTTTCACCCAAAGCCAGACCACAGTACTATGCGGCTTGAGTCATGCTGTCAGGGCACTTGACACATTTTACTTGTACTCCAACTGACTTCTAAGATAAAATTCCCCATGTCTTTGTCATTTCTATCATATAATCCATTTAAGTATTTAGTCTTCTATAAATCTCTAAGATCCTCTTGGTTATTTATGTGCTAACAAATTCGTTTTCAGATTTTTAGCTAAAAGAGTAACTGGAAGATGATTGCTATCTTCAATCAAGCTGCTGAAACCAAATACCTATGGCTGGAAATTATATTTTTAAAAAAAGGTGTAACTACTCTGAACAACTAAAGTTTCAAGACAGATACCAGGAAATGGAAACATTTTGGGGAGAGGGTGTCAGAGGGGAACACAGGAATGGAGGAAAGAATGGTGAGCAAATGCATTGTGCTCTACGTGTATGTAAAAAATGAATGATGTAAATTGTAGACAAGGAAGAAAGGAGGGCAATGGGAGAGAAGAAAAGGTGACAATTTCAAGAAAAAAATTTACTCATAACCTAGCTTATGGAATAATAACTCCATTATACATCTACTTAATAATAACAACCATGGTGACTGAGAATCCCAAAAGCATGATATCAACATTTCACCAGCTGAGAGCATCTTTTCTGTATCTTCATATGACTGAAGGTAAAAAGACAAAAAAATGCTGATTGCTGCATGAAGCCTCTTTTTAGAAGCTTTCATCTCTTTAATGTCAATATATTTTTTACTGACTTGTTTAATCATATGTGTGTCATTGTGATGTTTCCATGCATTCATATAATGTACTGAGGCAATTCCAATCCCTCCACCACTCATCTACCCTTCCCTTCTTAAAACAATCTCAACAGGTTCCATTGTTCTACTTGCATTCATGAATATACAGTACTTCGACTTCAACAACAACAACGAAAAAGACTGGATTGTCAGTTCTCTGGTAGCAGGATCCCTATTAAATCAATCTGCACCATGTAACATAATCATCACAAAACCATGCTGATATATGAGAGACACGTGTATCATTTCAGACAATCAGGTAAATTGAGCAAGAAGCATAATGGGTACATTTATGCACCTTATTTTAGGTGTATGGATTTTTTTCACTTTTCTGCAAAGAAAATAAGTAAAAGGGTAGAAGATGTTCCCAAGGTCACTCAATTAGAAATTAGAGAGGGTGTTATTAGAATCCAGGGATTGGAACTCCCATACTTAGTCTTAAATACCATACTGTAAGACATACATAATGAGTGGAAATTGTAGCTTTTATTCCCTATGGCAAGTCCTAATAATGTAATAGTATGTTTAATAGGAAGAAGCAATTAAATCTAAAGTTCCAAAATATATTCCATAAAACACTAATAACCCTAGACAATCAAAGAGCCAGCCATATGCTAAAGTACTGTCACTTTAGGAAAACCATGTTAATTTCCTTCCCTTTAATAGAGAATCCTGTTTTATTCTAGCCTTTGAGAGCTATTCTGGCTTTGTATCACTCTAATAATGAAGTAGAATTCCCATGTTCTACTTATGGTAAAGTAGTTCCTCTTCTAATTGTTGTATTAGATAGAGAGAGAGATAGATAGATATTTTAGGTATAAAAGAGAATTTAGGGAGCCCGGTTAACATCAATTCTTAGGACAGTAGACTGATTGGGGAAAAAAAGTCAATCCAACACCAAAAAAGAGAATTAAAGGCAGATACATGCAATCCCATCTATCAATGACTCTCAGCTTTAATTAAGTGAAGTTGCTGTAGTTGCTATTGGGTTGGTATGCCAGTAATGTGAAGAGAAAGGTCATCTTGTGGCAAGCTCTTAGGAAAAAGTCAGTGGTACTTAGGAACACAGATTTCAGTGTGGGTGTGCATACCGGCTGCAAGGAGGAGAATCAGGGCAGCTGAGAGGAGAAAGCAGCTTACTTACATACATATTTAAAAGTCAAGAGGATGTGGTGCTTAATTATTTCTGGGATTCATTACTCCTCTAATCCTTGATTTTGTTACCTTTAATTTTGTTGATTAAAAGGTATTACGTGGGTGGATTACTGCTGCAGCATTACTGAACAGCAGGTAGACAGTAGCTACTGTTCTTGCTGCAGCAAGACAATTAAAAATGTAATCATCTTTGAAAACTGAATGGTAAAAAGAAATAACAAGTATAGATACGCATCTAAATAAATGCTTGGCTAGCAGACAGCTATTGCACATAGAATTTGGATATATTCCTTTTAAAATTTGGAAAAGGGTCAGATTAGACTTTTTTCTGATTGATCATTGCACACATAAAGGCTTGACTTATGCCACTTGTACCAGAACACAATGTAAAAGCTGAAAAAAATGTAAAATACAATGCTGAATATTTCCATATCACTGCTGTCCAGTGCACATAACAAGGAGAATATTAGTAATGTCCAGATGCACATAAGTCTACAGGGATGCCCCCTGCCAAAAACAAAATGAAAAAAATGGCAATGTCAATCACATCGAATAGACTATGTTAATGTTTTTCAAACAGCTCTTTCACACTCAAAAATAGTGCTCATTAATAATGGATCATACTGAACAGGGAGTGTTGCTGGAAAACTGATGGAATTCATTGTTCATTCCTCAACTCCTCTCAACAATGAACAGCATTTCTGAAGGATGATTTTTCTCTCATCTTTAAAACTATGCCAACATAATTTCAGACCTTTTAAGCTAATTTGTCCTTTTTCTTACTGAGCTACCATCTCCCATGTGACACTAATGTGCTGTCCATCTTCATATAACCCTTTTTATTTCTGCCTGGCCCAATGACAAATCTCTTTCTTATGAAGTTGAATTTTTGACTAGTATTTTGAAGATGAGTAAATCCTTAAAGCTTCCCAAAATTCTAATGAAAAAAAATGTTTTTTTTCAATTCTTCTCTTTCTCTTCTACTTGGCTCTTCAAGCAGCTGTCAGTAAGGACTGTGAGTTTGCTGATATATTTAGAAAAGTTTCCATTTTGTATAATAAAATGAGAACTGAGAAACCATTGAAATTCAGGAAGTTGTTCAATTTCATGAGGATTAATTTCCTAATACACCACTTTCTTCAGGGAACTACTTAATTATCTATTTTACTTATAGCCATTTGGAGTCAATTTTGTATATTGACTTATTTTTAACATTTTTAAATAATGGCTACCTGAAATACCTTTGAACAAACTGTCTATTTTTCTAGACACAATAGAAGCTACTTTTTGGCAATACATTGGAAAGCATGTGTAGAGAAATATATAGATATATATCTACACATACTTATGTATCTAGATACATTTTACATCTATATTTTCTATATACATATGTACCTATATATATATATATATATTATATATAAATATCTATCTCTATATATTATCTATAAAACTGATACCCAAATGAAATTGCCTTTCATGTGTACAAGTGAATAGTGAATTGCCACATGAAAATGACGGTTCATGGTAAGACGGGATCGGTAGCTAATTTGTTGACACTTTCAAGTTTTTCAATGTCTACGATGGAATTACAGGAGTGATTTCTTGTCAACGTGAATGCGAATGCTTTCTTCCAAATAAAGTTATATTTCATCAAAAAATAAAAAGCAATCCAGAAATTTCTAGTTATTCCAGATCCAAATAAGCAAAGACTTAGAAGTTGGAGGCAAAATAATTACCACCATCATCACCCAAATTTGTCAAAGTCTTAATCCACAGAACTAGGGACTACATGCCAAAGGGAATTAAAGTTGGAAAAGAAATTAAGGTTGCTAATCAGCTGCTACAAAGATAAAGAGATTAGCCTGGATTATCTAGTTGGCCCTAATATAATCACAAAAAGCCTTAAAATGGGATGAAAAAGACAAAAGCAAAATTCACATTGATTTCATGTGAAAAAGACCTCAAACACCACTCTAAATTTGAAGATGAATGAATGAATGAAGTAGACTCAGCCTCTACAGACAGAAAAGAGGCTTTCCTCTAAATGAATAAAACCTTGTTAGGATCTTAATTTTAGCAGAAAAAAAGAAAGAGAGAGAATGGAGAGCAATGTATTGTACCTTTAATCTATAGAACTGTGAATGCAAGAGATCAATTAATTTTAAGTCACTATGTGTGCAATAATTTCTTTCTCTTGCCACAAAAACGAATACATCATAAAAGTGGGGTTTTGATGTGGTCACACGAGAACTATTTAAAACAAGAATACATCCCTAGATTTAAATTTAAAACTTATGAACTTGTCTTTCAGACTGAGTTTAGATACTGATGAAATAGGTAACATACTGATGACACTGAGAGGTTGTCTAAAGCTCTCTGGATCAGGCTCATCTTTGAAAACTGACTTAGAGATATATCCAGATGGTATTTCAATTTCCCCTTATTACTTCTGATTAGTATAGATATTATACTTCAGGGTCTAGACATCAAAATAGAACTCATAAACAATATATGATTACTATTTTTCACATTAATATTATTATCAATGATTGGAGGTAGTTCAACGTGTTTTACAGAGCAAGCAATCCAGCCAAGAAAGGGTCTGAAGTACATTGAAAACTCATGACCTTGCTGCCCACTGGTTCTGTGTTAGTGGAGCTTTATTGCCTTTATAAAGGACTCTTGAAGGATTATGCCAGATTTAACCAAGATAATCAAATGTAAAGTAAACTCAGATGATTAGTAAGTTAATTCATGTCACCTCACAGTATCACAGTAATTTGTGTTAGGTTAGATTAACTAACTGGGAAATTGTGTGTGTGTATATGTGTGTGTGTGTGTGTGTGTGTGTGTGTGTGTGTGTGTGTGTGTGTGTGTGCTCTCATGCACATATGTGTATGTGTGTGTGTGCGTGTGTTTATACCCGTGCATATTCTACCAAGCAATTCCGCTTCATCTTAATATAGATTTTAGAGTTATACTACATAAGAAATTGCTACTCATGTAGATTAACTTCATATTGAAATCAGATTGAAGGCAACTTTTTTTGTAACTGTAGATTACCCTTAAGATTCTCTACTAAGCCAGTACTTTTGTCTCTTACTACTGATTATTTTTCAAACATACATCTTCCCTTTATCCTTGACCAAAGCCCAACAGCCAGAACAGTAAACAGCCTAAAATGTCATGAATTTTGAGGTGAATTTATAGCCACAAAAAATGAGGAGCGTATTATGGAAAGTTTCTAGTAATACACAAAGAAGAAAGTACTGAATGTTTCATATCCTATGCAAAACTATAAATTTCCTGTCTACCTTCATCCTTCCTTGCTCAGACCTCTTGATATCAAATTAGTAATTAACCATCTGTGAGTATCTTTTGTTATTAGAACCCCTCAAGATTTCTCCTTTGGGGGTTGGGAAGATGGCTCAGTGGTAGATCGCTTGCCTTGCATGCATGAGGCCCTGGGTTCGATTCCTCAGCACCACATAATAAGCAAAAAGAAAAAAAGCCGGAAGTGGTGCTGTGGCTCAAGTGATAGAGTGCCAGCCTTGAGCTAAAGAGTTGAGGGACAGTGGGAGGCCCAGAGTTCAGGCCCCACGACTGGACCAAAAAAAAAAAAAAAGATTTCTCCTTTGCTTTAGTATGGGTTAACAAATTATCACATAGATATTGGATCCTCTTCAGGTCACAATGATACTTCACATTTACACTTACACATAATTATTACCTTAAATATCCTGATATATTTACTTGTTTCCTACTTCCTCAAAGGAATGGAAGCTTCTTTTTAGAAGTAGAAACTGACTCTTGTTCCAAGTATATTTCTAACCAGATAGGAGACTTAGCAAGATTAAATGTGTAAAGGAGTATTCTCAGGCAAAGATGAGTTAATTTCTATGGTCTTGTTTATCTTAGAAATGTATAATGCTCCTAAAACCATTGCTATAGTTCATCAAATAATGTGGTTCACAATGAACCATTGTTTCCAAAATATTTTTCAGTATAGAGTGACTACTTATTGATAGCTCCCAAACATGTTGAAATGTTACAACTAAGAGATATGGAAACCCAGAGACTCATACTTTCTCAGGTGTGTGTTTTCTTCCAAATTAGATGAATAAAGGGCACACGGGTTTTGTTAAGGATATCATGAGATTCACATACAATATGGATTCTATGAATTGATATTCATGAATTATAACAGATACATTTTTCTTGCTCATTACTTCATGGCAATCTTATGTAACCCTGTTAAGGAATCAGCATTAGTCAGGTATCTCCATATGAGGTAGGCAGCTGCATCCATTCATTGTATGGCCTGTTTGATTTTCAAAGCTATATACAATTTTAATTTTCATTATAATATACTTTTCAAGGTACAATACAAAAATGTAAACTTCAAAGAACATGATGCATTGTAAGAGCATGTTACCAACTAGATGTTTTCTTGAAGGTCATGCATGGGCAGTTGCAGTGAAAATCCATAGTTGACCCGTTGTTTTAGAATATGTAATAGCACACGCCCCCTTTCATTGTCTAAAGTGTCTTGGTTTGGGTTATAAATTTTATCATTGATTTAATTGAAATAAATATTAAGAAGGATAGAAAGGACTTTGGTTTAAGTGATTAAAAATGTGATAGAATGGGCTAGGAAGTTGGCTCTGTGGTAGACTGCATGAGGCCCTGGGTTTGATTCCTCAGCATCACATGAGCAGAAAAAAGCCAGAAGTGGTGCTGTGGCTCAAGTGGTAGGACACTAGTCTTGAGCTGAAGAGCTGAGGAATAGTGCACAAGGCCCAGAGTTCAGCCCTCAAGACCAACAACAACAACAACAACAACAAATATGCTAGAATATTATGAACAATTGCATACCAGTACATTAGATAACTGAAGTCAAGTTATTTATTTTAAAATAAATAACATATTTATTTTAAAATAATGTATTAAAATTGACTTAATGTGCTATTGAATATGGTTAACATCTTCCCATAAAGATAGCATATGACTGAGATGGTATTAGCCAAACAACAAGAAATCAATTTTTACCACAATCCTGGAATGGAATAATCTATTAATTTTCATAAGACAACATGATATTAATAATAACATTAGACATGAGTAACACTTAAAATAACAAAGAAGCTAGGCACCAGTGGCTCATGCCTGTAATCCTAACTGCTCAAGAGGCTGATATCTGAGACTGGCGTTTCGAAACCTGCCCAGGCAGTAAAGTCCATGAGACTCTTATCTTTAATAACTTATTCAGAAAAGCCAGAAGTGGCTCAGTGGCAGAGCATTAGCCTTGAGCAGAAAGAAGCTCAGGGACAACGCATAGGCCAGAGTGGCCAAGAATGTTCAAGCCAAGACCTGAAAAAAAAAAAGAAAGAAAAAGAAAGAAAAGTAAAAAAGGAAGATAGGAAGGAAGGAAGGAAGGAAAAGAAAAGAAAGCAAAATATTACTGAACACAAAAACAAACCCTAAACACAGTATTAGCTAATCAAATGTATTCTGCATCATATAGAATCCCAAAGGATGTTCTAATGGACACATATAAAGTACTACATCCACCAAAGAGATTGTGCATCTATTCAAGTTCAAAGTGCATACATGCAGTGTGGGTCTTTCCCCTTAAAGTTTACACATAAAGCTCTATACAAAGTTCCACTTAGATAAACATATGGATCTGTCAAAATAAAATATCTCAAATTGCATCTCCTTTTTTTATAATAAATCTTTTTCACGTCTCATTTTACCCAGAACAACCAATTAACAATTAACAATTAAGAGCTATTGATAACATGATAAAATTCTTATCTCCACTCATCAAGGCCTTCCCAACAGTATCTGAGTCCTGCAATTTCTAGTGTCAACTTGGCTTCAACAGCACCCGGGGCTGAGAAGGTGGCTAAGTGGTAGAGTGCTTGCCTTGCATGCGTGAGGCCCTGGGTTCGATTCCTCAGCACCACATGAGCAGAAAAAGCTGGAAGTGGCACTGTGGTTCAAGTGGTAGAGCGCTAGCCTTGAGCTGAAGAGCTGAGGGACAGTGCCCAGGCCTAGAGTTTAAGCCCCATGACCGACTAAAAAAGGCCCCTTCTCCTCCCTACGCCATTGATAATTAGACTCTCGTTGTTATAATTTGAATTAATGCAGAAACCTACAATATCATTGCCCTCTTAACATTCCCATTTTTTAGGCTCTCACAGACTAAGACAGATTGAGAGATATATCTAATCCTCAGTCTTACTTCCTTTGTTAATTTTTTATTCCTCTTAGTATGAAATCTGAACAAATTGTATCTTCTACAAATATTCCCATAGTAACTATATAATATTCTAAGTTTTATCAGTAATCAATAACTTAAAACACCTTTAAAATAAATATATTCTTTCTGCTTTACAAGTTAGCCTTTACTTTGTAATATTTTGTTTTTCCTTTCTTCAAGGGTTAGACATGATTCTTTTTAAGAAGTCCATATCATGGCTCATCTATTCTAACAGTCTTTCCTATTAGTATTTAAACTTTCTCATGGCCACTTGCCACTGTTTTGATTCCTACATTTCTCCACAAAACAGTTCATTTTCTTTTCATTCTTCTGTTTCTTTATTTAGAATATAATTTCCCTTAAAGACAGAGCCATAACTTGACCTCTAATTTACAATGACTAATGCATACACCAAATGAAGGTTGGCCGAATGAGTGAACAAGTAAATATGTAATTGTATATGAAAGCATATGTAGCAGCATACATATGCATGTTTGAGATTTGGTAAGCAATCTTTACTGTTTTGACTAGATTATAAAATAGTTTTTCCTTTCGATATCCTTCTTCGTTTACATTTATAGAAATGATATGTGCATTATGCATTTTTTTTAAGTGAGCCAATCATTAGTATGGAAATTTGCTCTCGAATGAGTTGCTTGGCCTTTTTATCTTCCTTTAGAGGATGCTGAAAAACTTTAATATTAATTTTGAATACTTAAGAGAAAAAATACAAAGTAATCATGGAAACAACACCACATTCTGGCATGTGGTATGCATTTGCTGAGGCAGAAGCCTGCCATATGCCATACGTGATATGCCACCCAACTTTGTCATCATGTCAGTGAATGCATTGCATCCTCCAGCCAAGCCACATGGGCATGACATGCTTCCACTCCAGCATCTCGAGGAACATTTTTCCACAGAATTTTGTCACACATGGTATCCATAATCTGTTATAAGGAGTTCTGCCCATTTTGTCACCTTTAACATCTGAGAGCTCTTTTTGATGGCGCCAAACTGATTGTTCTTCTGATTTGAATCAGATGTGAGTCATTCTGGGTAAAATTTCTGAGTTTCCAGTAGTTATTTTTCCAATAAAAATTGAAGCAAGAATGGATCAAGACAAATCAAGAAATCACTCGGAGTGTGTTAATTGAATTTGAGATATTTTTCTTTGAACTCAATAATTCATTAATTGAACAAACATTGAGATTTCATAACATGCCAGGGACTGTGCTATATAATAAGAAAGAAATAACAGAAAAAGGAAGATGGGGAAAGAGTACAAAATGAATATTTCTTTCCAGAATTCTAGGGGAAAAATCAAAGTGAAAAATTAAAGAGCAGTTTATAACATATTTAACTCATCTTATTTACTATTTGTTAAAATAACGTTTTAAAATTTTGATCACTCATATTTTCTGAGCACTTTCATTTAAAGGTAAACTGTCACATATAAGAATTCTGAAGTAAGCCGTGTGCCGGTGGCTTATGCCTGTAATCCTAGCTACTCAGGAGGCTGAGATCTGAAGATCTCGGTTCAAAGCCAGGGCAGGAAAGACCGTAAGACTCCTATCTCCAATAAACCACAAGAAAATTGGAAGTGGTAGAGCACTCACCGTGAGCTGAAGAGCGTCCAGGCCCAGAGTTCAAGCCCCGTGACCAACAAAAAAATAAAAAGATTTCTGAAGTTTATGAGATGATAGAGATGATAAACAAGATTCTGTATATAAAGAAAGCAAAAATAAATTATGTATTCATGTTAATATTTACAATGAAAAAGTCAAGTTTAAGCTCTGGTAGAAAAGACAAGATCAAGACTATTTCTTTCTAGCTTTGCCACAACTTAAATTGGAATAAAAGTGATTAACTCTCTGATAATGATTTTATTTAAATTACATTTTTACTAATGCTATTTAACATGCTACCTCAAAATAAATGTCAAATAAATTCACATTAAGTGAGACATTTTCCTTTTTTAAAATGTGAAAGAATTAGTGCATATTAACATAAAAAGGAATGAGTATGAATGCATTTCCTTTGTCTTGTCCTCTCTTCTCTCTTTTCCAATTTCTAAAGAGAAAAACAATTCAAATAGGGCAGCAATTTTATTATTTTCTGTACCTGTGTGTTGTATGAATGGAAATATTGGCCCAGAAAGTTACCATGGCCTCTTTATTGATGATGCCATTTAAATTAATTTTAAAAGTTGTTCTGGTCCATGAAAAGTTCTGTCTCTCTGACTCATTGACAATTTTACAACTTTTCTATTTCTATGCACAGAACACCTGGATGCATGTGAAGTATTTTTCTCTATTGTGGCCTAAATTTTAAATCACACTTTTTTCGGTTTTCTTAGCTAGCCATAGAATAACTCTGGTATGACAAGGAAGAGAAGAAATTGTCATGATAATTTAGACTTACTATTGGAATTGTAATGTCATCTTTTTATTTGTTTATTTTTTTTCTCTACTTGACGTTAAAAAAATTGAAGTTTGGAAGAAGTGACTATTTTTGGACAAGAGATCAATGATTTCAGGATTCTGTGTGGGACATAAAAGAAATTAAATCCCTCCAGCTTTAGCTGAGTTTCCAGTATAGGTATTTCTTTCATCCACATTTTCAATGTTTTAGCCAATAGATTGAATTTTTCTCCAAAAGTAGCAATCTCTTTTCTTCAAGGACAATATAACTTTGAAAATGCAAAGAAGGGAAAGGTTGATTGTATTCATGGTTGCCCCTTTCCAATCCTGTCCAGAGTTTCAGTTCAAAGGTCCGTTATCCTCTGCAGAAGACTATTAGTCACAAATAGGTACCATCCTAGTCTTAATTTTTTGTCAACTACAATGAAGCTTGGTTTCCATGAAACTTCTGTTTTTATTAATCCTTCAAAGTTCCTTACACTCCAGATAAATAAAATCTCAGTATCTTCATATAGCACAAAACAGTAGATTGTTAGTTGAAAACATAGCAAAATATATTAAAATTTAAAATGTAAAACTAGTTTTTATTCATCGTAATCTCATCTTATTTCTTCTTACATGACACAATTAATTCTATGAGCAAATGATTTGGGGATAGCAATCGATCCATGTGGTCTTTTACCAAAGCTAAGGTATATGTGTTTCCTTAGGAAATGTGAAACAAGAATTTTCATGATAGTATTGAAAACAAGAATGAAAGTTGACAAAAGCTTAAACTTCCTTATATTCCTTTTAGGCCTTTATGTCATTTTCTTGCAAATATATACTAGCCACAATATACTAGCCACAATGAACTTAATATCATTATTAGCAAGGGTGACTTACAGTCTTATTTTTTGAGAGAGTAAAAGATTCAATAACTTTTGTTGTTGTTGTTGGTTGTGGGGCCTGAACTCTGGGCCTGGGCACTGTCCCTCAGCTGAAGGCTACCACAATACCATTTGAGCCACCGCAGCACTTTCAGCTTTTTCTGTTTATGTGGTGCTAGGGAATTGAACCCACTGAGCCACCTGCCCAGCCCAACTTTAAAAGAAGGAGGAGGAGGAGGAGGAGGAGGGAAGAGGGAAGAGGGAAGAGGGAAGAAGAAGAAGAAGAAGAAGAAGAAGAAGAAGAAGAAGAAGAAGAAGAAGAAGAAGAAGAAGAAGAAGAAGAAGAAGAAGAAGAAGAAGAAGAAGAAGAAGAAGAAGAAGAAGAAGAAGAAGAAGAAGAAGAAGAAGAAGAAGAAGAAGAAGAAGAAGAAGAAGAAGAAGAAGAAGAAGAAGAAGAAGAAGAAGAAGAAGAAGAAGAAGAAGAAGAAGAAGAAGAAGAAGGAAGAAGAAGAAGAAGAAGAAGAAGAAGAAGAAGAAGAAGAAGAAGAAGAAGAAGAAGAAGAAGAAGAAGAAGAAGAAGAAGAAGAAGAAGAAGAAGAAGAAGAAGAAGAAGAAGAAGAAGAAGAAGAAGAAGAAGAAGAAGAAGAAGAAGAAGAAGAAGAAGGAAGAAGAAGAAGAAGAAGGAAGAAGGAAGAAGAAGAAGGAAGAAGAAGAAGAAGAAGAAGAAGAAGAAGAAGAAGAAGAAGAAGAAGAAGAAGAAGAAGAAGAAGAAGAAGAAGAAGAAGAAGAAGAAGAAGAAGAAGATACCCTTGAACTCCCCATCTTCCAGTTTCAACCACACAAATAACTGTGATTACAGGAATTTGACACAGGGCTGGGAAGATGGCTCAGTGGTAGAGCGCTTGCCTTGCATGGCTGACGCCCTGGGTTCGATTCCTCAGCACCACATAAGCAAAAAGAAAAAAGCCAGAAGTGGCACTGTGGCTCAAGTGGTAGAGCGCTAGCCTTGAGCTGGAGAGCTGAAGGACAGTGCCCAGGCCCAGAGTTCAGGCCCCACTACAGGACCCCCCCCCCAAAAAAAATAGGAATTTGCCATAATTCCCAGCCCCACATGCACTCTGTATTAGAACTACTTCTTTCTTACTGAATTGTATACATTTTGATATTGTAAATCTATCATGTGTTCCACTCTCCTCTCTCCTTTTCTTCTCCAGAAGGTTTTGACTGTAGAAGCCAGAAGATAATAATTTCCATCAAATCAATAATCAAAGTTGTATTTTCTAAATTCTTCTTGCCTTTATGCCTTATATATTTTATAGCAAATAGAAATGTCTTCAAATAAACTGAGAGAAAAATCATATTATATATGAATATGAAATATATGTATTATAAATATCACATATAACATATAATATACTGCATATATGTTCTTATCATATGTATATTAATTGTACATAGTAAGAAGTTTCATCATGACCTTTCCATATATGCATATAATGTACTTTCATTGAATTCATCTCCTCTGCTACTTCTGTTACACATATATATATATGTGTGCATATATATATTTATATATATAAATAAATATATATTTATATAAAGTAAAACATGTATAATAAATAACATACATATTCATATGTAAAACTCAAATAATATACAAATTAAATAACCTGGTTAAAAAATAGGCTATAGATCCAATAAAATTTTTGTTACTTTTCTTATTATCTTTAAGTAGTTGCCATTAACTGAAACAGTTTATAAATATAGTGCAACTTGATCAATGTCACCCTTTGATCAATGTCACCCCTTTCAACATTCTCACCCACCCCTCCCTACCTAGTCCTTCCCTCACCCAGCAGAGTCAGAATATATATTCTTTTCCTTTTTTTAAGATGTAGATTTGCAAGTTTCCTTTTCAGAAAACAAGACAGGGTCTAGTTTACATATTTTTAAGCAGTCACATTCTTTAGAACAGAGTCTCACTATCTCATTACCTTCCTAAAAGGTAATGTAAATTGGCTTTACACTGGAATAGTGACAGAAAAGAAATCCACAATGTGAGTATGAAAATCCTTGCACAATAGAAAACACTTGTGGTGATAACTTTTAAGTCGGGACCAAGATTATAATGGATTTTTTCTGAAGTCCATGAAAGCTGAAAGTTAACCATCCATACTTGTATTTCTACACTTTCCCCTCTGCTCCAATTATATTGCTAATGGAATCATGAACAAGTCTTTTAATCTGTGGTGGCAGGTCAATCCTTCTACTTACTCAGTTTTAGTTCAGAGAATTCTCAAAGGCTCTGCATTTTCCCTTGTGAATTTCTTACCAAATTTCATTCAACAAGTTTTCAAGTCATTACTGATTTTACTTATTGACTACTTAAAAATATGTTATGTATATCAGATTGAATAGAGCTCTCAAACAGAAAATATCATAAAACTTCTTTCCTATGGCCTCATTTTCACACAAGCAAAACCATTTTTTCCAGTTCTCTTTCTGTCCTCTCTCTGTCTAATCCATACTTATACACACAGACACATACTCACACCACAATTTACAATTACAAAACAGAGTTTAATTGCATTCTGAGACATAAACTTAGATCAATTTGATCAATTGACATGAATCTCTCGGTAGCATTATCTGCCAAGACCAGATAAGTAAGAAATGTCGGCCTAGAACTTGGCAGGACGCCTATTGCCCTGAACTAAAAAAGGTAATTGGACTATCCTGCGTAGGAAGCTGCTCTGGCTTCATTAACATCAACATGCTTAGGGAGTTTAATTTGAATACCAAAGCACAGAAAATTTTCAATAAATGATTCTCTGTATGCAATTAGTTTGGACAGAAATATACATTTATTGATACAAATATGAATTATACATTTGAAATATTGACAATAAAAATTCATTTTGTAGAAAACAATGTATTTAAGAAACACTAATCACCATTCAAAACAACTAACAATCATAAATGCAATGCATTTACTGCCAATTTAGAATAAAACTATTATCTGAATACCTCATATTGATTTAAATAAATACTAACTATACTGAAAATTATTGCCTTGTAAAGATATCTAAACAATGTTTTCTTAAGTTTCATTGTATTTGATTCATCAGTGCTTAAACAAATTGCTCAAAGCTTTAAGGAGGCTGAGATCTGAGGATTGTGGTTCAAAGCCACCACAAGCAAAAACAAAAACAAAACAAAACAAAAAAACAGTCTGAGACAATTATCTCCAAATGACCAACAAATAAATTTGGAAATGGAGCTGTGGCTCAAATGGTAGAATGCAAACCTTGAACAAAACAGCTCAAAAATAGGGCCCCGGATTTGAGTTTAAACCCCAGTAATGGAAAGGAAATTAACTTTGTGTGTGAGAGAGAGACTTGGGGCTTGAACTCATAATATATATTAGATATTAATTAACTCATCAATATCTAATATTCATAATATAATATAAATGATATAATGTTATATACATAGGAGTGGATCACTTTGGCTCAATAACGATGTACATATGACCATATAAAATAATATTTTATGAAATGGACTCAAAGTAAAGGAATCAAGAGGCTTTTTTTTAAGTTGCTATTGTTGTTGATCTTGTTATATTTTTCTTTTATCTTGTTTGTTAGTTTGTCTTTCGGAGAGTAAGGGGGACACAGAAAAGGTGGAACAAAGGTGAAAAAATAATTAACTTTTACAGAGTGATAATCATATCACAGAAAAGTACTGCTTTCACCTGTCAGCCTCCACCTGTGTCTCCCTCTTTCACGCTGTGCCACTTTTCAGTGTTACTTTATATAACAGCTCTAAGGTGTTCTTTTTAGGGCTGCTTGATATCCATCTTTTTTTTAATATGTGATTAAAATTCCTTTCCATTTCAGAACAGTTTCAATTAATTTGAACATTAACATTATTACTTTCTCCTATTATTAATAGGAAATTATTTGATTTTTAATTATTAAACTAATGTTTATAGTAGTATGGTTGAATTGTTACACATAATAAGTCAATATTGAAATAGTCTTAATGAAAAATGACAAATTTTAGTTGTCATCCATCCTTTGTGAAATTCAAGTAGAAATGAATCTTTCTGTATCTTTGGGTTTTTACATATAACTCAGGGTAGATCCAGTAGATCTAGCATTTCATTTTCTTCTATCCTATGATTAATTGGGAAATGGAGTTGAAGCCTGTATAAAGTCATAAGGGAAAAAATTATAGTCTTGAAATTCAATTTTAAACAGTTCAGAAAAGGGAAATTTTATTTTGGGAAATGACAGTTTAACTTTTTTTATACTAACATTTTGTGTTTCTCACTATCGGAGCAAAACCGAGTCTTAAGTCTGGAAATATCTATTCAAAGAGATTATGGGATTTTCAATGTAGCAAGAAAACTCCAGAGAATAAGGCTAGCATAACACACCCCTTTTCTTCTAAGTTTTTCAAGTAAACAGAGAAAAAGAAGCAGACAATATAAGCAGAATGAGGCAGGGGACAGTCTAAGAGATGGAGCAAGTGTTTATCTGTTCTATGGGATGAGGACTCAGAGTAGAATGGCTTGTGATCACTACTTCAGATAGGGAAAGTAAAGATCTAATCCCTAGAAGTAAGGCCATGCTAGTAAAGAATTTTTCTTATAGGAACTAAACAAACTTTAAATTAGCTCTACTCCAGATGGATTAATTCAGTGGCATTTAAATAGTGGCAATTCACCAGGCCTCTACTTACAGTAACTGATAGAAGATTGGATTAAGATAATTGGGCTGATCTAACTGATGCTGGCAAAAGAAAAATCTGAAGAAATATAATATTGTGCATTTCTTTAAATTATCTTTGTAATTTTAAAATAAATATTTTATTTGACAAAAAAATACACACAATCCAAAAGTTACAATCAAGAAAGCAAGAAATAGGTAAAAACAGAAACCTAGTAAGACACACTCAAAGAAACTAACAAGTATAAATATTCAGGTCCTCATTTTAAAGCAAAATAACTATTTGAAAAGTTTTGATGACCAAATGGAAAATATTGGCAGAATATATGAAACTACTTAAAATAATCAAATTGATTACAGGACTAAAAACGTATTCAGTTAAAGCTACAGATTGAGACCCAAAATATTAGGTGTAGAAATTTTGAACACCATAAATACATAATATACTTAACATATATTGAACACTGCAAAGAACAATGGGAGAAGATACTTTAACTTTTGTTCATTTATAAAAAGCAATTTTATTCTTTAGTATAAGAAAGTAAGCATCAATAAAGTCCAAGGATATCCCTGAAATATTACTTAATCTAAGCAATATAAGAATAAATAACAAACTATTAATTAGAAAGTACTATTTGAAATCTAAGAAGTACTCATTGATATTAGTATGATAATGGAATTCATGTGACCTATCATCCTGGTTTTCACATAATGTTAAATGTTTATATCATTTTATTGTCACACTGGCTTAAAACCATGATCTGTACAAAGTCATTATGTTGAAAAACGAACTCTAAAACTTTGTCTGGGCAGGGGGTGGGGAGATGGAAAGGGATGGAAAGGGGAAACAAAGGAGGAGGCAACAATGCTTGATAAGAAATGTACTCATTACTTTGTCCATGTAATTGTAACACCACCTTTATGTTATTTTCACAATAAAAATTAAAAAATAAAAATAAAACCATGATCTTCCAGGTTTTGGCTTTTCTGTATGTGTTCTGGTACTGAGGCTTGAATACCGCGTCTGGCAACTGTCCCTGAGCTTTTTTATACAAGGTTAGTAGTACTCTACTACTAGAACCACAGTTCTACTTGTAGTTTCAGGTTTTTTTGTGATTAATTGGAAATAAATGTCTTATGTTTTTTTCCTTCTCAGACTATCTTTGAACTATGATCCTCAGATCTCAGCCTACTGAGTAGCTATTCAAATGAGTAATTAGACTGTTTTTTTAGATATGTGGAGTGACTAGAGTGACTCTAGTTTTGAGTTACTAGAATTGCAGGAAGAGCCACCAGAACCTATCCAAATGAACTAAGTTTTAAATTAAAATATAACTCAGAGCAGAAATGTAAATAATATTTTTAAAATATAACTCAGAGCAGGAAAGTAAATAATATAATATAAATAAATATATATTTTGGTAGAGTGCAGAATAAAGGAAAGACAGACCCAATGACTCCCACTTTTGGTCTTTTGGTCAAGGAATATATGTGGTCCGCAATCTGAAGCCCTTTCTTGTCTAAACAGTCTAAATAAACCACAAAAGTGGAGATAAGAAATTATTTACAACACTACCTATCAAAACATGTGAGATAGAATTAATGGCATAATTGGAAGGAAAATATTGGAAAAATAACCTAGACACTAGTACAATATCACAGTCTGGATCATTTACAGAGACAGAAATTAATTCTTTTAAAAATATTTCAATGTCATATCATCTTAGTCATTCTTTAATGTTATCATGTAACATGCCTTCCCTCTCAATGAGAATCTCAAGGTAATTGACAAAAGTATCTGAAGATTACATAGAGAGGTGTCCTCAGAGAGGACAATTTTGTGCCTATTAGGACTGTGCTGTTTCTGCCCTGGATGTTACTGCCAAAAATAAAATTTCCCATGGAAATAATTTACTCTGGTTTTGGGGTAACTAGCATTCCAACATCTAAACACATGAGGTGTGGTAGATGACAGGGGAGTTAGTATTTGGGAACTTCCTTCCTTTTTGTGTTGCCAGCTAAAATAGCTTTTTTTGGTCTTCTAATGTCATTTTTCAAACCCTGCAATCTCCAATTTGCACATGCAGGGATAGGCAAAGATACCCTGTGTCAAAAGTGTGACTCAAGTAGTGGCTGAAATACACTAAGATGGGAGCTTAGCTTTATGGTAATTAAACAAAGATAGGAAGCAAATATAATCATAAGAATAAAAGTTACATGGGCAAGATAATGAGTACATTTCTTATCAAGCATTGTAGCCTCCTCCTTTGTTTTCCCCTTCCCATCCCTTTCCATTCTCCCACTGCCCCACCTACCCAATCCTCCTCCCCCTCCACCAAAGTTGTAAAGTTCGTTTTTCTTTTCTTTTTTTAATTTTGAAATCTTGCCCATGTAATTGTAACCCCTCTGTACAGTATTTTCACAATAAAAATAAATAAATAAATAAGAAAAAAAGAAAAACGAACTTTACAACTTTGGTGGGAGGGGAGGATTGTGTAAGGGGGGATGGGAAGGGATGGGAAGGGAAAAAAAAGGAGGAGGCAACAATGCTTGATAAGAAATGTACTAAATATCTTGCCCATGTAATTGCAACCCCTCTCTACAGTATTTTCACAATTAAAAAAAAATTTTAAAAAGAATAAAAACCAATTTTTTGAGAAGCCTTTAAATTTGGTTGGGTACCTAGAAATTTTTATTTTCATAAAAATTATATAAAACAAATACCCTAAAAAGTATTACAATAGCATGTATTTGTTTCACTAGTCTTTATAACCTTTAGAACTAATGTAGGAAAGGCTATTCCTCCTGAATGAGTTATCACCAAGTTCAAATTAAAATTGTTTTAATGCATGACTTATTAATTCTTTTTTTAATTATAAGATTTAAATTGTATCAATGACTCACACCTGCAATCCTAACTACTCAGGAAGCTGAAATCTGAGAATTGCAGTTCAAAGTCATCCTGAGCAGGAACGCCAACGAGATTAATCTCCAATTCACCACCATAAACCTGGAAATGGAGCTGTGACACAAGTGGCAAAGTGCTGGCCTTAAGCAAAAAAGTTCAGGGACAATGCCCTGGCCTCGAATAAATAAATAAATAAATAAATAAATAAATTAATTAATTAATTAGAGGATATTTAACAAATGCCAAAGTTCCATTCTATATCCTTAGTTCTGTCCAAGAGATATTTTATGCATATAGTTATGTGGAAGACATTCAAGATCCCTGAGGTTCACCATTTATAAAAGAGTTGCAGAGACTGTATCGTCAGAAAGCAAGAACTCTATCAAGCAAGTGACTGGGGAATGCACCACGGGTTTTCCCAGCTGTAAATTTCTCTTTGTGTGTGTTGCAAACATGTCGGGGACACTAACTATGACTGTTACAGCTTAGCATTCATTTCCCCTAATATATTGAGACAGGAGTGGAACCGGGAGGCCTGGGACAAAGAGCTTTGGTGTTCTCACCATGAATCACCCACACCAGCTACTGATAAGCACTGCAACAAATCATGGAGAGCTGGCAAGGTACTCTGCCCTAATTTGTTTTTTAAATTTTCATTCAGGCAATGTAACTTCATTACATCCCTTCAAGCTAGACCTCAGGCATTGTAGGAGGGAGATTTATAGCTAGGAAGACAGCCATGGCCTTCTGCAGAGAGTTTTCTTTCATTGCCCATTGTTTGTGCACTTTCCATTAGATTGGAGGAGAATATTTCTTAAGGTATAAGTTTTTTTTTTAAAGGAGGGTTCAGAATTTTTTTAAAGCTATATAACTGAATGACGAACATACAGCAAGTATGAAGCAGCTGCCCAAAATGATCATTACTACATCAATCATAGCAGTTTCTTTTTCACACATATTTTTATTGTAAAAATACTGTACACATGGGTTACAGTTGCATGAGTAGGGTAATGAGAACATTTCCTATCAAGCATAGTTACCTCCTCCTTTGTTTTTCCCCTACCATCCCTTCCCTCCCAACCTCCTCAACTCCCCACCCCCCACCACCCAGCCCCTTTTTAACATAGTGTCTTGTACATCACGCTGTTACAATGGGCCAACCTGTATCCTTGTTTATGCATTTTGTTATATCTTCCCCACTCCAAATTATAAAAATGTATATATAAGATGCAGGACACAGAAATCAGATACAGTTTAAACAGGGGTTATACCATGGGGGAGGAACATATAAAAGAAACAGAAGAATCACATAGCACATTATAAGTACATTAAAAACAACAGCAAGCAAGAAAAAAAGAACAAAAAAACCACTTGTGTCTCTGTCTTGGGGTTCATTTCACTTAGCATCGTCTTATATGGTCATATGAACATAGCTTTTGACCTTTATTGCTTGTCCTAGACATAAACTAGCTATTGCAAATAAGAGAAACCATGGGACCTATGTTTCTTTGTGCCTGGTTTACTTCACTTAGTGTAATTTTTTCCAAGTCTTTCTATTCCCTAACAAATCAGGCAATGTCATTCTTTCTGATGGAGGCATAAAATTCCATTTATATATATATATATATATATATATATATATATATATATATATACACACACATACACATATATATAGCATATATATATATATATATATAATTTTCTTGATTACTGAGGGGCATTGAGGTTGGTTCCATATCTTAGTTATGGTGAATAATGCTGCTGTAAACATGGTTGTGCTGGTAGCTTTACTATATATAACCTTGATTGTGATCGTTTGGGTAAATGCCCCAAAGAGGGACTAATCGTAGCAGTTTTATAGAAAAAAAAAATGTGTAAAAAAATCTCTTCAGGTAGGGTTGGGGGAAATGGGGTAAAATGATGGAATTGGTGATACTAATCAAGATTCATATACATAAACTGATGTGTTCAATTGTACAACTACTTAAGGAAAGAACACAATATATGTATTTGGTTAGTGTTCAGTTATTCTTTAGTTAAATGTAGAAAAGATTCAGCAGATTGACTCCATGAGAAGTTACACAATGTGACAAGGGCTTAAGTAGGATGGAGAGAGAATGTATCATGTCAACCACCTTCAGCCACATTGGTGACAAACTATCTCTTGTGCTGGAGACAAAGCACTGAAACTTGCCAAATAATTGTGAGTACTGATTATTAAGTTGTTAACTATTTCCTATTTCATGGAGAGAAATAGTCCATTTGAACTGTTAAGGAAATCTGACACTCATAAACAATTTCAGAATACTTCAATTTGGCATGATGAAAACAAAAAAATCTTGACCAAGTGCATCATGGAAAGTAAATCTATTTCCTAGAAAAGTGTATTCCACATTTCTGAGACAGAAGAGTCACTTACAAACACCATGTGACTTGACCAACACCTCCTTGCTTTTCCTTTAAATTTGTGTAATCAGTTTTTTTTAAAAGAAAGAAAACCTAAATTTCTAAGATGATTTTTTTTGTCACCTACCAAAGAGCAATGTCACCACATATTACCAACATTTTATAGAATATCATACTGTGTTCTCGTTTCTAGAGCAATTGGCTTTATATTTTGAGACACTAATTAAATTTAATCCCAAATTTAAATGAAGTCATTTTTTAAAAAAGATAAAGTCAGGACACGGTCTATTTAGCAGTAAATAAAATACATATTTGTACAAAACAGTATATGAATACAAGGTGTCTGACAACATTGTCAACCATCCCTCCTAACCCATCCCTTCTCTCACTTTTTTTTAAAATTGAGATTAGGTGATCACATAAATTTCACATATTTCACAGTATTGTGGAATAGTGATACTTAAAGTCACAAACATGTTTTTAACCTTCACAAAGCAAATTATCATTATCATGGTCTATACAGTTTGTTAATTCTATGAGCTTTGACAATGCAAATTATTTTTTTTTGCATCAGGTGATGTTTGCATTTCTTTCCTTTTACTTAGTGTAGGCTGTTCCCTCTTTCCCTCTCATTCCTCCCTTCCCATCACTGTCTTTGGGTTGCTTAGTTCTTTTTCTTCTATGTTCAGTGCAGCTGACAGGCCCTTTTGTAGTATATTGTTCCGTTTCCCACTTATTCTGTATCCTCCTCCTGTCTTCCATCCGTTGCTTGCATATATAACTACCATATATATGTGGTAAAGAACATGGAGTCATTTAGTAATGATATGACAAAATGTGTGGCTGCCCTTTGTTTCTCTAGTCCTGTTTACTTTGTCATATCTTCTTGCATTTTGGCTTTAGCATCCACATCTCAAGGAGACCACGTGCCTTTGTCTCTGTTCTTGGCTTACCTCACTCAAAATAATTTGCTCTAGTTCCATCCGTGTCCCTTCAAATGCCATTATTTTATCCTTTCTAATGGCTGCATAATATTCCATTATATATAGTTACTGCAATTTTTGGATCCACTCATCAGTAGTGGGATATCTGGGTTGTTTCCAAATCTTGGCTATTGTGAACAGTGCTGCAATGAACATGGAGGTACATGTGTCTTTGTATACTGGTTCCTGTTGTTGTTCAGGGTAGATGGCTGGGTCATATGGGAGGTCTATATTTAGCTTTCTGAGGTACCTCCAGACTGCTTTGCAGAGTGGTTGTATTAACATACATTCCCACCAGCATCCCCTCCAGCACTTGTTGTTGGCTGAATTTAGGATGTGAGCCATTCTGACCCAGATAAGGTTGTATATCAGTGTTGGTTTTATTTGCATTTCCTTTACAGCCAGGGATGACGATCATGTATTTCTTTGTCATTTTTATCTCTTCTTCTGAGAAGTCTCTCTTTAGCTCCCTTGCCCATTTCATGATTAGTTTGTTAGGTTTGTGAGAGGTTAGTTTGTTGAGTTCCCTGTATAGAATGGATATTAACCCCTTGTCTGATATATTGCTGGTAAATATTTTTCCCCAATTAGTTGGCTGTCTTTCTAGTTTGGTTGCTATTTCTTTATCTCTGGAGAAACTTTTTATTTTAAGGTAGTCCTATTTATTCAGTCTCTCTCTCATTTGTTGTGACCCTGGGACTCTGTTCAGGAAGTTCCTGCCTGTGCCTATAAGTTCAAGTATCTCTCCTACTCTGTCCAGTATTTTCAGAGTATCAGGTTTGATGTTAAGGTCTTTAATCTATTTTGAGTTGATGTTAGTGCATGGTGACAGGCAAGGATCCACTTTCATTTTTCTGCATGTGGCCACCCAGTTTTCCCAGCACCAGTAGTTGAAGAGGTTATGATTCTTCCACTGTGTGTCTTTGGCTCCTTTGTCAAGTATCAACTGACTGTACATATGCAGCTTTATTTCTGGGTCCTCTAATCAGTTCCATTGGTCTTCAGGTTTCTTTTTGTGCCAGTACCAAGCTGTCCTTGTTATTATGGCTCTATAGGAGACCTTGAAATCTGGTATGGTGATTCCTCTTGTGTTGTTTCTTTTGCCTGGAATTGCTTTGGCTATTCTAGGTCATTTGTTGTTCCATATGGATTTTGGATTGTTTTCTCTATTTCAGTAAAGAATGTCTTTGGGATTTTGATGGGAATTACATTGAACGTGTGTATCAGTATTGGCAATATGTCCATTTTCACTATATTAATTCTGGGAACATGGGAGGTGTTTCCATTTCCTCGTTTCCTTTATGATTCCTTTCTTAAGGTTTTTATAGTTTTCATGAAATAGACCCTTTGCATCTTTGATTAGTTTAATTCCTACATACTTTATTTAGTGTTTTGAGGTTATTGTGAATGGAGTTGTTTCCTTGATTTCCCTTTCTGCTTGTACATTGTTGTTGTACAGAAAGGTGACTGGTTTTTGTGGGTTAATTTTGTTTCCTTCTACTTTGCCAAAGTGGTTTATAAGCTCTAAGAGTTTCGGGATGGAGGTTTGAGGATCATTAAGATATAAAATCATGTCATCTGCAAAAAGGGATAATTTACCTTCTTCCTCCCCTATTCAGATCCCTTTAATGTCTTTTTCTAACCTTATTGTTCTGGCTAAGGATTCCAGACCTATATTGAAGAGGAGAAAAGAGTGGGCATCCTTGCTTTGTTGCTGTTTTTAGGAGAATTGGTTGAAGTTTTTTTCCCCATTAAGTATAATATTGTCTGTTGATCTGTCATATAAGGCTTTTATAAATAAAATCAATAAAACAAAAGGTTGGTTTTGTTTGAAAAAATCAATAAAATGCATATTAAACCTTACTTTAAAATTAGGACTTTGTTGGAAATTTCTTTGCATACAAATGTATGTTTTAAAACCTTTCAAAACCAAATCTAGGATGTGTGTTGTGTTGCTTTGTACTTATCATTCCCTCAGGTTAGTATTTTCTGTTTTGAAACTGGATTCCAGTGTTCCTATAGGGCTGTGAGTTTAAATATAATGAGCAAATGTTTATAGTTGTTTTAGTAAATACTGTGTTCCTTTACTTCTCAAAGGCTTGCCAGGAATGCCACTAAGACTTATTCCTTTCCCATTTTGTAACTGAGCAATTTCAAGTGACTTCAGTTTGCAAATATGTGGGCAGTCCTGCAGTCTCTCCTTGTGAAGTGCCTAGAAATGGTGAACTTTGATGGTCTTTGCTATTGTGTTGGGTACTGATGTAGTAAATCAGAACCGTGTCAGTTTGAGATGTTGTTGGAAACATGTTTCACCCTCTTGGAGGGGAGGAGCTTTGCATCATCTCTTTAGGACATTGTAGAACAAAGAGAAATGTTAAACAAGGAAAGAAGCTAGCACAGAAATTAATAATTTTTCATGGTGTTAGAATACTGAATAGACTATCATTACTTTTGGGCTATTGCACATAGTTGTTTGGAAAATCACATCTTTGAAAATGATTTATTACTGTGGTGAATAACCTATTAAAACACATTTGTACTTATTTATGCTTTTGTATTTAAATTAATAATAAAACATACTAATACATATGTAAATCAACATCAAAGCACAGAGAAAGAGCTAAATCACATGATAGAAAATGACATAAATTCCTTCACACAGATGGAAAATGACACAAATTGTCCTGCTTGTTTTAGTAGACTAAAAGGTAATACAGTGACCTCAAGGAATGTTACTCCTCAACTCTTTTCACCCCCCAAAATAAATTAATGTATTTATTTATTTATGTATTTATTTAATTCAACACCTAGGATTTAACCAACTGCTTTGGAGCAAACATAATCTTTACAATTATCTGAATTTTAACCAGTTACTCCGCTTAGATTTTAAATTCCCTTTCTTTTTCTTTTTTTTTTTCCCCCTGCCAGATCTGAAGAGAGGGCTCATATGTCTCACAATATGCTGAGCTCAAGATCATCAGCCAAGTCTTGGCTTCTTTGAGAGCTTAAAACCTTTAAACTCAGTGCTCTCTCCAGCTGGCAGGTCAGGAGCGCTGAGCAGACACTGCAGGTTCCTGCTTAGTTAAGTTTCCACAAATACAGCTCTGCTTATTCTTAGTGAGAAAGGGGAAGAGGATCTGCCCTGGGAACAATTCTATCCATCTCCTTTTTTATTTTATTTATTTTTTTAGCTCACTGTGGCTTATCTGTTTAGTTTTTTTTCTTTTTAATGCATAACTCTATGATGGATAGATTTTATTTGAAATAAAAATCATAGTAGAGATGTTAATTATTGACACTCTTAGGGATATGTATTTACCTCTCATGTATCTGACAAATAGAGTATTTCCCATTTTAAATAGTAAATACATTTGATAAAGTTATATTCCTTAGATTTTCCCTTAAGATGTTAGCTTTTATAAAGATATTAAGGTTTCAAAAAGAACAATACAGTTTCTTTACCCTTTTTCCATTCTTCATGTCTAAGCTCTAAATTAGACATTTCTTTCGGGGTTTAGAAGGTTACTCCAAATAGCTAAATGAAGTTAGAATGTCTGGATATTTTCTCTGAATTTTTAAACAAACTTTAATATAAAAAAACCCAGAATTTTAGGGCAGCACTTAAATTGTTACTTTGCCTTGTGCTTGTGAATGTTAGTCTTAGGTTAACTAGTATTAATACATTAAAATTAATATTTAATATGTTCTTGATTTCCATGAACTGTCTCCTGACCAACAATTCACTAGCATTTGTCTGAGTCGGTTCCATTTGATAGAAAAGCCTGATGGAAAATTTGGTTAATGGACCAAAAGAACAACAAAATAATGATTTTGATAATATCATGATTAGATTTAACTGTTGGCAAAATGATAAAATAACAATAATGATATCAGCTATTAATTATGGTCTTACAAGTAATAAAAGCTTGTAATTTACATGTTTTATTTTAATCTGACCATTTAGAATTTTAAATTCTCCTTTAACTGTTAATTATTTGTTCCTACACTTTCAGTAGCCATATTATAGTTTGTGTTTGTTTTCCTGCACCTTAAGAACCCCAAAACATTCCCATGACTTCTAATTAATATTTTTGGACCTTTTTTGGACCTTTCTAACTTTGCCTTCCTAATTATTTTGATATTTGACCTAGAGTTTTAAAATCCCTTCAAAGAAGAAAAGTCTCCTGATTCTTTAAGTGATACAATTACTCTGTAATTCAAATGTGAGTTAGAAGTATCACAACACAGCAGTAAATGGAGTAAAGAATTTACCAGTGAGATAAAAGACCATATTCCAAAGAACAGAAATATAGATCTTAAACAAAAGCCTGTAAAGAAAGCCACAACTGTATGAACAAAATTGCATTGGACAATCCATGTCTTTTACTTTAAGAACAAATGACTAAAACACTACTTTTTCCCAAGCACATCTATCAAGCACAGATATGCTGATAAGCACTGCCTCCTTTTGCTTCTGTAACAACTTGAGTCATAAAACAGAAAAAAAAAGTTTCATTTTTGACATCCCTAGCAGGAAGATTGTTCTCCAACTGAGAGTTAGAAATACAAAAGCAGGTGCTGTGAATATCAGCCCAGAGGGTTTTTATTGTTGTTGTTGTTTAATTAAAAAGTGGCTTTAGTAAAAATAAATGTATGTATAGCTAAAGCAAATAATCCAATTTCATTATAATTCATGCTCTTGGAAGGGAGTACATAATAACCTAAGAAGTTATGACAGAAAAATTAATACTGAGATTTCTGT
Organism: Dipodomys merriami; assembly: GCF_024711535.1. Taxonomy (NCBI): domain Eukaryota; kingdom Metazoa; phylum Chordata; class Mammalia; order Rodentia; family Heteromyidae; genus Dipodomys; species Dipodomys merriami. Next base: position 43,771,691 of record NW_027206401.1, read on the forward strand.
TCCTCTTTTCTTTATTGTGTTTTTATTTACTTTTATTTCCTCTTTTTAAATTTTGCTTTATGGAGGTGTTGACAGAGTTAAGAAAAATCAACAGGAGATGATGAAGCATCCTTTCTCTGACTTAACTGCCTCTGTGGGTGAAGGGACACGGGAAAGTAGAGACTGCAAAATCTGTTACATAACCACAGGAAAGGTCTGTCTGATCCTTTGCAAGAAAGATCTTATAATGACAGAGAAAAGTCTAGGTTTGGAAATATTTTAGCATATAGACCTTAATAACCACTCATCCACTGCTGGTGTTTCTCAGTAATCAAACCAACCAGAAACCAGAGAGAAAGAAACTGTTAATATACTTCTAAGAAATCATCTTTTTGTGTCACAATTTAAAGAGAAAGAGTGAGGAGCAGATCCAGAAGGCTAAGCAAAGGATATCCAGAACCTCTAGCAAATTAAAATTCATGAATTATTCATGTCATTTAGCTACAGAACTTTTTAGGAAAATGAATACAAAATATCATAATACAATAGCATAAGAATAGAAAAATATACAGCAAGTCATCTATCTCCATGGAGAAAGGAAAGTAAATTCTCATACAATAAATAACACAAATAATTTTATTTTCCATTGCATATTAACAATTGGCCATATATTAGTTTATAGAAGAGTGCCACTAAGACTTTGTAACAGACAACTTTAGAGATAGTAAAAATCTAATGATTTTCTGTGGCAGTCAAATGTTTACCATACTGCCAAATGTTCTGATAGCCTACAAAAATGACACTAAGAAATGATAGCTGGATAGTAAATAGTAGCTATCTACTTTGCTATCTAGAATACATAAATGACTTAGATGCATAGAAAAGGATGCTAAATTGCTGGGGATATGGGGCAGGAAAGCAGAGGAGAACAGCATCCCGCCAACAATTGTTTACTTGATTCAACCTCAATGGTCACAGAATTCAACCATTCAGTTTCATTTAAAATGCGCTTCTGTTGCTTTCCCGTATCTGTCTGTGAGGTTACCAAGTGTCTGTCTTTTAATTGATTCATGTTTGTGCTGGTCCTGGGACTTATACTCAGGACCTCTTGGCCTCTCTTAGCTTTTTCGCTCAAGGCTGTTGCTATATCACTTGAGTCTCATCTGTACTTCTGTTTTTGTGTTGTTTATTGGAAATAAGAGACTCCTGGACTTTTCTATCATGGCTGGCTTCTGACTGTGATTCTCAGATCTCACCCTCCTAATCCTCCTAGGTAGGATTATGGGCAGGAGCCATCAGCATCCAGAGCCAAGGTTCTTTTAAAGGCTAGACCCTGAATCCACGCGTCATCCTTTCCCTCTAAAACTGCAATTGCTTTTGTTTGTCTGAGTTATGAACATATACATTAGAAAAAAATGCATGCACTAAGACCACATTCCTGCAGGAAACACACCCATAAACAGAAACGGATACACAACATACATGCATGTGTGGGCATGGGTGCCTTGATGAAGATAAACACTAGGATGTTCATGTAATCTAAATTTAATTCCAAGTAGAATGAAGTTCAGAGTGGATATTGCAGAAAAAATTATTTTATAGGGAGTGGAATCCATATGGCTAAAACCTACAGAACAAAAAGCAGCATGCTTTAGCATAGATAGGAAACAAACATAGTTAAGAATGGAAATGAAATTAGATTTCACTCTCCATGTTAAATTTGCAGGAAAGGGTACTGCTCACAGTAGTTGACTGTGCTTGGTGTTGATTAAAATAAGCTTCCTGTGTTATCTGTACATATAAATTATTAATGCTTCTCATATTTTGCCAAGAGTATTTTTATCATGGTCTCAGGCTTCTGATGATAGTGAATAAGAGTTCCAAACAAAAAAATGCTGAAACTAGTCATTAAATTCCATGTAGACTGGCATTAAGATTGTGTTTTCATAGCATTTAATTCAAGTACAAAGTTTATCTGTGTGTGTGTGTGTGTGTGTGTGTGTGTGTGTCTGTGTGAATGTTAGGAAAAATTAAAGAGATGCATTTAACCCAATTAAATATGAACATCATTTAATATATTTTAAAAATATCCTCCTTAACCCATGTCCTTTTTAAGGTGCTTCCACTGTTTAGAGAATCAAACAGGAAAACAAAAAGAGGGAGGGGACTTTTTGACCAGGGCTGGTACCCAAGCCTTCCAGGTGTACTTTGCATTTTCTCTAAAGCAGATCACCAGAGGAGGTTGAAAGCCTCATTCCTGAAATCATGCTGGAAAATACAACATTCTCCCAGCCCAGTAACAATGAAGGAAATCTTTCTAAACAAAGTTTCCTTATCATATTGATAATGACTTCTTTTTGTAGGAATTCATGTCTTAATCTTGGTTTTCTACATTTAACATTCATATTTTATACAATTTGTATAGATGCTTATTTTTGTTTTCAGCCAGTCCTGAAGATCAAGTTTCCTTTCAAAGAATTCTTAGTAAATTCTGTGCTTGTCTTTAAGTACTTTCTGAGCTGTCTAGAGGCACAGTGGAAAAACATTGAAATACTGGCATTCCAGATCAAAAAGTGTTGGAACAATTTGTAGCATCTCAATTCTAGGATATGTATCTAGATTTTTTTGTCAATAATTATTTAGTTTTTAATTATTAGTACCAATTTGAAGGGATGGCGACTGTCAGGAATATTCTTGCAAAACTCACCAAAATGATCAGGACAACAATAAGAATAAACAGGGTAAACCATGAGTTAAATTCAATGCTAACATTTCAAACAAAATTGTGTCTTCTTTCTCACAGCATCATCTTTAGACAAAAATTTCTTATTCTGCATACAATTCATGGGACAGTAAGTGGGAGTCAAAATCTAGATCCCACCAGTCTAGTTCAGAGCTCTATTGTGATATTCCTTAAATAGACCTCTCTTTAATACAATTCTCTCTTTTTCTTTTCTTTTATGGTAAAGATGCTGTACACAGGGGTTACAGTTTCATGAGTAAGATACAGAGGTGTTACAGTTACATGAGTAAGGTAATGAGTAAATTTCATGTTTAACATTGTTACCCACTCCTTTGCTTATCTTCCACTATCCCTTCCTTCTCCTACTCCTTCCCTGAACTCCGAAGTTGTAAAGTTCATTTCCAACACAGAATCTTGTGAGTATCATTGTTGCAATACATCGTCTTTTGTCCTTGTTTCAACATTTTGTTATTCCTCTTCCCTTCCCCAAATCAGACAAATGTATATACAAGATTCAGGGTACCAGAATCAAAGAGTGATTGCCAGGGTTAAACCAATGGAAAAAGAAAAATGAAATAAAATAAAAAGTAAAAACTAGATACAGTATATTGGCAACAACAACCCCCCCCAAAAAAATAAAGACCTGTTGTTTCCATGTTTTGGAGTTCATTTCAATTAACATCATTTTGTACAGTCATATGTACATAGCTATTGAGCTATTATGATTCTCTTCCAGGACTATCCTAGCATACATATACTGATTATTTCAAATGAGGGAAACCCTAGAGTCTATGCTTCTTTGAGTTTGGCCAAATACATTAATATATATATATATATATATATATATATATATATATATATATATATGATTACATCACAGTCTTAGAATTTTAAAATATGTAAACTTACTTTTGTTACAGTTTTACTTAACAATTTAAAAAAAGGTTGGTCTTTGAACTCAGGTATTAATTGGAAGGGAATAAAAATTAAAGCAGTCTGCTAAATAATCATGCATGTGAAGCTAAAATGTGTAAAAGGAAAGCAAATTGGCAAGCTTGAATGTTTGCAAAGTAAATTTATCAATAGCCTTTGCAGAGCTCTATAAACAAACTCAGGAAGGAGATGGTAATGTGTACTTTACTATCATCTGGGAAAAGAGGATCTTTATTTCACAATTTAGGATATTAGTATTTCTTTCCTTTCAGCAACGATCCCTTGTAAGTCCATCAACACATGCTAACTGTTCATGCTCTTCTTTGAGAATAATATCCTTTAAAAAGAGAACATAATTATATTTAATTCAAACTTAAATATACTCACATTACTAACATATCTTAAGAAGTAACATGAAATAAAGATATCTGTGAGGTGCCAATGGCTCATGCTTGTAAATCTACCTACCCTGAAAGCTGTTTATGCACAGTTTGAGCAGAAAAGTAAACTAGGCTCCTTCTTCAATCAAACAAACAAACAAAAAATAAACCTAATGAAAAGTAGGGCTAAGGGCATGGTTCAATAGTAGCTAAACAAGCTTAAAGTCCTGGATTCTACCTTCTGTATAGCCAAAAATAAAGTATCTTAATGCATATGACTATAAAACTTATTTTAAACTTTTATTTAGTTTATATATATATTTTTATATATATATGTCTTTGAGCAACATTGCATTTCTATAGTATTTTACTAAGAAAACTAAGAAACATATAAGTATAATAATTCATTCATTGTGGTATGTGTTCATTTGTAGAAATGAGGTATTTACTCATATTTGCGGGGCAAAATATGTCTTTGGAGATTTTGTGTTTGTTTTTAGATGTTCATAGCAAATTTTCGCGGTGTCAAATGCAAGTGTACAAATTGGAAGGAGTTAATCCAAGTCTTATTCTGTGAAAAGCATTTTATTACCCAAGAGCAAAACAAATGTGCTTTGAAGCTAAAGGAGGCACATCCAAAGACAGGCAATCATAGATCCTGTCTTGATGGTCAATAGCCCAGCCAAACACTGTAAAAACTTTGTTTTCCTTTAGCAATTATCTCTTTGATTGCTGAAGGCCATATCTTTCTAAAGGTAGAATTTAGCATCTGTCAATAGTTTTCTCCTCTAAGTGATCTTCAAATTAGTGAAGATATCTCCAAAGAAAACTTTAAAACCTGAAAATTGAACATTGATATTTCAGGTAAATTTACTTAGCAGGGAAGTTTTATAAGTTGTAGAAAATATATACAATGGGGTAGATTATAAAATATCTAAGTCTATTTGTTCAAAATATCCAATTATTTTATTATTTTCTTCTTACTCAGTAATAAAATGCCTCTCTTTTACAATTGTAAATTATGTGACTGTTGTATAGCTTTACCATAGTAAGCATGCTCAATATCATGTGATGAAAATACAACATTACAGCATAAGCCTGAAAATTACAAGGTTCATAATGTTTATTAAGAATCTACTCAATATTACTGATGTTTTTGCACTGATATTGGTTCTTCAGTTAACTGGCTGTTATTATGAGTGAGATGATAGAACTAAGTGATGTATGTGATAATTCCTCATGAGGATAATGTGACCTTAAGGGGGGTATATGTATATGGCTTTTATTTTATATTAACATCTATTAACATAATCATACTCGGACATAGTCCAGCAATTGAGCTTTTAAATTTTTCTTTCTTTTTTCTTTTCTTTTTTTGTTAAACTATCTTATTGTAAGAAAGGTTGACATATAACATAGAAAGATAGTCGTCTGTGGAGTTTAAGAGAAACCTATATGGATGTTTGATAGGATTTGCATTTTTTTCCTAAAAGAGAAGCAGAAGACCAATTATATCTGCAATTAGATCTTCTTGACTTTGAATCTTTAATATATTTAAAATGTTTTAGCCCATCCATGTGGAGGGCTAAAATACACAATGTTCTGACTACTCTTGTGAAGTTGAACTTTTCAAACCCAAAATCTCCATATGAGTTTTGCTGATTCTTAAGAAGGTGAAATAATATCTGACCTCAAAAATATTTTTAGCAATGACTTGGTATGTAGATACTTCCACTTTAGAATAACTTGAGCTTTCTTATTGGTTTAATCCAAAAGTTACAGATCAATTTGATCTATGTAAGGTTTCTTAACGTGGGGCAAATGTCCTAGTGATTTAAAAACAGCAACATTTATAACCAGATTCTTCGTTCTCAACCAAGTTTATCTCAACCAAGTTCAACAGACATAGATAGGTGTTATTCCAGAAATATAACAATAAAATTTTTCATATATATTCCTTAGCAAGTTATTTCTGCTACCCACATTTACTAAATCATCCCACTATTTTTTACAAGTGGACTAAAGTCATATGATTTATCAGATATGGACTTTTTGACTTGGAAGAGATATGACATTGTATGGGACGCTGTGATTTTTACCTCAGCACTCAATTTGGATCTGAAAAACAAAAAACAAAACAAAACTTGTTTCCTTTGTGGCCAGAAGAAGTTCTAGTTATTAGCTCTCTGTGCAAATTGCCCTCGGTTGGAGGGAACAACTTCAGACTTCATTTTATTCATTTAAATGCCCCTTCTAAGGATTCATTAGGAGTCTATAGGCATAGATTTTTTTTTTTACTCCAAAGTAAGAAGCTTCAGAGTTCTTCAGGCTTAGTACTTCATGTGAAATATTCAGATGTTTTGGTTGGGACTAAACTGCAAAATGTGTCCCTATGCTAATTGATGCTCCTCTCTATCACCACATTTTCTTCTCACAGGAATCTACATCATACAGCCTACTTTATGGGGATCCCAATTGAATAGATATTGAAGTTATTTACCATCATTGGATATTTTAATATGTTATACAAACGTGTGCAGATTTGTATAAATAAAAAACATATTTTCTAGAAATCATTGGAAATAAAATATGTCATGCCCTACCTTGAACATATTTCAGAATATAGAAATCTACTAAGGTATAAAGAGTTTTCAGTATCTACCTTTCATAATGTTATAATTCTGAATACTTGTAGTTTTCACTAAAGAATATTAAACATATATGATCATAGATGAATTATCTGTTTTAAACAAAGAATGACAAAATGAATGAGCAACAGACTCTTGACAGGAAATGATTTTAATTCATTCATTTAACATTATGTTAAAATGATTTATCCTATATTTATAATGGCATTGATCTCCTTATATAAATATGAAATTATTTCCAATTTTTTTGTCAGTTGTGGGGCTTGAACTCTGGGCCTGAGCGCTGTCCTTCAGCTCTTCAGCTCAAGGCTAGCATTCTACCACTTGAGCTACAGCACCACTTCCAACTTTCTGGTTGTTTATTGGAGATAAGAGTTTCACAGACTTTCCTGACCAGGCTGGCTTTGAACCATGATCCTCTGATCTCAGACTCCTGAGTAGCTAGGATTACAGGCATGAGCCACCAGTGCCCGGTTCTCCAATTTTATTTTCTGTCTGGATAAATCTTATGGTTTTCAAGTGTATAAAACAAATATGAAGCTATCAGAAAAAACATAATAAAGAATAAATTTGTTTTAGAAAATCAAATGTTTAACTTACCATCTTTCCAATTGTTTAGTTTCTGAATTATAAAAAATACATTAACCCCATGTCTACATATTATGTATTGGATCCACTGAAATTTTGAATAATGAAAAAGACAATCAAAGTAGGACTGAGATAGGAAATAATTAGTCATAATAAATCTACTTCCTAATTAGGAGTAGATATGTCATCATATATATTAAGTCTCATATAAAACCATTTCTTGGAAGTACCCGTTTGTCACAAGATGTCTCTAATACATTAATCTAAGTTTTATAAAGAAAATAAATAAATAAAGTAAATGCATTCTACAATTTTTATGATGAAGTAGCCAGTTTCTAATATTTCCACTTAAAAATGTATAGGACCTGAAGAAAAGGTCAAAAGCTATGTACATATGACCATATACGATGAAGCTAAGCAAAATGAACCCCATGATAGGGACATATGTGGTTTTATTTTTCTTTCTGTTTTTTTTTAATACATTTATAATGTACCATGTGATTTTTTTGTTTCTTTGTATGTTTTTCCCCCATGGTATAACCCCTGTTCACTGTATTTGATTCCAGTGCCCTACATCTTGTAAATATATTTTTCTTATTTGGAGAGGGGAAGGGAAATAACAAAATGCGGAAATAAGGATACAGGTTGACCCATTGTAACAATGAGATGTACAAAACAATATGTTGAAAACATGGGGCAAGGGAGGAGTTGGGGAGGTGGGGAGGAAAGGGATGGTAGGGGAGAAATGAAGGAGGAGGTAACAACGCTTTCATGATGGGAAATGTACTCACTACCTTACTCACCTAACTGTAACCTCTCTGTACTGTATTTTTACAATAAAATATATACAAAATGATTTATAAACTTGCTAACATAAAATGAAAATCATGTCACTTAAAGATACAGAATAAAATAATGGTCACATTACTGAAATATAGGGAAGACCCAGAATTTTTTATTCTTTTTCTTCCCTCCTCCCTCCCTTCCTACCTTAATTTCCTTTTTTTTATTGTTTACCATTGTAATCTCAATGTGAAATTATTGATGCTTCAGAATTGCAATCTTGGAGAGTTCCGGGAAGATGGCGGAGGAGAAGCTGGAATCTGAACAAGCTCTCGCATAGAAAGGAGTTTTAGAGTTCCAGTGAACAGTCCTAAGCCAGAGAATCACACCAAGTGTGTCATCACAGGACAGAGAGTTAGACAAGAGAGGGGAAGCCAAGGAAACGCAGCAGCTGCCGCTCCGGCGGCGGGGCCGCGGCGGCGGCGACCACCGCCTCGGAGACATACCTGAGACACAGAGAGTCGGGGACGAAGGAGCCAGACGCAGCGGACAAGCGGATTCTAATCAACACCAACAAGAACCGACAAGGAGCGAACATCTTCATCCTGCTGTTTGCAGACCAGAGACGACCCAGGATCCAAGACTCGGCGTGAGTACAAGCCCGACATCCTCACTCCTCAGGGAGCAGAGGAGGGAAGGCCACCCCTCCCCCCCAAGCACCGGTGATCTCCATCTTGGATACCGACAAAGTTCGGAGGAGCTGCTAGCTCCAGCTCAGGCCTTGGAATAAAATGAGTCATTTAGCAGGTCACAAGAACTTAACGGCGAAGTGACCTGCCAGACTCAGCTCCATCCAGGGAAAAGTCACCCAGCTCAGGCGCCAGCCATCGGAGTGCCTTGCTTCACTGGGTAACCAGAGCCAGAGGCTGCCCCTCCCTCTAGCAGCCTTGACAATCAATTGAAAAACAGAAACCCTGAGAATGGCTCCAGGCTGGGTGCTGTGAGCTTTATCACAAAATAGCCCCAGGGAAAAGCTACTGTTTATTGAAAGGCCTCAACTCTACCCAGAACCTAGCCTCATCACCACATCCCCCTCTTTTGTGACTCTCAAAGCAGACCACCCTCCCAGAAAACTAACCTGGGAGGGGGATCTCAAAATCTTGGGTAAAGCAGAGCATTTTTCTGCCTCTTCCAACCAACCGACTTAAGAAACCAATCAAGCCACAGGACCTCAAGCTGACCAGAGACTCCAACAAGAGACTGGTTGCAGACAAAAGGGAGATACAGGATTCTTCCCACTCGTCCCCCCCCCCCAAAAAAAAAATCAAAAGACTTTTTTTTCTTTTTTTTTTTTTTCTTTTCCTTTTTTTTTCTTTTTTTTTTCTTCTTCTTCTTTTCTTTTTTTTTTGCTTGTTTTTTGTTTTTTGTTACCTTATATATATATATATATAAATTTTTTTCCCTTCTAAAACTTTTATTAATCTTTAATTTTTGCCTCTTCTGAAAAAATAATTGTTTTCCAGTAACCTTTTTTTTTTCTCATCTTATAATTTTTATTTTAGGAATACGTGAATAAGAGTTTTCCTTTCTTTTCTTGTCTTCTTTCTCTTTTTCTTTCTTTCTTAATTATCTTTTTGTTTTTTATCTAGCTCTACTGAACTTCTGATCTTTTCTTCTCCCGTTCCCATCCTTAAAGCTTTTCACAACTCCTCTATGTCCCTCCCCTTCTCTGAACATATTCACATTCCTCTCTAAATAGACGGTCTTTTAACCTCTATAATAACATTAATTTTTATGTTTCTATTCTTTTTCTGGTCTCTCTTTATTCCCCTCTCCGTCTCTTCTTTTTCTCTCTCTCTCTACTTGCATCCTACCCAACTCATTTCCTGCACTGTGATTAGGACATAGTTAACTCTCCCTGTGCCTCCCCACACCAATCTATTCCTATTTTTTACCCACATCTCTCCCTAATCCTAATAATTTCTGGTTTTCCAAATTCTTTTCTGCGGTTCGAAGTCCTTTAACATATAGTCGTTTGATGTTGAATAGATGTATCTGTTGAACTAGATTGTATCTGTAGACTATTGACTGTACAAATGCAAACTTTGGTTGATGGTTGCCTTAAGATAGTGTTCTAGCACAAAACTGGTGCAATCTTTATCTCAAATGGGCCAAATAAGCCGGAAAAACACAAGAAAAATGGCAAATTCGGGTATCTCAATTCCCAACCTTGATAATCAGGTATTAGTACAGATAAAGAATAATCCAGAGGAGAGTTCCCAAATAGCTCTACAAACACTAATAGCAAACATGATAAATGAGAAGTTTGACAATGTACAAAGGACTCTGTATGAGCGTGATAGGGAGAGAGAGGAGGCATCCCAGAAGTTTATACAGGAATATCATAAGCGTGAGGAAGCTTCTCAAAAACTGATACAGGATTTGTGTGAACAACTTGAGAATACTCAAAGAGAAAGGGAGGAATGGCGTGAGCAGGCAGAGAACACTCAAAGAGAACTGCAGGAATCCCACAGAAGGGAGTAAACTAATCAAAGAGTAATTCACGAATTAAGAGACCAGGTAGAGAATACACAAAGATCACTAAAGACATTCATGGAATCCATTAACAAAGAGCTGAAGGAATTCAGGGAGACCACAAAGGGAATGCTGAATGGAACCCAACAGAAGGAATGGGAGTCCAAAGAAACCATAACCAATCAACTAAGTGATTTGAGAACAAACACTGAACACCAAATTAAGGAAGTAAAGAAAATCATACAAGACCTAAAACAGAGCTTCAACAAAGAACTTGAAGCCATCAAAGCTGACCAATTAGAAGGAAAAGAGATAAAAAACAAAGTAGAGAGTCTTGACAGCAGGTTAGACCATGCAGAAGATCGAATCTCAGGGATTGAAGACAGCCTAGATATTATAGAGAAAGAACATACAACCATCCAAGACAAGTCCAAGAAATATGATAGGTCTATCCAACACCTGGAAGACACCATCAGAAGGCCCAATCTAAGGATAATGGGTGTAGAGGAGCACCTAGAAACAGAAGTTAATGGTCTAGGAAATTTGTTTAACAGGATCCTAGCAGAGAACTTCCCAAACATACAAAAAGACAGGCCTATTCAGATACAAGAAGCTTTTAGAACCCCAAATAGACCAGACCAGAATAGGACATCCCACCGTCACATTATAATCCACACAGGATCAACCCAGACCAAGGAAAAGATCCTTAAAGCTGTCAAGGAGAAAAGGTTAATCACCTATAAAGGGAAACCAATTAGAATTACCTCAGACTTCTCAGCAGAGACAATCAAAGCAAGAAGAGCCTGGAATGACGTATGCCATGCCCTAAAAACAAACAACTATCAACCAAGAATACTGTACCCAGCTAAACTCTCCTTCATAACTGAAGGGCAAATAAAAACCTTCCATAGCAAAGAAAAATTGAAACAATACATCTCCACCAAACCAGCCCTGCAAAAGATTCTTAAAGATGTCCTACACATAGAAAACCAACAAGAACGCAACAAAGGCCAAGAAACTGCACCCAAACTGAGAATCCAAGAACCTTAGGAAGAACCCAGTTTTCACAGCCCCCAAGAAGGTGGATAACATGGCAGGAACCCCCAAATACCTCTCAGTCCTATCTCTTAACGTTAACGGACTGAACTCTCCAATTAAGTGACATAGACTGTCTAGTTGGATTAAAAAACAAGACCCCTCTATCTGCTGCCTGCAGGAGTCACATCTTGCCCGTAAAAACAAACATATTTTCAAAGTTAAAGGCTGGAACAAAATCTACCAAGCAAACGGCCCTCATAAACAGGCGGGAGTTGCAATCCTAATATCAGATAAAATAGACTTCAAACTAAAATTCGTGAGAAGAGATAAAGAAGGTCGCTACATACTAATTAAAGGATCTCTCCTTCAGGAGGATATTACAATTCTAAATATCTATTCGCCAAACAATGGAGCACCCAAATTTATCAAAGAAACACTACTTTCCCTCAAATCCCATATAGATCCAAAGACATTAATTGTTGGGGATTTTAACACACCACTCTCCCCACTAGATAGATCAACTCGGCAAAAACTCAACAGAGAAACTGCAGATCTAAACAGCTGCATAGATCAACTAGACTTAACAGACATTTACCGAACATTTCACCCAGCAGCAACAGAATACACGTTCTTCTCAGCAGCACATGGAACGTTTTCTAAAATAGACCACATTTTAGGCCACAAAGCAAACTTGTCTAAATTCAGAAACATTGAAGTTATACCTTGCATTCTCTCTGACCACAAGGGAATAAAATTAGATCTCAACACCAAAAGCCACCAAAGAAAGTCCGGTATCACATGGAGGCTGAACAACACACTGCTGAATCATGAGTGGGTCATGGAAGAGATTAGAAAGGAAATTCAAATGTTCATGCTATTCAACAAAAATGAACACACAAATTACCAGCTCCTCTGGGACACAGCAAAGGCAGTACTCAGAGGCAAGTTTATAGCTCTGAGCTCCTACATCAACAAATTGGAGAGATCGGAAACTAACAATTTAATGACACATCTAAAGCTCCTTGAAAAAGAGCAGCAAGATAAACCCCAATCCAGTAGACGGAAAGAAATAATCAAAATTAAATCAGAATTAAATGAATTAGAATCCAAAAAAACTATAGAAAGAATCAACAAAACAAAGAGTTGGTTCTTCGAAAAACTTAACAAAATTGACAGACCCTTAGCAAACCTTATCAGAAAAAGGAGAGAACACACCCAAATTAATAAACTCAGAGATGAGAATGGAAACATCACCACGGAAACAACCAAGATTCAGAACATTATTAGGGGATACTTCTCAAAACTTTATGCTAATAAGTTTGAGAACTTGACAGAAATGGACCTTTTCCTAGCAAATATTGACATGCCAAAACTAAACCAAGATGAGTTAAACCAGCTTAACAGGCCCATATCAAGCATTGAAATAGAAACAGCAATAAGAGACCTCCCAGCTAAGAAAAGTCCAGGACCAGATGGTTTTACAGCGGAATTTTACAAGGCCTTCAAAGCAGAGCTCACACCAATACTCCTCCAACTCTTCAATGAAATTGAAAGAGAAAGCTCACTACCGAACACATTCTATGAAGCCATCATAACCCTCATCCCAAAACCAGGCAGGGACTCATCAAAGAAAGAGAACTATAGACCCATTTCTTTGATGAACATTGATGCAAAACTTCTCAACAAAATTTTGGCCAATCGACTTCAACAATTCATCCAAAAAATCATACACCATGATCAAACAGGATTCATTTCAGGGATGCAAAGCTGGTTCAATATACGCAAATCAATTAATATTATTCATCACATCAACAGGAGCAAGAATAAGAACCACATGGTTATCTCAATAGATGCAGAAAAAGCATTTGACAAGATCCAACACCCCTTTATGATGAAGGTTCTGGAAAAATTAGGAATCCATGGAACATTCCTCAATACAATAAAGGCTGGATATGACAAACCTACAGCCAGCATTATACTCAATGGTGAAAAACTAAAGCCATTTCCTCTTAACTCAGGAACAAGACAAGGATGCCCACTCTCTCCACTTCTCTTCAATCTAGTATTAGAATGCCTAGCTACAGCAATAAGACAAGATGCAGACATAAAGGGGATCCAAATAGGGAAAGAAGAAATAAAACTCTCCCTCTTTGCAGATGACATGATCTTGTATTTAAAGAATCCCACAGACTCCACTCCCAAATTACTCAAGCTGATTCAAAACTTTGGCAAAGTAGCAGGTTATAAAATTAACCCCCCAAAATCAATGGCTTTTCTATATGCCAACAATGAGAAAAGTGTGGCTGAAATTAGGAAAGCAACTCCATTTGTAATAGCCCCACAAAAAATAAAATACCTAGGAATTAACTTAACCAAAGAAGTGAAGGACCTCTATGATGAAAACTTTAAAATCTTGAAAAAGGAAATCAACACAGAACTTAAAAAATGGCAAAACCTCCCATGCTCCTGGATTGGCAAGATTAACACCGTGAAAATGGCAATACTTCCCAAGGCTATCTACAAATTCAACGCGATACCTATCAAAATTCCACCCTCATTCTTCAAGGAAATAGAGGAGGGAATCCAAAAATTCATATGGAACAATAAAAGACCCCGAATAGCAAAAACGCTCCTCAACGGAAAGAACACTGCTGGAGGAATATCAATACCAAATTTCAAACTCTACTATAAAGCCATAGTAATCAAAACAGCTTGGTATTGGCATAAGAACAGACCTCAGGACCAATGGAATAGAATTGAAAACCCAGAAATGAACCTACAGACCTATAGCCATCTAATCTTCGATAAGGAAGCTAAAACAATAGAATGGAAGAAAGACAGCCTCTTCAGTAAATGGTGCTGGCAAAATTGGTTAACTACATGTAGAAAACTAAAGCTAGATCCTTATATATCACCCTGCACCAGAATCAACTCCAAATGGATCAAAGACCTTGAACTCAAAGCAGACACTCTGAAAACATTACAGGATGGAATAGGAGAAACCCTAGGTCTCCTTGGCTCAGGTCGAAATTTTCTGAATAGAGACCCGGAAGCACAACAAATCAAAGAAAGGTTGGACAAATGGGATTGCATAAGATTGCAGAGCTTCTGCAGGGCAAATGACATAGCTGGCAAGATCAATAGAAAGCCCACCGATTGGGAGAAGATCTTTACTAGCCATACAACAGACAAGGGTCTCATATCTAAAATATACTTGGAACTCAAAAAATTAAATCCCTCAACAACAAATCCTCAAAGAATCAACTTCCCAATAAATAAGTGGGCGAAAGACTTAAAGAGAAGCTTCTCTGCAGAAGAAACAAGGATGGCCAATAGACACATGAAGAAATGTTCAACATCCCTAGCCATAAAAGAAATGCAAATCAAAACAACATTGAGATATCACCTCACTCCAGTTAGAACAGCAAAAATCAAGAACTCTAACAACAACAGATGCTGGAGGGGATGTGGACAGAAAGGAACCTTACTTCATTGTTGGTGGGAATGTAAACTTGTTCAACCACTTTGGAAAGCAGTATGGAGGTTCCTCAGAAGACTTCACATAGATCTCCCCTATGATCCAGCAATCCCACTTTTGGGCATTTACCCAAATGTTTACAAACAAGACCACACTAAAGCTACCAGCACAACTATGTTTATTGCAGCATTATTTACCATAGCTAAGATATGGAACCAACCCAGATGCCCCTCAGTAGATGAATGGATCAAGAAAATGTGGTATATATACACAATGGAATTCTATGCCTCCATCAGAAAGAATGACATTTCCCCATTTGTTAGGAAATGGAAAGGTTTGGAAAAAATTATATTAAGTGAAGTAAGCCAGGCCCAAAGAAGCATAGGTCCCATGGTTTCCCTTATTTGCAATATCTAGTATAGGTATGAGTCAAGCGGAAAAGGTCAGATAATGTGATGTTAGGAAAATGAACCCTTAAATATGTATTTTAATGTTTTCGTTTCTTTCATGCATGTGTTTCTAACGCATTTATAAGATTATTTCTTTGTTGCTTTGTATGTCCCTCCCCCACAGTGTAACCCCCGCTTTCACTATATTTGATGTCAGTATAACATGTGGAGGAGATGGGGACAAACAAGTCGTTTAAGGATTCAGGTGGACCTGTTGCAACAATGAGAAGTACAAAATGTCATGTCAAAACCAGCTTTACAATGTCGGTGTGGGGGGGGAGGGGGGTATAATTGGGTGGGGGGAGGGGGGTAAAATTGGGTGGGGGGAGGGGGGAGGCGGGGAAGGGAAGTGAAGGGTAAACAAAGGAGGAGGCTGCAATGCTTGGTAAGAAATGTATGCATTATCCTGCCCATGTAATTGTAGCCCCCTGTACAGTATGTTCTCAAATAAAATAAAATACAATTTAAAAAAAAAAAAAAGAATTGCAATCTTACTACCTCTATCTCACTACTTCTAGGATTTATAGGCATGAATTACCATCTTACCTGGGTCATAGATTGTTTAACTATGGTGCAACCATACAAAGAAATGGAAAGTCTTCAATAAAATGTAAGATAGGAAAATAGATTCAGAAAATCTAAGTTTAATGAAATGAGCTCACAAATGTAGTTTAAAAATGACAAAAATGCAAGTATGCAAATCAAAAAGTTTAAAGCTAAAGTACTCCTCAAATAGAATTTATATATCTAGTTTCAAGAAAGCAAATAGATACCACCTTACCCCTGTTAGAATAGCTATAATCAAGAACTCTAATAACAACAGATAGGAGGGGATGTGGACAGAAGGGAATCTTACTACATTGTTGGTGGGAGTGTAAACTTGTTCAGCTACTTTGGAAAGCAGTATGGAGGTTCCTCAAAAGACTCTACATAGAGGTCCCATATGACCCAGCAATACCACTTTGGGCATTTACCTGAATGATCACAAACAAGACCATACTAAAGCTACCAGCACAACTATGTTTATTGCAGCATTATTTACCATAGCTAAGATATGGAACCAACCCAGATGCCCCTCAGTAGATGAATGGATCAAGAGAATGTAGTATATATACACAATGGAATTCTATGCCTCCATCAGAAAGAATGACATTGCCCCATTTGTTAGGAAATCGAAGAACTTGGAAAAAATTATATCAATGAAGTAAACCAGGCCCAAAGAAACATAAGTCCCATGGTTTCCCTTATTTGCAATAGCTAGTATATGTCTGAGACAAGCAGAAATGGTAGATAAGTTGATGTTAGGTGAAATGAATCCCAAGATAAGGACTCACATGTTTTTTTTTTCTTTCTTGCGATTGTTTCTAACACATTTATGATTTCTTTGTTGCTTTGTATGTCCCTCCCCCATGGTATAACCCTGTTTTCACTGTATTTGATGTTGGTATAATTTGTGGAGGGGAAGGGTAAAAACAAAATGTTTAAATAGGGATACAGGTGGACCCATTGTAACAATGAGATGTACAAAACATTATGTGGAAAAATGAACTTTACAGTTTTGGCAGAGAGAGGGGGCGGCGGTGATGAGAAGGGATGGGAAGGTGCAACAAAGGAGGAGGCAACAATGCTTGATAAGAAATGTACTCATTACCTTGCTCATGTAATTGTAACCCCTCTGTATGATATTTTCACAATAAAAAAAGCAAAAAAAAAAAACCTGAACACAAAATCTTGGTGACATTTCAGAATATCAACAGCAAAAGACTTTAATATCTAGAAGCTGCTATAAACAAATATAATTCTTTACAGGAGTAAAAGAATCAGGCACTTTGGTAATAACTATTATGCTATCTAGAAAACAATAGACTCAGAACTTTAAAATTATGAGGGGGGATTTTTCTGCTTAATAGTTAAATAGTTAACAAAGCTGGCAGCCAAAAGTAAGGAAAGAAATGAAGTTAAGTACGTTTTCACTTTGCTTATTTCCAATAGAATTTTAAATAAAATAACAAAAGCTCTATGCCATTGAAATGGTGACAAGATTAAGAAAGAAAGGAAGGGCATACTGAAAAGTAATATAAAAATCATGATTAAACTAATGAAATTATTAAAAATCACAGACAACTCATCCTGACATATAAAACCTTTGAGGTGTGAATTTATTAAGCAATTGAAGAATTCCTTGAAACATGTTTGATTGGTATTAATTGTAGGTAAATTTAATGGATAAAACAATTTTTCTTGTAACATAAATGTAGATATATCAAGCTGACTAGCAAAGAAATTGAACAAACACAAACAAATCTTGATTTCAGATTATGCCCTAAACTTTCAAAACATACATGAATGATGAGAATCATTCTCATAGATATTTCATGGACTTAGAAGTGGTACAAATTTGATGGGGAATAGATAAAGAAGTGGGAATAACCTTAAAAGAATTAGGATGCAGAATGCTAATGCATATTCTCACATTGACAGGAGATAAAGGTAGAGAGAGGACAGAAGGGAGCGAGGGGAGTGATAGAGATGGAGAAATAAGGGAATGGGACCATGAATGAAGACCCTATAGACCTTAATTTGTTCATGTTAACTTAAAACCATTTACCCAATTAAATGGCAGAATGATGCCCACATGTGAGTAATTCGGACAGAGCTGCATGGCTAAATCTGGTAGTCACATGGGGCTACTGAGTCAGTCAGGATTGTAATGTATTTCATGTAATGAAAGCATTAAATATACTAGTTTATCAAATGAGAATCTGAGAACTTTGTCTAACAACAACATAAACAAAAATAACACTATAAATTTTAACAACCTTTTTTTTTTTCTTTTTCTTCCTGTCCTGGGGATTGAATTCAGAGCCTGATTGCTGTTCCTGAGATTCTTTTGCTAAAAACTAGTATTGTACCACTTAAGCCACAGTACCATTTTTGGCTTAAGACTCTCATGGACTTTTCTGAACCACAATTCTTACATCTCAGCCTCCTGAGTATCTAGGATTACAGGCATTAGTACCCAGCTTAGTCTTTATTTTTCTTATGAAATCACTATTTATAATGTGTATTATGAGGCAAAATGTTCTGCTTAAATTAATTTTTTGTTTGTGAAAAAAATCATGTAAACTGGTCAATTAACCCTGCCTACAGAACAGTGCTGTCCCATGGCTCAGATCTGCCACTGAAACTTCTTTAAATGCCTACTAACTTGACTATCCATTGTAAAACCAATATTTTCCTTATATTTTCATTTTATATATTTATTTGTATCCCTAACTACTTAAAGGTAAGAGAAAAGTATCAATGTTTATGGGTTTATAGTAGGACTCAAAAATGTGACTCTCAAAAGGAGAGGATTTATTCAGTATGACATCAATAGCAAAAGAACAGGAAACTTAAAGAATACATGACAGACTAGAAAATGTAGTTGTTGCACATGTAATTCATAAATAGCTCAGCTGTTTTGATAAAATCTGTACCTTAAGACAAGTTCTGGGAAACTGGTTATTGATTTTATAATAATGTATCTCTCAGAAAAGCACATAAAATATTTTGAAATAAAACAACACACATTTGTATGTGTGTATACATGTGTGTAAACATATGCACATATAGAGAGATGATAGATATAAGTGTATGATTAATAAATTAGAGATCTTAGAAATGAGGGTGAATGCCATTATAGTTACACACTAAAATCTTCACTATAATGCAAGTATCTTCTCATGTGTGTCACACAAATCAGAACTAAAACTATCAATAGAAATTGAATGTGCATTATAAAAAATAAACTGTGTATGTTTAAAACTTCTACCAAGGCATAATTTTCATTAAAATGAAAAGTAAAGTACAAGGATAAATTTCAAAAAGATTTAAGCTACTCAATTCACACCTCAATATAGAATAGGATATTATTCATTATTCCAAAATAAATGCCTTCCAACTTCCCTTTAGTCTCCTCCAAAGAGAAATCAAACACATGCTTAATACTATCACAGATGTTCTAAATGCTCATACAAAGGGATCATAGAATACATGCTTCTTTGTTCTCCCTTCTCTTGATTATCCTTTTGATACTCTTGTTGTATAGATATTAGTAGGTTATTATTTTATTGATTTCTTTGGTAGTTATAAGAAACATTCACAATCCATTAGAATTAATGAAAAATAGCTTAAAAATAATACAATATAAGACAATGTTATTTAATGTTTTTGGAATTATTTATCTTACAATTCTGAATATTTCCTTTAACTATTTAATGTTGGGAACAATATTTTATTATTAATGTAATTGTACAGTAAGTTATCAGGAATATAGAGAACCACATACTCAGCTCTGCTATGGAATACCAGCTACTCCTTGTGGCCTCAAACATAAACTTGCATGAGGTAAAAAGGCTTCAATATTAGAAGTAAGGAAACTAAATTAAAACACATAATGTCCTGTTTATAACTATAGAACATGTATAAAATTTCTTTTAATGAAAAATATGTTAATTAAATGAAATGTACATATAAATGAAATGCACATATAAAACATACACATGCATTTATCTAAACACATATGTACATTGTTTCCATTTTTATCCAGTGTCATGTAACGATGATGCAGTGAACACTAGAGTAGCCATGCATTGCCAAGATCTTATTCATAGTAGGATGTTCATTTTGACTACTTTCCCTAGACCAGGATGTTTAGGAAAGGGTATATACCATTGCTCTTTACCACATTGCAAAATACGTATATAATAACCAAAACAAAACCACCTCACATTAAAGACAACATAAAGAGTTCTTCCTAGGGTCAGTATGTACCATCCATGGTTCATTTAAATAGGATGGGACACTATAATTATTAAATATTTTGTTCAGTGATGAGTACTGTAACTATCTCATATGTATAATGCATATAATATATATGTATATATGTATGTGTATGTGTATGCACACATACATATTTCCATTATTGAACAACACTTTGATTTCCATAGTTTCTTCCTCAGTTTCTTTCATAGCAATTTCCTCAATGTCAATCTTAAACACAAAATTCCTTTATACTTGCTTTCATGGAAGAACAAGATTAATGAAAATTATAAATTATAACTCCAAATCTATTTTTGATTTTCATGTTGAGTCAGTTTTGCCAATGCTATACTTAATTTTCTCCAATATTCTTAGTTTATCAAAAAAATTTCAGATTGCATATTAAAGAAAAGAACAAATACAACTGATATATACAAGACAATATGTTAGAAATGATCTATACAACTTGGGAGGTTGGGGGAAGGAAAGTCAGAGAAAGGGTAAGAAGTTTGACAAAAATGTCAGTTACTTATGTAACTGTAACCCCTCTTTATGACTTCAACAATAAAATAAATAAATAACTAAAAGAAACATATTTGAAGACTGCTGATATGGTTGAAATGATTTAGCTGAGATTACATAGTTTAAAATCTGCTTATCAACTCCACATAGAGCTCCCTATGACCCAGCAAGCCCAATTTTTGGCATTTACCCAAATGATCACAAACAAGGTCACACCAAATCTACCAGCACAACCATGTTTATCACAGCATTATTCACAATAGCTAAGATATAGAACCAACCCAGATGCCCCTCGGTAGATGAATGGATCAAGAAAATGTGGTATATATACAATGGAATTCTATGCTTCCATCAGAAAGAATGGCATTGCCCCATTTGTTAGGAAATGGAAAGACCTGGGAAAAAAAAGAACATATTAAGTGAAGTAAGCCAGCCCAAAGAAACATAAGTCCCTTGTTTGCAATGACTAGTCCATGTCTAGGACAAGTAGAGAAAATCAAAGGCTATGTACATATGACCATATGAGATGATGTTAAGCGAATGTACCCCAAGACAGAGACACAAGTGACATTTTCTTTCTTGCTGTTGTTTTTAATGTGCTTATAATGGACTATGTGATTCTTTTGTTTCTTTTGTAGGTTCTTCTCCCCACAGTATAATCCCTGTTTTCACTGTACTTGATTCTGGTGTTCTGCATCTTGTATATACGTTTCTGTAATTTGGGGAGGGGAAGGGATATAGCGGAATGCTTAAATGGGGATGAAGGTTAACCCATTGTGACGATGAGATGTACAGGACACTGTTGAAATGAACTTTACAATGTGTGTGGGGGGGGTTGGGGAGGTGGGGAAGGAAGGGATGGTAGGGGAAAAACAAAAGAGGAGGTAACAATGCTCAATAGGAAATGCACTCATTACCCTACTCATGTAACTGTAATTTCTCTGTACAGTAGTTTTAATATATATATATATATATATATATATATATAATCTGCTTATTCTCTATTGATTGCTACAGATCTTCAAACCATAATTTTTCAATTTTATATCTCTATTTTATCAAATACTGATGAAGTTCTGAGAGGAAAAGAGCATATTAAATTTCACTGACTAAAATAAAAATGAATAACCTAAATTATTTCCCATTTCTCACCTTTAACTCCTTCAATAATGCCTCTTGCCCACAGTTTTGTTGTCTATCAGACCACAAAGAAATATATGAACGATGTCTAAGAAAATCTACAGCTAAGTCTTGAAGTTTCTTCCCAGGCTAGATGTCACTGAACTGAGCTATGTTAAAAGACTAATCATGCTATATTGTATTACTTCTCTCCAAATGAATATAATGTGTTTCTACCTCTAAACTTTAGCAGAAGAGAAAAATAAAGAAGTCCAGGCCCAAAGTAAGGCGGTTATCCATTATAGATGAGGATTATATAACCAAGAGAGTCCTAGAACAAAATTTCCAGAGGCCATGCACACAGATGTGACCTTTAGTGGGCAAAATGGAGAACAAAATCAAGTCTTGATTCTATAAAATATATATTGTTCCTCTATGTTTTTATTGGAAATGTAGGGATCTTGTTTTCTGAATTCCAAGAGAAAAATTTCAAGATTGTGGTTGTTATTTTTTATTTTTATTCATGGGCAAGGAAAAATACATTATCTACTTATTTTAGAATTTATAATCTAATACAGCCTTAATTCTTGTTGCTTGATATAAAATAAAATATAACCATTTGATACTGAAAATAATTACACAGTCATCAAAATAATTTCTTAAAATAATCAGCACACTAGCACCTGTACTATGTGATTTGTTTGTTTCTTTGTTTCTTTTGTATGTTACTCCCCAATGGTATAACCCCTGTGTTCACTGTTATTTGATTCTGGTGCCCTGCATCTTGTATACACATTTTTATAATTTAGGGATGGGAAGGGAAATAACAAAATGCTGAAAGAAGGATACAAGTTGACCCATTGTAATAATGAGATGTACAAGACATTATGTTGAAAATGAGCTTTGCAACTTTGTTGGGGGGAGGGGAGAGAGGAGTTGGGGAAGTGGAGAGGGAAGGGATGGTAGGGAAAAATCAAAGGAGAGGGTAACAATGCTCAATAGGGAATGTACTCATTACCTTACTCATGTGACTATAACCCCTCTGTACAGTATCTTTACAATTATATATATATATGTATGTATATATATATATATATATATATATATATATATATATATATATATATATATAGAAAAAAATACTCCATGGGAGGTAAGGGAAATTGGAAGAAAAATGAGGGAGGAGATAACAAGTTGAACAAGAAATGTATTTATTACCTCACTTATGTAAATTTAACCCCTCTGTTCATTACCTTAACATTAAAAATATAAATAATAATAATAAATTAAGAAAAAAGGAATTTAAGTAACATTGCTTCTAACACAAAAGAAAAAAGAAATGCCCTACAGTTGAAACTGCCTTGAATCAATTTTCAAATGTGCCTGTGCAAAGATAGTGATTCCTAACATCTAAAGTCATCATGATTTCCTTCTTAGGCTAGTTGTAATAATTAACTGAGATTACATAAAAACCATAGCTATCAAATGTGTGCACAACAACCCAAAGCATGACTGGGCATAGTGACACATGCCTATAATCCTTCTACTAGGGAAGTTGATTAGGAGGATCATGCTTTCAGGCCAGCCCAGGAAAAAAGTTATCAAGAGACTCCAGGTTGGAGAATTATGTTGTGAGGGCCCACAGCAAAAATGTGAACTCTTAACCCAAAAAATAACTAAAGAAAAAAGGGCTGGGGCAAGTCTCAAGTCGTAGAACACTTGCCTAGCAAACATGAGGCCCTAAGTTTTTTCACAATAAAGTAGAGGGAAAAAAACCCAGAATGTAACATTTGTTGAATACTATTTAAGTAAAAAAAAAAAAGATTGGATAGCAATCAATCTTCAAATTTTGAATTAAAATCAGCCTGTCTATATTTTGTACTTTTCCAATTTATAACATAAAAAGGACCATAATTAATCTATTTGGTGGTTGACTTACTAATACAAATAATTATTACACTAATTTTGTTTCAATGATGGCTCAATGCCTGGTCTTCAGTTCTGTCAGCAGGAGGTAAGAGTCTATTTAAAGCTTGCCAAAGAGATTGTACGAGTATCAGACATTGTTTTAATGCTTCACAGAAATTTCTATCCAAATTCCTGTCCACATAATTACCATTTCTCTCTAATTCCTAACAAACCAGAGACAATGCACAATCCAGAGCATCTTCTTCTACCTATTTGCCCTATTTATCAATACAAATAACAGTTGTCACAATCATATTGCCAGGTCTATGCATACTCTACCTCCGATCACTAATGGAATCTCCTTTGGCATTGACTGGAAGTAATGCCAGTCCAGAATCCTATCTTCCCTATAAGCTTTTTGGAGCCACTCCAAGTGGGTTAGATTCTCAAGAAACAGAGTCAGAAAAAGGAGCTTGTCCATGAATTGTTTTACAGAAAAACTTATAAATTAGTGAAAGAAATATAAGAAAATGAATTGAACAGAGATACAGCCAAGGATCAAACTATTCTTGCCCTAATCTAAAAAGTGAGCACCAAAGTTCTATCCCCTGGGTATAATTGGTTAGACTTTTTCTTTTTTTGTTGCTTCAAGGACATAGTAAGAGTTGGAGATTTTTAGATTGCTTAAGGGTTTGTTATCTAGAGAGAGACATTCTCTAAAGAAAATAGAAGTAACAGAAATGTGTGTATGGACCATTAAGGGATATGTGAGAGCATAAGAAGAGTATCTTCTACTCTCAATGTGAAATGGGACTGTTCAAAAAACAGGACAACAACGTAAACTGAATCCACATCCCAGAGCTTTTACTCAATGAAGTAAGGCTTCTTTTACCAAGATAAGACTGGAATGTTATTTTACAGAGACAAAAAAAGGAGGGGGGCATTACATAGATGTTAGGGAAAAGGATAAAACTTTCAAACATAAACACCAATTCAAGGACACGGTATGACCAGACATTATTCTAAAATGAAAAGTGACATTGACATAAATGAAGGAAATAGAGACAGTACCAGAAATACTTTGTTCTAATTCTCTTTAAGTTATAGCTCAAAAAAAGTGAGACCAAAATGCCTTACAATAAAAAGGAAAAATCTAAGAAAAAATGATGAAAGGAAGAAGTTTCAGACAAAAATGGAAGCATTTAAAAATCCAAAGGAAAATATATCTTGATTCCAACTCTGGGAAAAAATGTCTACATTTACACATATTTAAATAGATATTCATTATATCTGTTTTAAAAGGAGATGACAAAGGAACATCGATGTGCCATGATAGCACCAAGATTATATAATATCTGCTTCTTTACATTAATAAAAACTAATATCAAACTCACAAAACTTTCTTAACTGTTGAAAGTGGTTTATATATATATATATATATATATATATATATATATATATATATATATATATATAAACACTATAACTACTCATCTTTGCAAAATAGTGAAATAGTGCTTGGCCATTTAGAACAAACTAGTGTCTGCATTTTCTTTCTAAAAGAGATGCAGAAAAGAATATTAGTGTTATTCATTCCCAAACATGAATACCAAAACAAAATGCCTGAACTCACTGTCTTTTCTATCCAGATACATGGACCTCAACACTGATTTAAAGTCCCCCAGCATTCTTAATCAAACCTTTAGAAGCTTAAATGATTATTGAGCAATTTATTTAGGCTTATGGCTTAATTCATGAGTCTACCGCGAACATACTATCAACTTTTAGGAGTAAAATCACATGTAGCAGCATAATCTTCTGGACCAAATAGGGTTTGAGCAATTTAAAATACCCAGGATTTGAAGGAATTAATAGATAAGAGGATAGATTCATTATGTGGTCAAAAGGTCATTTCATAAAAAAAGTTTAAATTAAAAAAATTAAAAACCTTTTGATTTTAAGACTCTGGATAAAATGGATTGTCAAGAATTAAATAAATTGTTGAGAAAGACTGAAAATTACTCACCTGATTGAAGGACTAATTAAAGTTACCGTGCAAAGCATTGGAAGTTTTTAATCTTTGAATCTTTCTGTCTGTGGAAGAAATGTCCTCTCATTGTTTTCCAAAGGATACTAGGAATAAAAAACCTAAATTCTCTCTGTTTTGCACAGAGAAATAACAGGTATAGAACAGGGTTATTTTTATTTTTATTTTATTGTAAAGATGTTGTACAGTGCGGTTACAAAAAGGCAATAAGAGTGTTTTTATCTCTCCTGCCCTCACCCCTTCATTGCTGTTTTTAGTTGCTATACCTTTTGTCTATTACATACTTTTTTTCTGATTTGGACAGGGGAAGGGGAAGCACAGAAACAGTGACATTAAGGGTGAACCAATTCAGTAGTGATACTAGACACTATGTTGAAAATGAGCTATACAACTTGGGAGAGAAAGGACTGGGCAGGGAGAGATGGGGATAAACTGAGGGAGGGGGATGAGACTGTTCAAAATGAAATACCTGTGAAATACTTGCAACTGTGACTTCTGTGCATCACCTTTACAATAAAATATTAAAGAAACCATCAGCAAAAGTACACTTTCAACCTAAGTGAGCTTATCACAATGAAACTTTCTTAATGTATGGATGTTACTTTACAAAAACTAAACTAAAATAAACAATACCTTTGTACTGGTTTAGAAAAGAAGAAAGTTTGAAGCTTCAATCATGCTCTTCTGATGCCCTTCCTGAACAATGCATCTAATTCCAGAGTGGGAAACTAAATACTTGCAAAGCATCATTCTGAGACCTGCTTCTTACAGCTATCTTTCAGGCAAATATCAAGAGGCTATGCTGCTTCAATGCTGAGAACAGTACTACAAGTAGAAGTGACAATCATACATTATGTGTGTGTGTTCATGTGAGCATGCACTCATGCAATCATGTGTGTGCCAGTCCTAGGGTTTGAACTCAAGGTCTAAACAATGTCCTGCAGGTTTTTACTCAAGGCTGACACTCTACCATCTAGCCAGAGCTGTACTTATGTCTTTCCAGTGGTTAAAATCTCGCAAACTATCCTACCTGTACTGCTTTGAACCACAATCCTCAGATCTTAGACTCCTGAGTATCTAGGATCACAGAGGTAAGCCACCAGCACCTGGCTGATGTAAATCTTTACCATGCTTCCATCCTTTTCTAGTTTTCTGGACTCACCTCAGAGTTTTCTGTTATTATGTTCTGCTTCTCACTTTCTGAACCTGACAAAACAGTTAAGCAAGTGAAAGGAGGAAAGTGATATGTTGAATCACTCTCAGGCCCTATTATGATGACACTATGGCAAGACAGAGTATTACGGCAAAAAGTTTGAAGAGGAGGAGAGCTTCTCACTTCATAGCAGCCAGCGTGCAAGTATGTCATTATTTCCGTTTGCTTTACAATTGAACTAAACTTCATTGTGTGCATAAAGCAGCTGCTTTATCTGTTCATGCCTTGAGAGTCGCCTAGATGATTCATAACTTAGTTATTGTGAATATTGAAGCATGTGTCTCTACTGTAGGCTCACCTTCATTTGGGGACGTATGTCCCCCCCAAAATAAAATAGCTAGATCCTATGGAAACTGTATTTTTAGCTTTGCACCCCAAAATGAAGCAGCTGGATCATAGGGAAACTGTACTTTTCACTTTTACAGGAACCTCAACACTGATTTCTGTAATAATCTGAACTACTTTATATTCCCACCAGGGTATGAGGGTTCATCTTTCCTTGGCATTCTTGCCAGCATTTAGTGGTTATTATCTTAATGATTGTACTTCTACCTGGAGTGAAATGGAATCTCAAGCCATTTCAAGAGTGTTTATTAATTTATGTAAACTTCACAAAGAGATTTAATTGTGATATTGCCATATATGAATCTATTATAATTTGATCAATTTCATCTTCTCTATTTATGTGTATTATAATTTGATCAATTTCATCTCTATTTATATTTCTTATACCTCTACTCAACCTCTTCTTTATTTTTAATTTTTAGAAGGTTTGATTTTTCTTAAACAATTGGACTTTTACCTAGAAAATCTTTATCTAAGCTCGCATCTTTAAATGCTTTCCCAATATTTTCCTGTCATAATTTCAGTTTTACTGCTTACATAAATGTATTTTACCTTTTGAACTCATTTTTGTAAAAGATGAGAGACTGGGATCTTCATGTGAACCACCAATTATACAAGCACCATTTGTGAACAATGTGATGGCTATAGCTATATAAGATTATTTCAAGGTCTTCTATCCTACTAGTGTATATATGCAATTGTTTCTGTACTATGCACTTTTAAAAATTGTGAATTGGTAGTGTATTATATTGCTATATCTCTTTTTGATTAATCACTATATTTTACACACTATCTGTAGTGCTACTGACACTTCAAATTGGATTTACTGGTCATGACCCTACTGGCAGAGAAGTTTATGGAGAATAGATCATCTATAGAATCTTTCTTGATCTGAGTCCCACTCTAAACAATGAGCTTCTCCAGTCACTTAGCAAATTATCATCTTAATTAACAGCCATCATTTGAGTAACGCAGCTTAATGAACAGTGAATTGACTCCAAAAGCCAAAGATTGGTTCAATCCTCATATGGTACACATGGTCAAACCATTTCTGCACTGAATTGGAATCCCATTGAACTTGTTTTCTCAGGACAATCTGGGAAAACATTTCTCTACACTCTGACAAACAAATGTCTTACCCAAAGTCTAAAATAGAATATTTCCTCACTGAGTCCAGTTATCATAGTATAATCAATATAAGCTAGCAAGAGAAAACTGCTTAAGATTTCTGGAAACTAATTTATGACATCCGGCTATACAATTAAACTGATCCTGAAGAGTGAAAAGGTATTGCTAGTGATACTAGCTATTAGTGAACTATGTCTTATAGTATTTTCTGACAGATATTGATTAGTTAATATATGAAAACAAAACTATAAAAGCGTCATTTAAGATATGTTAATTTTCTAAAGCAATGAAATCACATCCAGTACAGTATTTAATATTGTACTCATTATCTGGCTTAGTTAATAATAAATTGTCATTCCCCAAGATCCATATTCCATAGTTTCTTTAAATGGACTTATGATGGAAATCACCCAGTCTATGAGGTGACAATCATTTCAGGAAGGTATTATTTTTTAGTTGGCTATTTAACTCCATTGATTACTACATTCAAATTAGATTAAAACATAGTTTCAAACTCTTAAAAGAGAAGAAAACTTATCATTAATGTTCTGTTCATCTAGATATAGTCTTAATTTTTATAGTTTTGATTTTTTCAGTTAAATAAAAATAAGGGAGAAAAGAGGGAGGGAGAGACAAAGGGAAGGCGGAAGAAAGAAGAAATGTAAAGAGAGAAAGAGAGGGATATGGAGGGAGAACAATTTCTTACTGATCCTTTTGAGTCTATTGAGGTTGTGACTGGATTGGTATATGACTACACAACCATGAGGAAGGTAGTTTGCTATGGAAAGTCTAATGTTAACCTTATCTTAAACTTTGGTATAGACACATACAGAAATATTGGCTGTATCTTAGCTATGGTAAATAATGTTGCAATAAACACAATTGTACTGGTAGCATTAATATAATCTTGTTTGTGATCGTTCGGGTAAATGCCCAAAAGTGGGATTGCTGGGTCATAGAGGAGCTCCATGTGTAGTATTTGAGGAACCTCCATACTACTTTCCAAAGTGGTTGAACAAGTTTACACTCCCACCAACAATGCAGTAGGATTCCCTTCTGTCCACATCCCCTCTGGCATCTGTTGTTATTAGAGCTCTTGATTCTAGTCATTCTAACTGGGGTGAGATGGTATCTCAATGTTGTTTTGGTTTGCATTTCTTTTATGGATAGAGTGGTTGAGCATTTCTTCATGAATCTGTTGGCCATTCTTATTTCCTCTTCAGAGAAGTTCCTCTTTAAGTCTTTAGCCCACTTACTTATCAGGCAGTATTTCTTTGAGAATTTTTTGTTGGGGGATTTAATTTTTTGAGTTCCAAGAATATTTTAGATATGAGACCCTTGTCAGTTGTATAGCTAGTAAAGACCAGCCCATATGCCCCTCAGTAGATGGATGGATCAAGAAAATGTGGTATATATACACAATGGAATTCTTTGCCTCCATCAGAAAGAATGGCATCGCCCCATTTATTAGGAAATGGAAAGACTTGGAAAAAATTACATTAAGAGAAATAAGCCAGGCCCAAATAAACATAGGTTTCATGATTTCCCTTATTTGCAATAACTAGTATATGTCTGAGACAAGCAGAAAAGGTCAGATAAGATGATGTTAAGCAAAATGAACCCCAATATAGGCACACAAGTAGTTTTTTCTTCCTTGATATTGTTTCTAACGCATTTATAAGGTACCATGTGATTTTTTGGTTGCTTTGTATTTCCCTCCCCCACAGTATAACCCCTGTTCTCACTGTATTTGATGTTGGTATAATTTGGGGAGGGAAGGGAAAACACAAATTGCTTAAATAGCGATACAGATGGACCCATTGCAATAATGAGATGTACAATTCGTTATGTCGAAAAACAAACTTTACAACTTTGTGGGGGGAGAGGCAGGGGAGTGATAGGAAGTGGAAACAAAGGAGGAGGCAACAATGCTTGATAAGAAATGTACTCATTACCTTGCTCATGTAATTGTAACCCCTCTGTACGGTATTTTCACAATTAAAAAATAAAAATACAAATATAATTTAGGCGGGGGAAGAGGGTAGTTGAGAAGGTGGGAGGGAAGGGATGGTAGGGGAAAAACAAAGGAGGAGGCAACAATTCTTCATAGGAAATGTACTCATTACCTTGCTCACATAACTGTACCCCTTTGTACAGTATTTTTACAAAAAATATTAATTTAAAAATAAGAAATATTGTCCACACATATCTGAGTAGTTGCTCAATAAATTTAGTTCAATAAGTTAACTGTTACAGACAGTATATTTATGCAAAAAAAAATAGTTCACATAGGATTAATGTTGCATATTCTTGGAAACAGAATGTGTAAAGACACGGAAATATATATATATATATATATAACATAATTATATATAAATATATACATATATATGTATATATACATATATATATATATAAAAACATAACCAGACGCCAGTGGCCCGCGCCTGTAATCCTAGCTACTCAGTAGGCTGAGATCTGAGGATCACGGTTCAAAGCCAGCCGGGTCAGGAAAGTCCGTGACATTCTTATCTCCAATAAACCACCTGAAAACTGGAAGAGGCATTGTGGCTCAAATGGTAGAGCACTAGGCTTGAGCTGAAAAGCTGATGGACAGAGCCCAGGTCCAGAGTTGAAGCCCCACAACGGCCAAAAAATGTGTGTGTGTGTGTGTGTGTGTGTGTGTTTATGTGTGTGTATGTGTGTGTGTGTGTGTGTCGAAATCAAACTACATGATTCATTTATTTAGGGAATTTGGTAGATCAAAGAAGAAAATTAAGCAAAAATCCAGTCCTACTTCAATGTTTAGCTCACTTAGCTTATTTTAATGAGTTTTTATAGAATTATTTTTATTATTTTTTATTATTGATTGGAGTAGATTTATACTTACCTTTTCTGAAGGCTAATTACTGAACAAGAGTAAGTGTTATTTTACTACTTGTTTATTTTTGGTTTTCTTCAGTGAAAATTCTTCAATACATTCTAATGGATATTTTATCTCTTAATAACTAATCATCTTTGCCCAGTCACTTACTGTGAATTTTTCTTTATCACTAATAACATTAATAGAAATTTTTTATTATTACAATGAAACTCTATATTTAATTTTCCTAGCTGGGAAATTTCGAGAAAAAAAGTGCACTATATACACATGAAAAGAGATTCACATTATTTTTAAAGACATGTTTACTTCTACCTTAAGATAAAAAGTCCCAGTGAATCTTTGTTCTTGGTAGTTATATTCCTAGGAAAGTTGTTATATTTTGTATGATTTTTTACAGGTTCTTGTGTAGTGTCTTCCTGTACTGGTAATTTGCATTAATGGATATTCAAGAAACCAATTTATACAGCTCACTGATGTAAGTTCTAACAAAGTCTGGAGACATATGAGGACACATTTTCAGTAGGCTTTTGAAAATGTGCTGACACATTTTAGGAATGCATCTGTTTTTGCTTGGAAAAACTCACATTTATGTGTGCAACATGAGAAATTGAATGCACAAACAGGTGGTTTTAAATGGTTTTAAATACTCAAGCAGAATTTAAATTGAAATACTAACAACTGCATGGAAGCCTGTTGAAATTCTCTCAAATCTCACCATTAGACAAGTGGTAAATGTCTCTCTACTCTTGATATTTCTGACCTTATTCTTTCATTTGAAATAGTACTAGAAAAGAAATCTTACCGACAGCTTCTTGACTTTACTGATGATGTGCAATGTGAAATTGATTAAGTTGTAAAATCTTTTTAACACTTTACTGTGTCATGTAGTAACTAAAAATAGTGAACATAAATTCCAGAGTATATATATTTGCCATTCCCAAACTCTTTTAGAAAAATAACCAGACCAAAAATAATAAATAAGATGATGTATTATAAAATATTAGTTCTTTATTCTCATCTGTGCATACTAAACTCATACAATCTATCCATGTACTTATATGTGCCTACTTTACAAATATTTAAAACTCTATTAACAATATAGTCTTTTAACTAGAAAAAAATCCAGAACACTAATTATACCTTCAGTATCAGGGCATGATGAGTCTATCATGAAAAATGAGTAATTCAGATACATGCATTAGGATTATCAGGTAAAGTGATTGATAGATGAAAAATGTACAGGGGATTATGTCTAGAGTTACTAATAGCAGTACTGATTCAGGAACAATAGTAAAGTATATGAGTCATTCAACCTTGCCTTTAAAAGACAAGTTGTGAACTGAATTTTGAAAGAAAGCATTAGAAATGGAGTAAATATATCTTATACATATATGAAAGTAAAACTATCCCTTACATATATGCATATACATATTATGATAAATGATATATTAAGCTAATATCATCTTTGAGACTTGGTGAAAAAAAGGAGAAATCATATTTTTTAGTCTTTGGATATTTTTCTTGTTTTACAAATTAAAGTAACAGGGTTAAGGGATATGGTTTTGAATTATAGGAGATGGGGATTTATGCTTTAAATGAAGACAAATTGTAACTATTGGAGCATAGTTTAAACTCATCAAGAAATTCAATATTGGAAATATAGACACGTAACCTCATGTATGCATATGTATATAGGTGTGTAGTCACATGCTTATATATGTGTGTATATGAAGATATATATATATATATATATATATATGGATAATTCAAGCACAATTATATATCAGAATCACTCAGCCTTTCTCTAGTTTGACAGACAATATTTCCAAGGCACGTTATTGAGCATGGAGAAGTTCTCATATTTCAATATACAATTCTGAGTGAGATTTCACAATGCTGTTTGAGTGGAGGTCACCACCCATAGGAAGTTCATTGACTGCAACTGGGAGATAGCAAACTAAGATGTAGAAACAAAAATAGCATTCATGAATCTAAAGGAAAAAATATAGGTAAAATAATTAACTACAATAAATGACTCCCATACACTATTTCAAGCAATGCCAATATATTAAATTTACTGAGAGGTCACATTAAACAGTTAAAAATACTATAGTGAATTGAGGAAATAGAATCACCCTTAGGAGCTTACCAGGTATTTAAAATAAACTAACTCAAAACAGCAAGTGACTTACTCGCCATTCACTTGGGCAGAAAGGGAAATGTAAGTTGTGTGGTACGTGTGTGTGTGTGTGTGTGTGCGTGTGCGTGTGTGTGCGTGTGCTTTATAAGAGGCAGGGAAGAGCCAAGAATCAATAAACAAATATTTAATATGGAAGAGTCACTAGTATATCAAAGTTTTCAGAAGAAGAGACATTTATTGAAAATAAGAAAAAAAAATCCTTATTTCCTAACTAGCTTTACACACACACACACACACACACACACACACACACACACACACACACACACACACACACACACACACACACTTGAAGTAATTCTACCATGTAGAATTTTTCTAAATCTATTAATATTTGGCTCAGTAGAAGGAACGATGTCCCTTAAATCTGTTAGTTTTGACCATTGTTTTTGACGATTGCAGTTAAGTAGTTAATACTAATTTGGAAGAAAAGCTAAAATAAAAATCTCATCTAACTTTATGTCTATTTTAATAAGTAGATCTGTACCCTGACTAAATTTTGGATGTTGCTACCATGATGTCTGTTGTCCCAGATGTCTTGAAGGTAGGTGTAGACTCAAACTATAGTAACCATCATTATTAGCTTGCTATTTTATTTTTTTTACATCTTCATTTTGTTATTTTGATCAAATACTAGTTCTTAAGGAAAAAGTTATATTCCTCACAGCCCCTGCCATTTGGTAGACTTAACATAGCATCATTTGGTCATATTCATATATTCATGGCACACAGACTGAGCAGACAATGAAAAGGATTTGAATTGCCTTTTACTGAAAGCCGCCTATCCATGTGAATTTCAGGGAGAATGAATCTTTTCAATCCATATAAAAACTACTAGAAAACTAGGAAATTGAATCAAGTGCCACATACCCTAACCTCATAGAGAAATGGTAATATTTCCAAATTATAATCTTAAATAATAATTTATACTAAAAGGAAAAAAATTCTTAGTGTTATTGCCAAGAAAATTAAATACAAGAATATGTCTATTTTCAAATTTTAGTTCTTATTTTGAATTTGTGTAAATATGTCTTTCCTCTCCCAACTTTCAAAATCTATGATGGCAAAGGGAGATGTTTTTGAAAGTCTGTGTTTGAGGGATTTTTGAGGAGCCTTAGTCATCCTTGTAAATATATACAAATTATTGCAGGTGATGCCTAATGGAGGGGGTAGGTAGATAACTGATATAATTATATTGACAAAATTTTTATTTCTTTCCAAATATATCTTAATTTTTGCCTTTGATGTTTTAGTACAACGAAGAATAACAACTTGAACAATGTTCACTTAGAGACTTCTGCTTTACATTAAGGTAAAAATATGTTAAATAAATGAATGAAAGTACTGTTGAAACATAGGTCACATGGTTTCCTTTATTTGCAATAACTAGTATATGTCTAGGACAAGTAGAAAAGGTCAGAAGCTATGTACATGTGACCATAAAAGATGATGTTAAGCGAAATGAACCCCAAGACGGGGACACAAGTGTTCTCTCTCTTTCTTTCTTTCTTTCTTTCTTTCTTTCTTTCTTTCTTTCTTTCTTTCTTTCTTTCTTTCTTTCTTTCTTGCTATTGTTTTTAACGTACTTAAAATATACTATGTGATTTTTTTTGTTGTTTCTTTGGTATGTTCTTCCCCCATGGTATAACCCCTGTTTTCATTTTATTTGATTCCGGTGCCCTGAATCTTGTATATACACTTTTCTAATTTGGGGAGGGGAAGGGATAAAACAAAATGCTGAAACAACTATACAGGTTGACCCATTATAAGGATGAGATATACAAGACACTATGTTTTTTTTTTTTTTTTGTGAAAATACTATACAGAGGGGTTACAATTACATGGGCAAGGTAATGAGTATATTTCTTATCAAGCATTGTTGCCTCCTCCTTTGTTTCCCCTTCCCATCCCTTCCCAGCCTTCCTCCCCTAAATCCCCCCCACACCCAATGTTGAAACGAACTTAATAACTTGTCAGGGGAGGGAGGGAGGAGTTGGGGAGGTGGAGAGGGAAGGGATGGTAAGGCTAAAACAAAGGAGATAATGCTTGAATGGAAATGTATTCGTTACCTTACTCATGTAACTGTAACCCCTCTGTACACTATTTTTACAATTTAAAAAAAAAGTATTAAAAAAAGAAATATTTGGGCTCTCTCACCAATGTGGAGTAACAACTGGTAACTGCAGAGGTAAATGAGTCTATTTGTATTAAAAAAAAAAAAAAAAAAAAAAGCCGAGGGGAGGAGGCAGTTTTGCTTTCAGCTCCTAGTTAGAGACTTTGTAAAAGTTTTTTCATTGTACAGAAACCTGGGAATTGTATTTAGTACTGTGTCTGGGATACATCACAGATGTTCATTAACATATGAATCTAGTAGAGTTTTTCAGAATTCCCCAATCATTGTTATCTCTGAGTATATTCTTTGTTGTGAAGGGAAGTGAGTTGTTATTTTATTTATCCGAAGATTGTACTGTGATAAGCAAAGTGTCAGGAATAATCATACCAAATGTTGTGTACCACAATAGCATCCAATTATCCTCTACGTGTCTTTCATCAAAGAAAGAAGTGAAGGAGTTTTAAAATTACTTATCATGACTTGATGAGTTGAACATTTTAATGAAACCATTGCTTAAACTCGGAGGGGGAAGATTAGAGATACTAATAAGATAGACTTCAGACCTGTCATGTGTTAGAGCAAATAGATTCCAAGAAAGTTCCTAAAACTTACCAAAATTTCCCTCAGTTCTCAAAATCTAAAGAGTTCAAACTAACACAGATCACATGAAAAACAGGAAACTATAAATAACAAACAGCTAGTTTGTGTCTAAAGGAATTCTTATAACTGAAAGCTTAATCCATCAGCTTCCTTTAGAAAAGCACAAGCATTTCTCTCCAAAGAAACACCTCTCTGCTTCCATTGCTTTCTTTCCCATATCTTCATATTTTACATTTTCCTTTTGACACCTACAGCAGAGAGATTTGATAGCAATTCAGGAATGGCTTGTAACATGTACTCTGAGAAATGCAAATAACAGGAATATTTATTTTAAAATGGACTTATTGAAAGAAAGAGCCAAACAGCTCTTTATGTTCCTTCCATTTTCTTATATAAAGAAGTTGGCATATGCCAATGCAATGATAGTCTCATATAAAAGCACATTTATCAGAGTTTAAAGGAAGTAAGATAATGGAATAAAATGTCTTCTTTAATACAAGATTTTATTTCAAAGAGATATCACTAGGGAGAAAGGAGAAGCAAAATGATGAAAGGAATGTATTTCCCATTAAATACATTTATACATTCAGGGTGTCCTTCCTCTGGCAATCTGAAATATATGGCTATCTTTTAGCTTTTAGTTTATAATTCATTAACCTCTTTCTAATATTAGGAAACTGTGAATATATTGGTCTGAAGACATGACGTCCCTCAAAGCCTTGGACAGGTCATTATTTCTACAGAGAAAGAGTAAATTCATTAGTCTGAATTCATTAGGCTGAAATTAAATATTTTCCTACTTATATTTCTAGAAGGTCCTTCATTCCAGATGTTCACCTAGATCTAATTATTCCCTGTGACTGGTAATTGAAGCTGCTGCTTTATTTTTTTATTTTTTATTTTTATTTTTTAGAGTTTCTAAGATCTCAGTGACAAATTTTCAGGAATTTTGTGATGTGATTATTGAATTTATTTAACATGACATGATGGAGATATATATTAAAAAATCAGTAAATATTACCAATCCTGTGTTTTTCTCTTTTTCTTCCAAGAGCCAGTTGTTAAACATTAAATAGTATATTCTTCTTCACAATCCTTCAGATTACCCCTGTTTATCCTGACTCCATACCTCATGGCATGCTGTTTGATTCTGGATATCTTTATTTAACTTTTGCTTATAAAATCTCATCCACATATGCACCCTTGTAAAAGTCCATTTAACCATTCTGTGACATGACTCTTGATAACTCTCTTGATAACTTCTTTGGATAACTGTTTCCTCTTTTTTGTTGATCTGCATCAGTGACACAATTCAGCCCAAATGCCATATGTAACCTCTCCCTATAGTTGACATAGATTCTGTTATTTCAACCAAAAGAGTACCAGTTTTCTGTAATTATCTAAAATCCAACAACAGAAGTATTTAGATATAACAATTGTATTTCTACAACTCTTTTGCTATTATTTGGTGATACCCCAAATAATAGGGTAAAACATATTGTAAAACTTCCAATTTTATGAGAGATCTTTACTCATTTGAAACTACTATTCATACAGATTTATTTTTAGAGACTCTGTGTGGTCGGAGAAACTTACTCAGGGAAGTTATTCATAGATTTTTATGCTACCAGAGAATCTTCTGACCTTAATATTAGCAGTATCATTTTGTTTATAGCTAAATTAAGTGCTTAATTACTGACATAAGTAAGTGGTATATCCATCCAAGTTTAGACTATTTTCTATTAACGTTTAAATGTCTTATATTTGCTATCATGTAAACTTATTTGTATATATTTAGGAAGCCTAAGGTTTGGTTATTGAAAATTATTTTAGTTATGCTTTCAATTATTTAATATTTTCAAAAAAGAAATTTTGACCATAGTGTCTAAACTAGGAGTGTCAGAGATACAGGGTCACAATCCAGTGCTTTGTTTATATGAACTCCACTATGGTCAGTGAAAGAAGCAGTTATTGAAGAAAATTGAATATATGTACTGACAAGTGTGATAAAGAACCATAAATTTGTACTGGAGTATAAAAGGCCATCAGTAATTAGATAGGATTTCATAATGTATTTTTTAAGATAACCCAATTCTAAAATATTCCCTGTAACATGCAGTTTAAATCTGTTAACACCTCTTTTCTAAAACCTCCTACAAGTATATGAGAATTGAGTGCTATCCCACATAGTCGCCAGTAACCAGCATTGCCAAAATTCTGCATTTGTAATCCTTCCCACATTCAATATTTGAGCATTATTTGCTTTAGAGGTACAGATGTAGAAAATGACGTCTTTGTTTCATCAAAGAGAGTAGCAACTTCTGAATTACTGTTCAAAATTATTTTTAATTGATTGTGGGACAGTTGGAATGAGGGTATATAGTTCAGTGATAGAACAGAGTCTAGTAGATGAGAAATCCAAGGCTCAATCCTTTGTACCACAAAAATGGGCACAATTATGACAGTCAGTTAAAATATAAATTGTTTAGAGGTGTTAAGTTTTTGTATATTGATAATTTAGTGATGTGGTTATTCCTGTACCCTTTTCTTCAACTCTATGAAATTCCTTTGATCCATTTGGTGAATCCTAAATCATCCATCTACTGAGGGATATGTAGTTATAGCTAAATGGTGAATTCAAATATTAAGTCTTTGTCTTTAGATTTTCATGATATGAAATCTGAATATTGAAGTGGAAAGTTATTAAAATTTGCCTGTTCAATCAAATTCACCTCTATTTTAGAGTAAGGGTAAGAGAAGACAGTGAAATGTAAGCAAAGCTCAATTTCTCTATAGTAGATCATTATCTAGGTAATCTTATCAAGTTTTAAAGTTCTAGTTGACAACAGAGTGTAATCTTGTCAAGTTTTAAAGTTCTACTTGACAAAGAGTGGACCATTTCTCCATTTTAGTTAATCCCAGAGACACAGATCCTTTATGACATGAGCTAGAAATGGGCCTGAGAGCCTTATATTTTTATCTATTCTCCAAATATTCAGTGAGCTGAAGCTAAACATTGTAAAAGTGATAATGAATTTCAAGTACCCTTAAATACTTATAGCCACACTCCAAAAGTGGTTGAAAAAAGTTCTGGACCTGGAAAGGCCTTGCATTCAGCAATCTTGAAGGGAGATAGACCATGGTGGTTTCATGGATGAAACCACAGAATCAAGTTCAAAGAAAAGGAGGTCTGGATCTCAATAAAGAAAAATTCGGCCTGTGCCAAGGAGACCTAGGGTTTCAGGGTGTCTGCTTTGACTCCGAGGTCTTTGATCCATTTGGAGTTGATTCTGGTGCAGGGTGATATGTAAGGATCTAGCTTTAGTTTTTTACAAGTAGTTAACCAATTTTGCCAGCACCATGTACTGAGGAGGCTTTCTTCCATTCTACTTTTTGTACATGATGCTATGTCAAAAAACAAACCTTACAATTTGTGGAGGTGTGTGTGGTGGAGAAATGTAGTTGTGGAGATGGAAGGGAAGGGACGGTAGGGGAAAAACAAAGGAGGAGACAACAATGCTTGATAACAAATGTACTCATTACCTTGCTCATGTGATTATAACCCTTCTGTACAGTATTTATACAATAAAAACTTATTAAAAAAAAAAAAGAAAGAAAAGAGGTTCTACCCCAATACCTTGAGTTACCAAAAGTTATATAAAGGTCTACATAGCCTTTATAAAGCAGGTGGAAGTGGGAAGACTGGAAGCATTCCAATTAAGACTCAGTTTTTTGATACCAGATGGAACATACATATGAATTGCTGAGTTATTGAACAATAGCATTGTATTTCTTAACAGTTTCATTAGTGGGCAGAGTTTCTAGCTAATGTATAAGGAAAGTAACTTTTGAATTATTCTGAGGTATTTAAAATAACTTCCTTTTTCCATTAAAAGATAAGGAGACTTATAGGAATAACCTATATGTGAACTCAAATATTTTATTGCTAGTAGATCTAACAGAAAAATAGAAAAGACAAGAAACAAAAGGAATAAAATTTCTAGCTAATAGAGTTCAGAAAGGAAGACCAGAAATCTTAAAGCAATGTTTTTAAAATATAATTTTATTGTTATTAGTAAGATGTGATATAGAGGGATTACTATTTCATAATTCAGGTACATTTCTCTTTTTGGACATTGTCACTAGGTGGTTTAAAAAAACAACTTCAGTGATAAAGAGTGATATTAGATATTGAAATCAAATGCTGGGTTTAAGTTAATGTAGATTTATATGGGATTTAACACAGAGGGGAATCAAAAATTTACAACACAAAATTTTAAGAAATGTAGATTGCAAACAAGGAATAGGATGTGAATAATAGCAATATACAACCATATATAACCACACTGAATTCTGCATGGATGTTAGAGGTGAAACCTCTTCAGACTTTCTTTTCCTTTCAGAATTTCAAGTAAGAGAAAATAGGACCACATTTTGGAGATACCATTTGTTAAAATATATATAAGAAAAACATCATCAAAGTTTGAAACAGTTTACTAATTTTGGTGTCATTTATAAACCTGCTGTCAAAATTGAAAGGGAACCTTCAATTGTATTTATAAATATAAGATAAAACAGTATTACCCTCACTCATCGTCTTAGCTTACTCTTCTTGCATTTTATCTGCCTATGAACCATTGTTCAATTTTTTTAAATTTAATTTTATTTGTGAACATACTGTTCAATGTTTTTAAACAAAACTTATGTCCTAGAAAACAAATACCCATTGCAATAAAATAACCTACCTATTTCCCCCTTTTAAATTAGTGCTCTAAAAAATGTGACTATGCACAGCATATGGTTAGTCACCTTTGTTATGCTAAA
Source organism: Dipodomys merriami (assembly GCF_024711535.1). NCBI lineage: Eukaryota > Metazoa > Chordata > Mammalia > Rodentia > Heteromyidae > Dipodomys > Dipodomys merriami. The sequence goes on from NW_027206401.1 coordinate 43,812,951, forward strand.
CATCGTTACTTGATTTGAAACAATTTTGTCATGCGTGACCTTTTTACATGAAATGTGAGAATGTCTCTGTCTTTATCTTCAGGTTTTGGTGTTTTTCTTTTCTTCTTCTAGTGGCGATTCCTGGCAAAATGTAAGTCTCAGGCTATGCTGCAGAATCTATTTTTATAGGAGGAAATATCCTTCTGTATGATCCTCAAATGAAAAGCTGTCATCCATCTTCTGAATAGGCTTTATCCTTCTTTCAATGGCTAGTTTTTGAAACTGCTGATGACTAGAAGCAATTCTTTTTAACTCCCTAAATAAAGACATCAGTCTATCAGCAAAAAACAGTACATGAGCGGCAAGGGGCAGCTGTTGCCAAGAGGCGGTGGGGAAGAAGAACACTTTACCAGCTTAGTTAAAAGCTGCTAAATATTATTGAGTGTGTGTCACTGTGATGTGTCCTTACAATTTAAAAGGATGCTGCAAGCTACAGAATGTATTACTCTTTTTTTCTTTTCTTTTAAATGTATGCTATATTAACCTAAATATATAAATTCTTCTATGCAAAAGAGTCTTACCCTACCATCAAAGGTAATTAAAGTCAGAAAGAAAACTTCAAAGCCAAAATCAGAGCTGAATCCTAAATTGATCAGTTCACTTGAGGATGAAAGAAAAAGTATTATTCAGAGTGTCTTCAAGGAAAATAAAGGTGAAGTGCATGCACTTGCATGCGTGAGCACACGCACCCACACCCACACCCACAAATATAGTACTCCACCCTTGCTGACCTTGACCTTGCCTCTTTATTTTCCTTCATTGTGAAAATGGATACATTATCATTTGAATTTAATGGAAACAAATAGTGCATGGTGAGCAAATCATGAACAAGCAGAATTTATCCTTCACAGAGATTCTGTGTGTATGTGTGCTTGTAGGAGAATGAATTCTTTCATTTTATTTTTCTGGTAGATTTCAGAGGCTTTCGAGGCTTTCCTTTCTCCCGTGTTCTATAATGTAATAAAAGAGAAGTTTCTTAGGAATATTTTAAACATCAGTCTTGATGGACATTTTCTGTGCTTCTGTAGCACGCAAACTCATACAGTACCATGGGAAATATGTTGGGATTATTTTATTGGAGATTGTTTCCCCTCCATTTCCTTTTCTCTCTAAATTAGATCTTTGAAATGAACTATAGTTGCTGTCCCTTCTTCCCCCTGCTATCCAAACTCAGATTTTCTCCACCCTTCATATGAAACCCCATACAGATTTATCACTTTTTTCTTATTTTTTAATTTTGGTGTTGATACATACACATACACACACACACACACACACATATACAAACACACACACACACACAGGTGATTACATGGATCCTTTTCCACCTCTGATTCTCAATCTAACACTGTTTTTGAAAACATTCTTCATTTATTTCAAAGTTCTTATTTTGTTGGATATTATTGATATTTATTCTTGATATTTGAGATCCCAAACACAATATCAGTAATTATATAACTCTGTTCAGCCGGGCGTTGGTGGCTCATGCCTGTAATCCTAGCTACTCAGGAGGCTGAGATCTGAGGATCAGGGTTCATAGCCCAGCCCGGACAGGAAATTCTGTGAGACTGTTATCTCCAATTAACCACCAGAAAACCGGAAGTGGCATTCTGGCTCAAGTGGTAGAGGGCTAGCCTTGAGCTGAAGAGCTGAGGGACAGTTCCAAGCCCAGAGTTCAAGCCCAATGACTAACAAAAACAAAACAAAATAAAACAAAAAACAACAAAAGCTGTTTATGTGTGGATACTGGAATACTTTTGTGAAAAATATTTCCATGAGCTAAGATTGGTTGAAGGTTATTTTTTTAACAATGCTCAAATGAAATTTATTATAATAAATATAATTAGAAATATGTTATCCTTAAGTAATTGTACAAAGGAGTTGTCATTCAACAAAGTAGTTTATAAAAACAATGTGTCTTTTTATATTTAATTTTATTTTCAAGGTGATGGGGTTATATATATATGTATATAATATATATAATATAAATAATGTAAATATATATAAATATATATATAATATAAATAATATAAATAAATATATTTTTATATAAAAGCATATATACTCAATATGTATATATAATGGTGTTATATATGTAATATAATGAGTACATATCTTGTCAAACATTGTTACCCCTTTCTTTTTTTCCCACTTTTCCTCCCCTCTGGTTGAAGGTTCTTAAGCTACTGGAATCACCATTATATATGGATATTGATAATAAACTAGTTCATTAATATTCTCCATAGATATGCTTGATTTTTCTGCATTACAATACAGTTTTCTATTAGAATTGTGTAATAAGCATAAGAAAAGTGAAGCAGAGAAACAGGATACTTCAATTTGTAGTGTACCTAATGTTTATTTCTCTTTCTTAACTTATTTAAACATACATTTATATGATATATATGTGTATGTAAAATGCTTACATCTATATCTAGACAATCATCTGTAGAGTCATTTTCTAATTTTTTTGGTTTTTTTTTTTTACTTTTGTTGGGGGTGGGTGCTGGTCCAAGGATTTGACAGGCACTATAGCTGAGCTCTTTTATTTAGGGTTAAGATTCTAACACTTTAGTCATAGCTCCACTTTTGGCTTTTAGGTAGTTTTTCTTGAAGATAAGAGTCCTAAGAGAACTTTCTCCCTGGTTTCCCTTTGAACCATGATTCACAGAGATCTGCTTCCTGAGTTGCTACAGTTACAGCCATATACCACCTGTGTCCTGCTATTTCTTTTTTCTTATGAAATGTGATTAGACCTCTCTTGTCAATTGCTACAACTATTTGGAGAGATTGCAGGCCTCCTATAAGTGTTTCTAAAACATGACCACACATCCAATGGACAAGAGACTGTTCAGTTACAGTTTTGTACTCTTCTTTAAATCATGCTTACTAAATCAGAATTTGGGGGCTATGAATGCTTCAGATTAGATTTATTGTCATAATTGTTCAGTCATTCTGAAACAGTTGAAATATTGGTATATATGTGGTACTATATGACTAATAATAATAGATTAAATAAAACACCAAATGTCCCTTAGGAAGTTATCACACAAATTAGCAGATAATAAGTAAGTGAGAATTTCTTCTCCCAACCTCTAGTTTGTTCCACTGAATTTTTTTTTTCTGAAAGTAAACATTTCTGCCCCAACCATTAGCTTGTAAAAAAAAAAAAATTAAAAAGAAAAAAACAACACCTTTTCTCTGGGATGATGAAATTTAGGAAGCATCATAGTTGAGAGCTGTGCGGTTATGTGTATAAGTGCATTCTTTTTTTTTTTTTTTTTTTTGTCGGTCATGAGGCTTGAACTCTGGGCCTGGGCGCTGTCCCTCAGCTCTTCAGCTCAAGGCGAGCGCTCTACCACTTGAGCTACAGTGCCACTTCCGGTTTTCTGGTGGTTTATTGGAGATAGGAGTCTCACAGTCTCTCCTGCCCGGGCTGGCTTTGAACCGCGATCCTCAGATCTCAGCCTCCTGAGTAGCTAGGATTACAGGCGTGAGCCACCAGCGCCCAGCACAAGTGCATTCATTTTTGATATGGTATAGTTTGTATGACATAAGTTAGGAAGCCAAGAGTATTATTTTCCCATTCACCAGGCAAATCAAATGGAAGTACTGATAATTTATGGTCAAGCCTATCCTATATACTCCGAGCTAAATAGTCAATGACAACATTCACTGGACAAATAACTTCTTCACTTGCTTGATCCTACATATTATCTGCTTCATGTATTTGTTAGGAGTTAAGATTCAGGAATAGTTTCTGTCAGAGAGTGAGTAGTAGAGGGAGGGTTTGGGGCTAAAAAGGAGGAAGAATATAGTCATCACATTTTATTAACTGAGTGAAAATCACAGATACGTTTAAGTTCTTTTCTTTTCTTTTCTTTTCTTTTTGGATCAAGAAAATGTGGCATATATAAACAGTGGAATTCTATGCCTACTTCAGAAAGAATGACACTGTCCCAATTTTTAGGAAATGGAAAGACCTTGAAAAATATCTTGCAGTTTTTAAGATGCTAATATTTTCTAAGCTAACCTATCATCTGTTAAATTTGAATATAAATAATTTATTACATGGCAATTTTCTTCTCAAATTCTTTAGTCTCTCTACATTTTCAGTTATTTAACTGAATTTGAACATTTGGTTCTATTTGGTGTGTAGGATTTATAATATTTTTAATTAATTGCAATTCTGTTCAAAATATGAAAGCTATAGTTGTTGATTTGTTAGACACATGAAAACCTCAGTATATTCGTTTTTGTGTTTTTTGTTTTTTTTTTTATTTTCAAGGTGCACAGATGGGTAACGGTTATACAGATTCTCAGTATATTCAGTATATGTTGAAGTATGCCAACACATCTACATCCATCACATACATTAGCTCCTCCATCATTTCCTCACGGCCTCAATGATTAATCAAAGAATGATTTAATAATTAAACTTTGCTTTTCATTTTTATGAAAATTTTGTTACAATTCATTATGATATAATATCATTGGTGTACCAATTCTACATTTATAAAGCAATGACTTTTTGATAGTATAAATTAAAATATTAAGAAAAATGAAATATTTAAAAATTTAAAAAATATTAAGAAAATTTCATTTCTTTTCCTATTTTGTAATTGTAAGAATAATTATGTATGTATCTTAATATCAATAATTCTATGAATTCTAGATTGTACAATCATCTCTTTTTGTTGTTTGAACTAATCTAGATATTTGCCTTCTAGATATAGGAGATTCACAGTTTACTTTTAAATGAACTCAAATTCAGCACCAAAAAATCTCGAAGTGGAGTTGTGGCTCAAGTGGTGGAGCATTAGCCATGTGCACAAAAACTTCAGAGACGGAACCCAGGCTCTGAGTTTAAACTCCAAGGCTGACACAAAAATAAAAACCACAACATTAGCAATGACAAAACAACAAAAAACATAGGTAACAATGAAACCATTTAAAATTGCAGAAAATAATAGTTTAATAGAGAATATATAGCAAAGAATAGTAAAGAATGTGACCAAATGATATGCCTGTATCGAAAAATAACAATGATCCTCCCTACATTGTATAATTAATATTTATTGATAAAAATGTGAGAATATTGAGAAAATGCTGACAAACACATACATATATTACTAAGATAAAAAAGGATTTAACATAAATTTCAAGATTAAATATATCTATATATTTATTTATTACTAGTAAGACAGCCTATATCCAATAAATCAATCTCTGCTAAGTGAAAATGGAAAATTTCAGAACTTTAGCTTTCTACATTTTCCATCCCATAAATATAACCGAGATACCTAAGAATGTTGTTTCATGATTTTAGCTATGTGACAGTCATTTACTGGTTTTAGTTTATATCCTTTGAGGGTTGGTATAGAGAATGATTGCTAAACTCCAGTGTCTATTCTCACTCCATTCACAATATAACATATATTTTATATATGATTACTCATAAAATATTTTGTTGTTCATTTTAACTGTCCCAAACAATATAACTAAAAAACTAAGGTTGCATGCTAAGAATTAGCATGAACTTATTGCCCCATTTGTTAGGAAATGGAAAGTCTTGGAAAAAATTATATTAAGTGAAGTAAGCCAGGCTCAAAGAAACATAGGTCCCATGGTTTCCCTTATTTGCAATAACAGTATATGTCTGAGACAAGCAGAAAAGGTCAGATAAATTGATGTTAGGCGAAATGAACCCCAAGATAAGAACTCAAATGGCTTTTCTTCTTGCTATTATTTCTAACATATTTATAAGATTATTTTCTTTGTTGCTTTGTATGTCCCTCCCCTACGGTATAACCCCTATTTTCACTGGATTTGATGTTGGTATAATTTGTGGAGGGGAAGGGAAAAAAAATTGTTTGAATAGGGATACAGGTGGACCCATTGCAACAATGAGATGTAGAAGACGTTATATCCAAAAACGAACTTTACAACTTTGGCTGGGTGTTGGGGGGCTGGGGAGGGTGGGGGGGAGGGAGAGACAAGAGGGGAGGGGAAGTGGGGGTTGATGGGAAGGGATGGGAAGGGGAAACAAAGGAGGAGGCAACAATGCTTGATAAGAAATGTACTCATTACCTTGCCCATGTAATTGTAAGCGCTCTGTATGGTATTTTCACAATAAAAATAAAAAATATATAAATAAATAGAGATATAAAAGGTAAAGTAAAAGGAATCTAAAATGCATCAAAAATTTAAGCATAGCTGACTGGTACTCTATTATCAAAATTAAATATTCAGAATCAAGCAAGGTGATGGTGGCTTATGCCTGTAATCTTAGCTCCTCTGGAGGTTGATACCCAAGTATGACAATTCAAAGCCAGCCCAGGTAGAATAGTCTGTAAGACTTTTATCTTCAATAAATCATGAAAATGTGAAAGTGGAGCTATGGCCCAAGTGGTAAGGTGCTAGCCTGAAGTATAAGTTGCTAAGAGACATATTCAGGTCCTGAGTTCAAGCCCCAGTACCAACATGCACATCATCACCAACATGCACACCTGTGCCATACACACAGAAGATTTGGCATAATATTAAAATTCATTGCCATACCTTCTGACTCTTGCTTCTGGCCAGTATTTTGCCATTGTCTTATAGCCTTGGATCCCTTAAAATCTTTGAATTGAGCTTTCTCCTGACTACTCTCTACTCAGAACTGACTTCCTTCCTGTTAACTGATTTTGATTTGAATGCTTTACTTCTTCTTCATCAAAAGGTATACATTTGGAAAGGGGTAAAAAATTGCTGCTTCTCTATTACACAATTGGAAGACTACAGATAACAATAAAATATTGTGCATTTCTAATCTAGAAGAAAAAACTTAAAAAGTTTTTGCCATAAAAAATGATAAATGGCTGAGCACTGGTGGGTCATGTCTATAATCTGAGTTATCAAGAGGCTGAGATTTGAGCATCATTCTCCAAAAAAAACAAACACCCCAAAAATCATGTCTCCAATTAACTATCAGTAAAACCTAAATGGAGCTGCTTAATGGGTAGAGCCCTAGTCTTATTTAAATAGTTCAAGGACATTTTCCAGACCCTGAGTTCTAGACCCAGGGCAGGCAGGCAGAAGCAATAATGTTTGAAGAGATAGACATATTTCACCCTATTTAAGCACAATGTAATGTGTGTGTCTATTTGAGCCTTGTGTGATATCCCACTAATAAGGAAACTTTATGCTTTAACCATATCATTGTCTTATAGATTTATCCCAGAAAGGATATTGTTAAAAATTTATTGAATAAATGAAGCTGTTAAAACAATATATATATATATATATATATATATATATATATATATATATATATATAAATGGAATAAAATTACTTGTGGCAAAAATTCTGATGTTTTAAGTAGCACCTTGTGTGGAAATGATTTTATTTCCCTCAAAGTTCTGAGAAGTGTCTGAACCAGTTGCTTAATAATTTCTATTAAATTCTTTAGTGAAAAATATGCATTTTCAGGCTGGGAAGAAGGCTCAGGGATAGAGTCCTTGCCTTGCAGGCACGAAGACCTAGGTTCGATTCCTCAGCACCACATAAGCAGAAAAAAGCCGGAAGTGGCTCTGTGGCACAAGTGGTAGGGCACTAGCCTTGAGCTGAAGACCTAAGGGACAGTGCTCATGCCCAGAGTGCAGGCACCACAATCAGCATATATATATATATATATATATATATATATATATATATATGCATTCCCCTAGACACTGTGTTGGAAATGAACTACGTAACTTGGGGAGGAGACCTGGAGGGCTGTAAAGAGGGAAAAACCTGGGAGAAAATGAGGGAGAAGGTGGCACTGTTCAAAAAGAAATGTATTCATGTAACTATAACCCCTCCATACATGACCTTTACAATAAAATTTAAAGAACAAAACAAAAAATATGTATTGAATGCAGTTCTAATAAGAAACACAGATAATAAAATGATATAATATATACCATTGATACAATCACCTTTCTGTGTGTGTTGGTGCTGAGGCTTGAACTTAGGGCCTGGCTATTATTCCTTAGTATTTTATTTCATGACTGGCACTCTGCCACGTGAGCCACAGTTCCACTTCTGGCTTGTTCATGGTTAATGAGAGTTTAAGTGTCTCTAGGATTTGACTGCCTGTGCTGGGATCCTTAGATCTCAGACTCCTGAGTAGTTAGGACTACAGACATGAACCACTGGCACCCAGGTTTGAAATCCACTGGTCTTATAATGTTTCCCTGTTTTTTATTCTTTATTTTTGTGAGCTTTATGCATGTTGCTTCAATTTTAACTTTGCTTATGTCATTTTTTAAAACTTCTTCTCTTCTCTTTATCTCTCTCTATATTTTACAAGAATCTAGGGCCAAGAGTTAAACTAGCTCCATTCCTTCCATTTTAGGTAAATCAAAGTTCACTAAGCTATACTACTTCAAAAAGGATGCAGCCTGTTATAAGTAATATTGATTGATCAAGTAATGATGTAATTATTGCCCTCCAGGTCTCTATGTGTTTAAGTACCTGAAGAGAAATATTGCTAATAACCTTTTCTTAGCCAGTCACCTTCATCTTTACTAATAATAAAAAATCATCAAACCATTGCACAAATTACAAAGAGCAATCCTTAAAGGAGGTTTAATTTCTTTTTGCAGGGTGGTTATTAGTTGGAGTGTGACTGTGGGGAGCTTTGAGTTTTCTGGTGAGAGTCTGGATTTGCCTTAGAATTCCAAGTTCTCATATTTGTAATAGACCAACTACACTTCAGTGATATAAAATCAGAAGAAAGAAACGTTTAATGTGCTAATTTCTAGGATGAGGGATAAGACGAGAAGATGGCATATTAACTCATGAAAATGATGTCTTTAAAAAGGCCTTGACATATTTTATAGTAAACTCATCCTCATAAAAAGAGCATTCTCATGACTATCCTTGAAAATAACACATAAATGTATGTGTGCCTGGAAGTGACTCTATTATAATTTTCCATTGCACTAGATTTGAGAGCATTATATTTCTTCAATCATGGATTTGGAAATATAAAATTAGGGATAGGTTCTTAGTAAGTACACAGAGAAACTCCATAAATTTCCAATTGAACATGGGACAAATATATAAAATAAATTGCTAAAAATGGTGTTTCCAATTGAATTATTTATGTGTATAGAAATACATATATCAGATGTAAAATTGGGGGACTTTTAAAATCCAACAAATATATTTAGCATGAAATTTTATATGTAAGAAATAAATTATTTTAATATTTTAAAACTACTTATTTATTCTTGTAGTGGCAAAAATGTGAACTAAGACAATCTTTTAGACATATAAATATATGTTTATATATCATTAGTAGGTACTGATTACTAAGTATACAAATATGTAAAAGTATATACTTATATGTACATATTAAAACATTTATATATTATTCTAAGTAATAAATATATAAATCATCTACATTTGGATTTAATAATTATTTTTAATTATATTTAATTATATTTTATTTTATTTTCCTTAAGTTATCTTAAGTTGCACAAAATAGTTGCTATTCAAAAAATTCATTCATAAGTACAATGCATTTGGATCAATGTTACCACATTCATTCTTTCCCATTTCTCCTAATCTTACCCTTGCCTCAATTTTCTAATTTTCATAGGATATACATGGAATGTTTGCCTGATTTCTCTGCTTTCTCTCTCTTCATTCATCTACCTTTTCCTGTTGACCTCACTCCAGTCCATAATTATTCTTGCAAGGTCTACAAGCCAGAAATATCATAATCAAAACCTTTCTGGATTAAATTTAGCAAATCCAGAGTAGAAGGTGATAGAGATTCTAAATTTTTGTGAACAATTTAACATAGAATTGTATATTAAAGCTGTGAAAGCAACATGAGAACAAATATCTCTAGACAAAAACAAAAATGGAAGATCAATTTGTTAAAGTTCTGTTGCCCTATTAATTAGAAAATTTAAGAACATTGTGTTTTGCCATGGCAATGAAGCAAGTCTCTGAGCAAGTAAGAAAGGACCCATTCTGATAGTAAAAGGAGATTTTGAACATGGATAGCTTAGTAGGAGTCAAATCAAAGCCAGGCACTTAGCTCATTGATACTCTCTTTTGAGAATGTATGAGAGGATGTTCCAGCTTAAAAAAAAATCAAAATAGTCCATATGTATACATATTACATAATATGTATATATATTAGGATGGACCTAATAAATTGCATGGAAAAATGTCTAACAAATCTTGTACAAAGAAACTGGACATTTAACAAATAATAGTAAATAATAGTAAATAGTGTTAAAAACTGGACATCAAAAATGTCACAATTGATATCAGTGCCATGATCATATTTCAAAAAATTATATGAATAAATAATTCAATAAAGGGTAAATCCATAGTTGTGAGGTTGTTTATTTATATTGTTATTAAGGGTAGGTTTATATCTTTTTAATGTTATTATCACATTATGTTAACCAAATGGAGACATAATTGCAAATGACTAATTTAAAATAAAAAATATTATTTTTAGTAATCAAGGCTAAGACGATTAAAAGTTTTGAGATATTGTAGAAAACATACTGACTATGAAAAATTAACTAACAAGATATTTTAGACTGACAAAGTACTCAATTAGATTAACTAGATTGTCTGTATCTTAAAATATGCTACAAATCTTTGCAGTATTGTGCTTTCAACTGTAGAATTTTTTCGAGAAAAACTCACAGTTTTTCAAGAAGTAAAAGAGACTGTGGAGTGAATTTTCTTCATTAAGATGATTGGATACAAAAGACTTCACATAGAAGTCCCCTATGACCCAGCAATCCCACATTTGGGCATTTACCCAAATGTTTACAAACAAGACCACACTAAAGCTACCAGAACAACTATGTTTATTGCAGCATTATTTACCATAGCTAAGATATGGAACCAACGCAGATGCCCCTCAGTAGATGAATGGATCAAGAAAATGTGGTATATATACACAATGGAATTCTATGACACCATCAGAAAGAATGACATTGCCCCATTTGTTAGGAAATGGAAAAACTTGGAAAAAATTATGTTAAGTGAAGTAAGTCAGGCCCAAAGAAACATAGGTCCCATGGTTTCCCTTATTTGTAATATCTAGTAGATGTATGAGTCAAGCAGAAAAGGTCAGATAATGTGAGGTCAGGAAAATGAACCCTTAGATATGTATTTTAATGTTTTTTCTTTCATGCATTTATAAGATTATCTCTTTGTTGCTTTGTATGTCCCTCCCCCACAGTATAACCCCTGCTTTCACTATATTTGATGTCAGTATAACTTGTGGAGGAGATGGGGAAAAACCAGTTGTTTAAGGATACAGGTGGACCTGTTGCAACAATGAGAAGTACAAGTTGTCATGTCCAAAACGAGCTTTACAACGTCGGGGGGGGGGGGGGGGGGCGGGGAAGGAGAAGGATTGGGATTGGGGGGGAGGGAGGAGGCTGGGAAGGGATGTAAAGGGTAAACAAAGGAGTAGGCTGCAATGCTTGGTAAGAAATGTGCCCATTATCCTGCCCTTGTAATTGTAACTCCTCTGTACAGTATGTTCACAAATTAAATTAAATTAAAAAAAAAGATGATTGGATAAAGGAAAAAACAATGTTAAGATTAAATATATGTCAATATGCAAAATAATATTAATAGCTAGATTTTAAATTGTATGACTTGTATAATATTAGGAAACAAAATAATAGTCAAGCTTATAATATTCATGTATTAATATGTTAACATACTTTTAATAATATGTCAACAGGTTGTTAACTTTATGTTGATTATATATAATTATGTTAACATAATACATTAGTATGTAAAAATAAAACAACTTATAGTTGTCAGGGCTATATGATTATAGAAAATTGTATTGCTTTATATTTGGGATGGGGTAAGTTATAATCCCTGCCTTCTGGAGACTGAGCCAAAACATCACAATTCTGAGACCAGCATGTACTACATAGTGAATTCCTATTAAGTTTGTCTACCAAGAAAGTCTCAAAACAACAACAAAAAGATATGGCACATTTAAATGGGCTAATAGGCACAAAATAGCTTTAAATTGGTAGTTTTAAATATCTGTCCTGATGTAAAAATATTTAAGCATGTTTTTAATTTTTTTCTGAGAAACTAAAGCTTTCAGAAAAGTAGGTATTTCAATTTGTTTGTCATAACTGGAAAACATTTTAATATAATTCAATGGGAAAATACTAGGTGTTAATTTGATTTCTTGTGTACACACATCTATTATTTTATTGTTAATATAAAGATGATGTACACAAGGGTTATAGTCAGGTTTGAGTACTTTTTTTTTTTTTTTTTTGTCGGTCGTGGAGCTTGAACTCTGGGCCTGGTCGCTGTCCCTCAGCTCTTCAGCTCAAGGCAAGCACTCTAGTGCTTGAGCCATAGCGCCACTTCCGGTTTTCTAGTGGTTTATTGTAGATAAGAGTCTCACGGACTTTCTTGCCTGGGCTGGCTTTGAACTGTGATCTTCAGATCTCAGCCTTCTGAGTAGCTAGGATTACAGGCTTGAGCCACCAGCGCCCAGCTTGAGTACATATCTTTTTGGACAATATTCCCCATTCCCTTAATCTCTCCCATTTTCCCTCCCGTACTCACTCATAGGTTGTGTAGTTCATTTTTCATATAGCTCTAGTGAGTACCACTGTTGCAGTTTGTTCATCCATTTTTCATTTTTCCTTCATTTCTTTGTCCCCTCTTGCCTAGACTGATAAATTAAAAAAAGAGACATAAAAGGAAAATAAAAGCAACAACAATGAAAAAAACCACTTGTTTATATTTCCTGGAGTGTATATGATTTATAATAATTTTATACAATAAATAAATATTATTAAATTAAATAAATTATATTAATGAATATTTTATATTCAATAATAATTATTATATCAATAAATATATTATTAAATATTGAATACTGACTAGTTGTCCCTTGAGAACTCTCTCTTCATATATATATATATATATATATATATATATATATACATACATATATATATATGTGTGTGTGTGTATGTATGGCAAAAAAATAGCCAAAAAGTTATCTCATATGCAAACATTATTCATGTATAAGTTATATACACATACGTAATCAAATAATGAACTAATGAAGGGCATACCAGTATTTTAGCTTTGAAATATTTATCTTTCAGATTTCAGTTATAGAAAAGAGTATGCAAATATCTGCTTTAAAGGAAAACATTTTTAATGATATCTTTCTAGGAATTGAAAAGATAGGAGGATCCTTTTGGAACAAATGAATGTGAAGTAATTATTTCAAGAGAAAACTATTCTATAATAGAAAGTTGCTATTTATAGAAACTAATTATAAGAGGATTTCACTAATTTTAAAGGTGCCTGGCCAAGGTGAAAAATTAAAAGGAATCATTTTGGCTGTGTTTCATCATCTGACTTTGGAGTTGCCCTTAATCCCAAATACCTGAAATGGAGTGGCCCATAGAACTCTCTGACCCAGTCCCAGAGAACACTCACATTTCAGGACTCTGGATATACACGTCCACAATGTGAAATCCTTAAAGATTGTATTTAAAATTCCTCAGTTCTTCTAGATATGCTTCCTCCATTAAAATACATGCAATTCACATTAGTGATAAGAAATTGCTGTTATTGACAAATCAGCCTTATTTAACTATTGCTGTATTTTGTAATTTCATAATTCTCTACGAAGTGAATGACTCCACCATTAATAAGACAATATTTTATTAAATTATGTCCTTAGGATCCAAAAACTGAAATGTTCTGTGCAAATATGTTCATCATCAGAAAAAAAAAATACAAAGAATTTGGCCACAAAGAATTTTCTAGCATGGATTCTCTTGGTGGTCAAAGGTTCACACTGGTTGTGAAGCAATTGGTTCTCCTTTTATTATGATTCAGATGTCAGTTTCTTATGTTTACTTGGTGTTATTATGACAACAAATCCAGGTGATATAAACTTATGTTAAATAATAATGAAAGACAATATTTCAGAAACACACATGTATTTCTTCCATCCTAAGCACAAGAAATGAAACTTCTACCTTGTTATCAAAGCTTGTTCCAAAAAAAAATTGCATAGTTTTTAAGTCTAAAACCAGATTAAAGGTTTGCATCTATATGAGAACAGAAAAAATCTTAACTTTTTCCCAATAATACACGGAGAAAATAGTGTGGAAGAAACAGATTTCGTAGGGGAACAATAGCATACACTAAAAGATAGCAAACATTTTCTCTGTTGATATTGAAACCTGACAGTATCTTGAATTATTGTGATAAATAGAAAACTGACAGTATCTTGAATTATTGTGATAAATAGCATAGACTTCAATTAACATTTATTCATTTCAAACTGGTGTTTGAACTGGGGTCACATGTCTTCTCAGTAGATGTTTGCATCATTTGAGACATGCCTCCACTTTATTTTGCATTAATTATATTTTAGATAGGATCTCATAATTTTTTCCCTCACAGACTATGATCATTTTTTTGACCACAGGTTGTGAACATTCTACATATAGTTCCAATGTAGCTAGTAAAACATGGAAAAACATATTCAGCTTGTTCATTGAGAGGACTTTTTACAGAAACTAATCTTAAAATACAATCCCCTCATCTCTACATTAAGAGTAGCTGGGATTACACACCTGCATTTCTAAACCTGGCCTGCTCATATTTACATGCATACCAAGTTATATTGCCTTAAATATATTTCTTTCATGGGTAACAGATTTTACAAAAATATTTGGGGGGCTGGGAAGGTGGCTCAGTGGTAGAGTGCTTGCCTTGCATGCCTGAGGCCCTGGTTCAATTCCTCAGCACCACATAAACAAAAAGCAAAAAGCCAGAAGTGGCACTGTGGCTCAAGTGGTAGAGCACTAGCCTTGAGCTGAAAAGCTGAGGGACAGTGCCCAAGCCCAGAGTTCAGGCCCCAAGACCAGACCCCCCCAAAAAATTGGGGTATAAGGACAAAAGAATAATATATAAATTCTGAAGTGTCTTCATGAGAAGAATACTGTCACATTTTTTTCTTCACCAGAGGGTGGAGGTGTGTGTGTGTATGTATGTGTATGTGTGTGTGTGTGTTTGTGTGTGTGTGTGTTTATGTGTTTTCTAAAAAAGGAAAAGAAAGCTCAGTTACTATACTTGGAAGCATCTGATATTACTCACTTATATATATATATATATGTAATACATGAATATGAGTGTATATATATACTATTATTATTCATATGTATCCTAGAGATTTAAATTTACACATGAATATACACACTTAAACACACGTAAATGAACATCTCCCTTTTATAAAATAAAATATTTACATAGTCAAAGAAGAGTCATTTAAACAAGGTATTTGTGAGTATGAAAAAAAAACAGTGAGAAATTTCAAATTGTTTTGGGAAAGTAAGGGACAGGGCAAGTAACAGAGGGGTAATATTGGTTGGCGTACATGACAAGCATGTGGGAAGTTAACAATGAAATCCATTCCTGTATGACTAATATAAACTAATAAAAAGTAGATTCCTTTATAGATTATGTTGGCATTAATTTTTACAGATGTGTGCCTTAGGTTTATTAACGTGTCATGCATATATTATGATTATTTAATTTACATTTAATAGTTCTTTTCCAAATTAGCTCTCAAGATGGAACGTCCTTCTACTGTCTTTCTGCACAGCTCTTGCAATCTATAAAATCATTTTGTCTTCTTATATTCTGTTGGTAAGATTATTTCTAAGATAACTCCTGGGAAATATTCTCTTTGAAATGAGCAATACTTAATGAAAAATATATACATATTCATTAAATGGATGATATTGAAGAAAAAATATTGTTGGTTCATAATCACTTTGAGCAGAATTATTTTGAACATGAAAGAAATCATCAACTGTTAATAATCTGAGGATCAAAGAGTGAGGGAGAAAAGACGAGGGGCTGGAGGGGGAAGCACAGGATGCTGGTGTGGCTGAATTCAGGGTTCAAGCTAAGAAAGACTGGAAAGGTAGTAGTAAGTTTGTGCTCAGGGTGTGCCTGACAGAAGCAGGATAGAAGGACAGAAGCAGATAGGCGACTTCAGCCATTGGAAAGGGAAAGAAGCAGGGTTCTTGCCCCCAAATTTCTGACTTGACTCACCATATTATAAGATTTTCACCAATTCTAGTTTGCTTTTCAGTGAAAGAAAGTAAGTACATGGTTTGGGTTTTATTTATCTACAATCAAACTCTTCCACTCAAATTATTGAATGAAGATCCATTTTCATAAGTATTTCTGCTCCTGGAAAGGATCTATGCACATTTAGGACTGTCAAAACATATCATCAGGATTAATTGTGTCAGTTTGGAATTCAGATTTGACAACTGGCTCTCCTGCTAAGTATTAGTGGACTCAATTTATAGAAGTAGGAATTGCTTCTGCTTTTTTTAAGACACGATATTCTTCCTGGTGTGTGTGTGTGTGTGTGTGTGTGTGTGTGTGTGTGTGTGTGTGTGTGTGTGTGTGTGTGTGTGTGTGTGTGTGTGTGTGTGTGTGTGTGTGTGTGTGTGTGTGTAGATATTTTTTCAGGACACAGATTTGGAAATATTTTAAACTGGCAATGTTATAACTATTTTTATCATTCTGTGTTCAGGAGATTAAGAATGTACAGTAAGGTGATGAACTAGATAGATAGAATAACATAGAAAACATAGAAAGCCTAGGCTAAATTTAGCCTTTTGTTCTAAATGGACATATAGCCTGTGTGTAGTAGCAATGTAATACTGAAATGAATGTATTCATAATAGTGGACATCAGAGACAAGACATCAGAAAATGACAACTGTTTTCTACTTTGTGTTTCACTGTAAGCTATAAAGAGAAAGCTCTATAAACAAAAAATATGAAATGAATACAAATTTAGTTGCTTAGAGAAATCAATTATGATTTCTAATTTTCACTTCTAAGACTCAGAAGTAAGTTTGAGAACTGAACTTATAGGTATGTACTGAAAGTGATTTTTTTTGAAAACAGATTTTCTCATATTAAAAAAGCTTTGATGCTTTTTGTTTGAAAATATATAAGAAATGTACTCATTACCTTGCTCATGTAACTGTAACCACTCTGTATAGTATTTTCACAATAAAAAACTTAATATATATGCAAAAGAAGGGCTTAAAAGTAAACTTGCTTTAATATCCACTCTGTAAATGACCCATGATACAATATACCATGGGAATGAAAACTGTTAACATCTCTCTCTAGCTGTTAAAATTAACCAGTAATGAGAGGATTAGAAATTTACTCTGAGAAATACTCATCTCTTTGAGCATAGGATTTTACTGGTTTTATGATGTCTTGTCTTTGAAGATTGTTCACAATCAAATGCAGCCACAGTGGTTTAAAAAATTAAAAAAAAAACTTGTTGGAAATTTAAGTATTACATCATTGAATACTTTCTAAAGCTAAAGAATTTAAGTTTAATTGAGTAAGCATATAATAAAATTGTCAAACAGGTCACGTGCAGAATATTTTTCAATGTGAATAAACATTGAATTCAAACTCTAGTTACTAATATGCATTACCTTATAGCTATATATTTATTTACTTATTTTTGTCATTCCAGAGGCTTTAACTCAGGGCCTGGGCACTGTCCCTGAGCTTTTCGTCAAGGATAGCACTTTACCACTTGAGCCACAGTGTCACTTCTGGCCATTTCTGTTTATGTGGTACTAAGGAACTGAACCCAGGGCTTCATGCATGCTAGATAAGCACTCTACCACTAAGATATATTACCAGACCTCTTATTGCTATTTTTAACAGAATGGAAACTGATCACAAAATGTTTCTGACTAAATTCATCATTGACATACAGTTTTATGTATTGTTTTTCATAAGAATTTTGTTTTTATAGAAGGTGTATATTTTTGTAAAATAAAGTCAAGTAGTGATACTTTATTAAGTTACATAGAATTCATTTTGAGACATTGTGGCATTTCCTTACAAGAGTAACTTTAGGGGGCACTGTGTTGTCAGTGGACATCTCATCCTAGACAAGACACATCACCTCATTTGCTTCCTTCACATTTCTTGTCAAAGACATCAAGTAGAAAGCATTAAACTTTTCTCATAATTGTATTTATTCACTAGCATATTGCCTGGATGAACAAATTTAAATGTTGTTGAAGACAATGTTTTGTTTGTTTCTTTTAAGTTACAGATCAGAAGTAACTGTGAGATGAAAATTGTGATCTTCAGTGTGTTTTGATGTTAAACAACTTAGAACTAACAATATTAGCAGTGAAAAGGTGAGCAAATGGGTGTGAGGTAAAGTCATGTAATAACAAATGTTGGCGTTGAAAATGGATGCTGGCCATTGGTCATCTTCAGAACAAAGCCACTGGTGATAACCAAAAGTGAAAGGCAAATCAATCAATCAATCAATCTATCTATCTATCTATCTATCTATCTATCTATCTATCTATCTATCTATCTATCTATCTATCTATCTATCTATCGATAGTGAGTGTGCTAATTATAGAGAACCAATAGGTAAAGGAAAAACAATAAAATATAACTACAGCCAAAACAGGTGATAATAGTAAATATTTCCATTTGGTGTTCCCAGTAGTTCTGTAAGCCCCAACCCCACCCCTGCTTTATTAGTCATCTGTGCCATGAACATTAGATTTTGATTCCAAAGCAGATCCTTCTTCTCTTAGAGAGATCAAATACTTCTCAACAATGGTGCAAGCTTCTAATAAAACTTCTCCCTCTTTCTTGCTTCTTATCAAATTGACTACTTTGGATGAATTAATGGAATTACAGCTGATAAAGCTACCTGACTAAAGCTTCCACTAATTATATTATGTTGTATGCTTTTAATATATTACCTGTATGCCACATTTATTGAATAAAATATATTAATATCTGATCTTAGATAAAATAATTCAGAATCAGACATTTACACAAAAATACCTTTATATATAAAGAAACATCAAGAAAATCATAAAGCCCACCAAGCTAAATTATAATAGAAATTAGTTCTATTGGAAAAAAGAAGAAGAAGAAGAAGAAGAAGAAGAAGAAGAAGAAGAAGAAGAAGAAGAAGGAGGAGGAGGAGGAGGAGGAGGAGGAGGAGGAGGAGGAGGAGGAGGAGGAGGAGGAGGAGGAGGAGGAGGAGGAGGAGGAGGAGGAGGAGGAGGAGGAGGAGGAGGAGGAGGAGGAGGAGGAGGAGGAGGAGGAGGAGGAGGAGGAGGAGGAGGGAGAAGAAGAAGAAGAAGAAGAAGAAGAAGAAGAAGAAAAGAAGAAGAAGAAGAAGAAGAAGAAGAAGAAGAAGAAGAAGAAGAAGAGGAGGAGGAGGAAGAGGAGGAGGAAGGGGAGGAGGAGAAGAAGAGGGAGGAGGAAGAGGAGGAGGAGGAGGAGGAGGAGGCAGCAGCACAATCCCAAGCATAGGACCTTTTTCCTCCAAAAATTAAAAAAGGAATAAATAAATGAATAAATAAACAAATAAATGATGAATAGAATATTCTACCTTAAACTAATAGAAATGCCTGGGCCAATTTCTCAAATTCCTTCAACAATAAAATGACACCTTAAATTTTTATTCAGAAAAGGTAACCCTACTGCATTGTTGGTTGGAGTGCAAACTTGTTCAACCACTTTGGAAAGTAGTATGGAGGTTCCTCCAAAGACTCCACATGGAGCTCCCCTATGACCCAGCAATCCCACTTCTGGGCATTTACCCAAACGATCACACACAAGGCGATACTAAAGCTACCAGCACAACTATGTTTATTGCAGCATTATTCTCCATCGTTAATATATGGAACCAACCCAGATGCCCCTCAGTAGATAAATGAATCAAGAAAATGTGGTACATATATATACTTTAGGAAATTGAAAGACTTGAAAAAAATTATGTTAAGTGAAGTAAGCCAGGTCCTAAGAAACATAGGTCCCATGGTTTCCCTTATTTGCAATAACTAGTATATGTCTAGGCCAAGCAAAAAGGTCAAAGCTATGTTCATATGACCTTATAAGATGATGTTAAGTGAAATGAACCCCAAGATAGGGACATAAGTGGCTTTTTTGTCCTACATGATATTGTTTTTTTAGTGTATTTATAATGTACTATTTGATTTTTTTTGTTTCTTTTGTATTTCTTCCCCCACGGTATAACCCCTATTTTCACTGCATTTGATTGTGCTGCCCTGCATCTTTAAAACACA
This sequence comes from Dipodomys merriami, assembly GCF_024711535.1. Lineage (NCBI taxonomy): Eukaryota > Metazoa > Chordata > Mammalia > Rodentia > Heteromyidae > Dipodomys > Dipodomys merriami. Next base: position 43,833,209 of record NW_027206401.1, read on the forward strand.
TTTTTCTAATCTGGGGAGAGGAAGGGAATAACAAAATGCTTAAATAAGGATACAGGTTGATCCATTGGAACAATTAGATGTACAAGACAGTATGTTGAAAATGAACTTTACAACTTTGGGAGTGGGGGAGGGAGGAGTTGAGGACAGGAGGGAAGGGATGGAAGGAAAAAAACAAAGGAGGAGGTAATAATGCTCAATGGGAAATGTACTCATTACCCTACTCATGTAACTGCAAGCCCTCTGTACAGTATTTTTACAATGAAAACATATAAAAATTAAAAAAGAGAAAAAAGATTCAGAATTAAAGTATATAAAAAGCTACCTAATGGCTTTCTGTAGATCACTTTTGAATTAGTTAATATTACCTAAAATAGGTAAACATATTTAGAAGTTAAGAATTTATTTGGGAACTAATTAAAATGTTTCACATGCCTAGAAATATAGCAATGGTGTTCCTTTTGGGGAATATTTGAGTCAAAGCTTCATGAAAATTGTGTAGATTATATGGAGAAGATGCAAAGTTTATGCAAAAGAATGATGTTACTCTTTTTTGCATTTATTTCTATATTTCAGAAAACATGTACTTGGTCAAGATATCCACATGGAAAGAAAATCGGTCTTGAAACAATCACAAATATTTAACACAAAAGCACATTAGAGCATTTGGAGATATTTTTGAAGTTTTCATTTTGGGCAATAAAGTAAGTTAAAAATAATGTAGTATATAGAATCAATATGTAGCAAGCATGATTTGACATCAAGAGTAATTTATTTGAAAATTTCATGGAATGTTGCTCTCAATGTGTATAAATCTCATAATAATAAATGTTACAGGGTTTAAGTAGACTAATAATTAGCACTGAATAAATATTTTACTACTATAAAAAATATACACATAACATCACTTGTAAATAAAAGATTCAAACTGGTAACCACTTCTTTCTTTAATAGAATATTAATAGGTTGATGTGAATACCTAATTATATTTTTATTTTTATTTTATTTTTTTGGGTCCGACAAGGGGCCTGAACTTTAGGCCTGGGCACTGTCCCTCAGCTCTTCAGCTCAAGGCTAGTGCTCTACCACTTGAGCCACAGTGCCACTCCAGCTTTTTTCGTTTTTCTTATGTGGTGCTGAGGAATCGAACCCAGGGCCTCAGGCATGCAAGGCAAGCACTCTACCACTGAGCCATCTTCCCAGCCTCTTAATTATATTTTTAAAAAGTACTTTATATACTTTGGCCTGCTCATCAAATCATTGGTAATTCAAGTACATTATTTGTTCAATTCCATATCATTGATCTCAATATGAGAGAAACTGAAGATAAATATCTATCTATCTATCTATCTATCTATCTATATACATATTTGTTGCAGTCTGGAAATATTTTAACCTATCTATTTATCTATCTATCTATCTATCATCAAAGATGTTCAGTATTTTATTAAAAAAAAAACACTTTTTCTTGAAATGCATTTCCAGGCATTTAAATACTTACAGGGCTTAAGCCAAGAGGGAGAATGTAAAAAGAGTAGAAAAAACAATATCAGATAATCCCAGATTTTCTATCCTTATCAGTGTTCACTGGTGAATTTTAGGAGATTAGAAACAAGCTAAGTGGATTTTGAACTTCCTCCTGTGAAATTTAATAATGTCTTTATCTCTTGTCTATGGCTTTAAAGAAGTTCAACCAAATATATAATAAAATTTATTAAACTTCAATTGGCATTTCACTCATATACAAGTATGTAATTCCTAGAAAAATCTCTTAACATATCTTTTTCAGGGAAATTGTTACTTATATTGAAGTTAGTACTTAAACATGTGTCACTTGTTATTGTGGTATGGAGTTTGTAAAACCTGTTAACATTTAAAATTTCAAACATGATTTTAATTCTGCATTGCATTTAATGTATTATATTCCTGAAAATTCCTGTATATGTATACATTGCTGCATATAATTTTATTTCAAAGCAAATGATACATTATTGTATCTATTTTTAATCATTCTTGAAAACCTTAATTTTAAATAAAAGGCTCTTTTCTCCCTATGTTAAAATTAAATACTTAAAAATCTAAGACACATGTTCTTAATGATGGTTCTCAAGAAATAAACTCTAATTGAAAACCATGTTTTTATTTAGACTTTATTTTTATTTAGATATGTTTATATACATGGGTCATATAGACATTTACATTCTGTTAACTTTCAAAAGTGTATTTTCTCTTAACTATGATACACCTAACTAACGGAAAGGATCATATTGTCAGATTTTTCATATGTACAGTGATATGAATATATAACGAATACATAAAACAGCTCAATATATTTTTAATCTTTGAGGACCAAAGTTCTGTTTTATGACATGCTATTCAAACTACAAAGCTTCCTTAAAGAGATAACTGAAAACATGTTCTTTTTCATTCATGCTCACTCTCTTTCCTAAAAGATAGAGTTAAATTTGTTGCAATCCAGAAACATTTTAAGCTTTTAGAAGAATAGTTATTTTTATACACAGAAGGATATTTTTACGTGTGAGAAACGTCCTCTCGACCAAAAATTTTTGCTGGAAGTCCCTTTTGGACTCAAATATTGTCAAAGTTTATTTATGTTTTGCGTTATTTGCACAAGAGAAATAAAATAAAGTCTTCTCAGAGTCAGCAAATTTGTCTTCTTTTCTAATATGCTAATGTGTCGTCCCTGTTGGTGTCATGTAAAGTCTGCTACTACCATATTTGCATCCTTGGAACTTTACTAGAAATACAAAATGTCTAGTCTCAGAGATCTGCTGAATGAGAATCTGCAATTTACAAAATCCCTCGTGGATCCTTGTGCCATTCTTGTTTAGAAGCCCCCGTAAGGTACTGCTTATATACAATTTAAAATCAGTAACCAGGAAAGTCTAGGGCAGAATTAAGGATCTCAGTAAAAGATTATGAAACCTTCAAGTATTTCGCCCCTGGGTCTGCCTATTCTGAGTTCAGTTCCATAACCACAGCATATATGTTTTGTTCGTTTTTAATCTCGCTGTTTTCCTCATTCAGGTCTAGACGATGTTTCCTACTACAGTCATGTCACTGTAGCAATATACATCTCTCATAAGTAGTCATTAAAACCTGGAGAGAATTTAAGGAAAGGAAATGTTCATCTTTTGAATTGCTTAAAAGCATGGCTGCTTAGCTAGTTGATGACTTCTTTAAAGACAAAGAATGGAGTCGCCATCCTCCGGCTGTGCCAGTCTCTTGCTTGGTCACCCGTAACTTGAGTGTGATGAGCATGTCATTTGTCTTTCCAGTTCCCTAACTGAGCGATCACTGAGTGGATGTTGTGCTTCATGGGTGAGAAAACTGTGCCATTTTAGGGCTTATGTTCCCTTCATTGGGAATTAGAATTCATCATTAAAAACTCCAAGACAGAACAATTTTAAAATGTTCCGTTATTTTACATATGGGTTATTATACTTTATAAAAAAACTAAGAAGGAGCTATTTATATCTCATTTTCATATATTTTAAAATATATATGAATAAGTATGTAAAGAAATACACAGAATTCTTGAAATTTATATCTCTGTATTATATTTTGTCCTAGAGAGCTAAGAAAAACTTTCATGTTAGCTTTAATCCTAAATATATGGAGAGTAATCACAATTACCTATTGTAATCCTGAAACAATAATTTAGAAAATATTAAAAATCTTTTTGTTATGTGTTAACTTTGGATTCTCATTTGCAAAAAATTTACATTTTCAAAATATCCAAATTGTATTATTAATGTTCTTAATTTTTAATCACAATGCCATTATTTTAAATCAGGTGTTTGTAAGCAAATTTTACAAATTGCAAACATTTTGCAAGTATTTCAGGCTTTGCTAGCCACATGTTCCCCACTGCAGATACTCAGTTCTGCTTGCATAGCACAAAAGAGTTAGGAAATATATGAAAATTACTGGGCCTGGCCTTATTTAAATTAAATGCCTTACAAATACAAACTAAAAGGTAGATTTGGGCTAAAGTACTTAGTTTTCAGTCACTTTTCTTTCTAAGTGTTGTTTATAGACAATTTTCTAAATTAAGTGAATTACTAAAAATATAAATTATTACCTTTTGGGTAATAAAATCTTACCTATAAATACAAATTTATTTGCCCCACTCTTAAGAAAACAAAACCATTGTACTTGGTTGACTCTTCTATATTGGATTCTTAAACATAACTGTAAATACTTCATGTAATTCAGATTGTGCATCTCTCCAGGAACAATCCAATTAAAATACTGCAATGTTTATAATAATTTTATCCATTGGCAATTTTATTTTATTTAGATCAAAGGGATTTCCTGGGTGTTGGTCTGATTTACAATGATTTCTGTATCAAAGTTATATATATATATATATATATATATATATATATATATACACATATATATGAACAACTAGAGTTATTCTGGATTAGTGATTTTATATTAATTAGTATTGTTTAACCAATAGCTTTTTCCTTTTTCATGCTTTTTTTTTTTGCATGTTAGGAGAAAGACACCTATTAACTTTAGAAAGTTGTTCCTGGAATATTGGTGTACTAAAAGATCTTACAGTCTCAGGAGTTATCATAAGAAAATATATTTCAAAACTTAGTAAATTTCCCAATTGAAGAAAGATTCTTCATATTATTTTAGGAGAAGGTTTGTATTCCAGTAGAAATCAAACTTTATTTACAGTGAGAATACTGACAATTATGTCATTAATTTTAATTGATGTCAGATAAGTTAATTATAATTAAAGCTATTTATTTAATTGACTCATTTTGTTCAACTTCTGATTTTTAATTCTGCTATTTTTATTAATAGCATTTTTTCAAGAAAGAGAAAGGTTTTGATTTGAATGAATTTTTTTTTATTCTTTTTCCATGAAGATTAGTAGGCATATTAAACTTCAAATTCAATGAAAATGTCAATCATTGGTATCAATTTTCCAATTGCCATTGAGAGTCTATATTTGGCACCAAAAATAGACTTGCAAATATTAATGAATAGAAGTGTACTCTGCCCTTTAATTGTTTTTTAGATACATAACCAAAAATTACAACTAAGACACAATGACTTCCACAAATACGAGCAGATAAAAGGGAAACACGGCTAGAATTGGTTATGTTGTACTAATCCAAGTAAATCTGCAACATTTCAAATGAACTTCTGTGTATTTAAAAAAGCCTTTAATAACATTTCTGTTTTGCTTGAGGCTCTCAAAGAGCTATGTGGCAGCAATGAAAAGCTCTTTACCACAGGGATCCCTACAATTAAGAAAAGCTGAGATTGTACAAGTTTGCTAGTTTTGAAATATTAGCTTGCCTCCTACTTAATTCCAAACAAAAGCACACTATGGCTCGAGGTCAACCCATTACAGACAAGACCCAAGCTCTGATTTGCCCCATACAAGGAGCTATAATGGAGTGGTGGCAGCAGCTCCTAAATATATAAGTTAAAATTACCCGTGACTGAAGTGAACACATCAATCAAAAGTTTTGGCAAGTAATGAGCCAGACAAACCAGTGTGGTGAGCTGGAGGCCAGGAAAAGCCTCTTCTCTGTATTCAACAGTTTTCAAATTACCATGACATCTCTTTGCATACACCACTGACTTCCAGCAGGTGGATTTTCCAGGCATTGTGCTTGGAACACAAAGATAGATCAGCTAAGAGCATTTGAGATAGTTTCCTGTTTTGTGTTCTGAAATCTACTGTTGCATAAAGCCTCCCACATTCTTCACATTTTTAAGGTATTGAGAAAAAGAATAACTACATATCACAGAGAACGGAAAAATCAGCAATTAGACATGGAACAGTCACAGCTGTACAGCTGATCTATATTTCATTTTAAAAAGTACATTCTTTCTGGTAATGTCAGCTTAAATGCAACTTATTAACTTTAGAAATTCCTACTTCACAGTGCTATCATATCCTATCTTGATCAATTTCAGGTAGTGTCTAAGTATCTCAAAAGGCAAGAGAGCTTTTTCTGATACTCATCTATCTAAATATTAATTTTGCTTAAACACATCTAGGAGGAACATGGAACTCACAGTAACTGCAAAATAAAATATCTCATATTTCCATTATTTTTAATTACTGATTTTCAGAGTGACTTCTGCCTTTAGCAATAAATAACTACTAATTACTGAATCTTTGAAGAAAATCCAAGAACATGATTTTCTTCATTAAGAATGTAAATTTATACAGATATTAAAACAATACTGTCAATTTTAAAGTATTTCACCACAACATAGGCAACTGAAATGCTCTATTTTTTCAAATGATATAGATATTGTTAATTTCATTAATGATTTAATGTAACCCATTTGTTATTAAAATTTGAAAATAATACTAATTTAAAATATAGTTACATAGTATTTAAGATAATCATGTCTGATTAACTGTAAAAGAGACAAAAATGAAGATCATGTAGACATTAAATATAAATTATGTATCCTGAAAAAAGAGTAAAAAATAACTGAAATTTTTAATTCATTTATGAATATAAATTACTGGTAAGGTTGATTTTTTTAAGCTGCCTAGTAGATGAAGTATCTAAACTAGTAATTATGGAGTTAATATGAATAGAAAAAGAGAGAAAAATCCACTGGTGTAAAAATTTTTGTATTAATTAGTTCAATTGGGTGACTGAAGCCAACACTAAATTGCTTCAGTTATCAATACTTTAGGTCACAAGTGACTATTTCTTCCCTGTTACATGTTTCTCTTCTTCTTGGCCTTCAATAATTACATGTAAAAATAATTGATACTAATCCATGCTCCTAAGAATATCAAGAAACAGTTAACATGAAAATTAATTACCAGGAAAAAAGGAGAATATGAAAATATTTGCATAGTCAAAAAACATAAAAACGGTCTCCTGCTGGTTTAGAGGAAGAGTGCAAAAGTTAATGGCATTTAGGTCATGTTCAGTTCATTTGCATTAGAACTTAAATATAATTTTTCAAGCCTTTTATTTTGAAGCACATTGTAGCAAACAACTATATGAAAATTTATGAAGAAGTTATAAAAAAAGTAGTATAGATTTGTTAATGTGATGAACTGGTCAAAGAGAAGCAAACCATCAAGGAGAAAATATGGATGGCTGACAGATACATATTAAGAGAAAAATAGCCAAAGTGATCCATTTTATTCCATTTCATAGGGAAATGACTAGAAACTTGAAATGACTCAAACTCTCTAGCATTTGGCGAGTGTATTTAGTTATGTTTCACTTGTGAAACTTGATCTACATTGAAAAGGAACCTAACTTTATACAATTGAATATTTTCAAAACTTGCTGCATGATCATATAAATTAGAAGAATATATTCAAGAGAAGCTGTAGTATATACATAGAAGAAAATGGTATTATGAGACAACATAGGTAATAAAAAGATGACCTGAAAAGGACAATTGATGATTATTATAAATGAAAATTTCTGAGCAACCAATTCTGTGAACTTTAGATCTATATTAAGAACAAAACAGCAATGAATTCATGAATTCATCTGATGAAGCTGCTATAACAAAAGACAATTGAATAACCCTTTAAATACACATTTATTTACTGGCAGTTCTGAAGTCTGGAAAGTCCAAGAAACCAAGAAATTTGGTTTCTGGTGAGGACGTCATATCTATTGTGATTCCTTCTTGCCATGTATCCTTATGTGTCCACATTTTCGCATGTGTGTGTGTTGAAGAAAAAAGAGGAGAGGGAGAGAGATCTTTTTGCTGTTCCTTTCTCTTTTGATAAGGAAATAAATGTGACTGAATTAAGACTTCAACCTTATGCATTTTTTTCCATTCTGGGGCTTATGGATCTGGGAAATTTCTCTGGCTTTTTTTGTTCAAGGCTAGTGCTTTACCACTTGAGCCACAACTCTCTTTCTAGCTTTTGGGAGAAAATAAGAAATGTCATTGACCGTTGTGCCCAAACTGACAGATCTTCAGATCTGACTCAAAAGTAGCTAAAATTACAGGAGTGAGTGCTGAGTAGCTAGGATTAGAGGCCTGAGCCACTACATTGTTTAATATTAGTTAATATTTGTTAAAAAATCATTTAATATTAGTTAAAATCCTTATTTACAAACAGAATCACATGGTTATTTTATGAGATCAACAAATGAGTATTGACAATAAAAAATTCAGGTCATAACTATGTAATGCAAATATATTTTAATCAAAAAGGAATATGATTCATATATATTTATATTGTATTATAAAAATTTAATATTTTATCAGAATTATAATAACATTTATAAAAAATATTTCTGGGTGTTAGTAGCTCATATCTATATTTATAGCTGCTTGGGAGGCTGAGGATCATAGTTCAAAACAAGTCTAGGCAAGAAAATCCATGAAAATACTGTCTCCAATTAATCCTCAACAAGATGGAAGTAGAACTATGGCTCAAGTGACAGAGAATTAGTCTTAAACAACAAAGCTCAGGGACGCTGTCCAGGACCTGAATTCAAGGCCTTGGACTAGCACACAAACATACAGAAAAGTTTTATATACATAGAAATTCTTTCAAATGTGAAATTGATTAACCAACTTTTCATGATTTTCTAAAGATATAATGTAGTGTACAAGAAAAAC